>NC_042533.1:15879000-16183375 GCF_900963305.1 Echeneis naucrates
CCATGCAGCAGGATACTGGTAGGGAACTTGAAGCCAGACTCTCATTAAAAACCTCTAAAAACAACAATTACAAAGGACCAGCATCCCTGCACCTAGGATGTCCACACATCACCAAATGGGTAACAAAATTATATCAGCAGTCAGTTCTGTTATATAAAAACTTAAATCTGGCCACACTTCAGAGCATCACTATTGAAAAAAATACAAAGTTGAAAACGAACAAACCAAATCCTGTTATAAGGAACTACCAAAGCTCTCTAATTGGCTAAATACAAGATTTCGGGGCAAAATCACAGCCGAGACGAACCATCCGTTTCAGACATCCGCCTCGACTGACTGACGAGTTGCCTCTCTTGCAGTCCGCAATCTGGCAATTGACAGGAGGCGCGGCAGGTCGGTCAAGTGCCGCACCAATCCGAATAGACAGCAGGGTCCAGGTGAAACGGAGGAAACGTGTTGTTCCAATCGGGAGGAAGGAGGCGTGGCCATGTGTGCGTGTGTGTGTGTGTGTGTGTGAGAGAGAGACACACACACATACACACAGCGCTGACGGGTGTAAACATACCCTATAACCATAACAAATCCCCACCCAAGATTAAAAATACCTCCGACCCACTGCTGTTCAGTCTGGTGCTGACCTTCTCTTAATAGCTCTTCCTCTCTGTGCCATTCGTTGGAGCATAAATATTGACTAGAAAATTCCAAGAAATTTTGAAGTGCCACGGGTCGGTGTCCCCTCGCCCGTCGTCCCCTCGCCCGTCGCCCCTCACCTGGACGAGTAACCCGCGTACCGTCATGCTGTCGAAAGCCTTCCTGCTGAAATTTCCGTTCGGAGAACCGATAGAGCTCGATTCAATGAGCGTGTCTTTATATCTGTCTCTGTGTACGTCTGTGTATATGTGTGAGTGCATCTGTATATCTGTCTCTGTGTATTTCTGTGTAAATGTGTGAGTACGTCTGTATATACGACTCTATTTGTGTCTGTGTATATGTGTGAGTGCGTGTCTATATCTGTCTCTGTGTGTGTCTGTGTAAATGTGTGAGTGCATCTGTCTATCTGACTGTCTGTATGTCTGTGTATATGTGTGAGTGCATCTGTATGTTTGTCCCTGATTGTGTCTGTGTATATGTGTGAGTGTGTCTGTATATCTGTCGTTGTGTGTGTCTGTGTATATGTGTGAGCGTGTGTCTATATCTCTCTATTTCTGTCTGTGTATATGTGTGATTGTGTCTGTGTATATGTGTGAGTGCGTGTCTCTGTGTGTGTCTGTTTATATGTGTGAGTGCTCAAGGTCAGAGGTCAAGGTCTTCTGAGCCGTTTAAACTTTGAACGGCGTTTCTGTGACAAAGTATGACGAAGCAGTGAGGCTCCAAAGTGGGGTGGGTTTGATCTACAGCAACAGCTACACACAGACCTGAGCTGAGGGACCTGCGGTTGCCACGGTGATTTGAGAATTCAGTCTGGTCAGAGCTCAGACTCTCCCCAAAACTCTTCCAAAAGTGGCTTTTGACCACCTCCCGAACTACTTCAAATTGCGAGCAAACCGTAGCTCCGGTCCGAAAAGCGAAACACCGTGAGAGACAGAAGAGTCTGGGGATTCCAGCAGTCTTTGTTTGATTTGAAAAGTCCTTAAAATGAGCGTGTAGGGACAGTGCGAAGACAGAGTAAAAATGTTTTGAGGAAAGCCTTGATTTGCATTGCAGTCAATTGGGGCAAAAGCAGGTGTTGCTGGCGCTCTGAGCACTCCTGTAGAAATTTGGTGAGGAGCTGAGCTGTGAAAATTAGATTTTCTGAATCCCAAGACCTGTGTCTACGTTTTGTCAAAAAATCATTTGTGTCCCTTTCACGGTTTGGCCGTGAGCTCGAGTTAAAAATGAAAATGTGGGTGAGTTTTTCACAGTGCTCTCACTCTAGTTAACGAGCGTCTCCACTCTAACTTTGAGGAAAAAGTGAATCGGACTGCTCTTTTCAGAGCTCGTAGTTCGAAAACCGTACATTTTAGGAGAGCACGGTTTGATGTTCTGGAAAGAGCACAAGATTTCCTCCGTTTTAACGTTTGAATCACATTTCTAGGTGCATGTATGACTGAGCTACGCGACTGAGAAAATAGGTGAAATTCGGAGGCGATTTTTCTCCAAATCCCATTCATTCCTATGGAGAATTTTTGCTGGTTTTTTGGGAATAACTTGGGAAAAATGGGAATATCGACTACCCAGAACTTAGAGCACTTGTCCCGATCGAGCCGCACGTTTTGATATATATATTGTTGGGCTACGTCAAGCGGTACGACCCGCATTAATCGCCGAAAATGTGACGGCCACTACGAAGTAGTGTCCTCTGTGCTTATAGCCCGTGGCACTAAATAAGTATGGAGAAGATTAAGTAGTGCCTCGTGCTATGCACAGAGGCCACTGTGCTTATAGCCCGTGGCACTAAATAATAAGTATGGAGAAGATTAAGTAGTGCCTCGTGCTATGCACAGAGGCCACTACTTCTGTAGAAGTAGTGTCCTCTGTGCTTATAGCCCGTGGCACTAAATAAGTATGGAGAAGATTAAGTAGTGCCTCGTGCTATGCACAGAGGCCACTTACTTCTACTGTGTAGAAGTAGTGGCCCGTGTGCTTATAGCCCGTGGCACTAAATAAGTATGGAGAAGATTAAGTAGTGCCTCGTGCTATGCACAGAGGCCACTACTTCTACTGTGTAGAAGTAGTGCCCTCTGTGTTTATAGCCCGTGGCACTAAATAAAAACCAAAGTGTGCTCATTAAAATGTGCTTTCACTTAAAGACATCCCCCAGTCACTACATGCTCCACCTCCACTGGGGTAGGTGTGAATGACCTGGAGACACACCCCCTGACTCGCAGTGTTTCTATGGCTCAGGACCACCTGTCCCTCCCACTCCTTGTCCCAGTCAGGTTGCCCACGTCGCTGTGTCTCTTGTAATAGCAATACATCAATGTTTTTCGCTTCTCTGCCACCCTGGCGCCATTTACATTTAACGTCCCCACTCTAAAAGATTCCACGAGGGAGAGGTTAAAAGCGCTGGCATTAATAAAAAAAATAAAATAAAATGAAGACAGTCGTGTTAATTAATCAAGCTCTTTATGAACCTTGATCATCTGTTTTTTCAATCTGTAAATCTCCTAATTGGTTAGATCAGAGGTGGCCTTATTCTTTACTACGTGTTTACTACGTGTTTACTACGTGTACTACGTGTTTACTACGTTGTACTACGTGTCTTTACAACGTGTTCTTACGTTTGCTGCGCCGCTTAGCAGGAGCAGGCGCGCACACAGACACGCTCTCAGACACGTTGGGGTTCATGACATCAATAACACCCTCACACTGCTTGTCTGCCACCTCATCTGTTTCACTAACCTTCCCTGCCTCGCTCTTATTACTTACCATCTCACCTGACTCACCTGTCATCTCCACCACATCACCTGTCTCACTAACCTTCCCAGTCTCCTCTACCAAACCTCTTGGCTTACTCCTGTTACTCTCCCTCTCACCTGACATCTCTTCCACCTCACTTGCCTCCTCCACTTCACTTGTCTCCTCCACCACCTCACCTGTGTCGCCTGTCTTCCCAGTCTCACTCACCCCCTCACCAGTCACCTCCCTGTGCTCACTCTGCTCCACCTGCCGCTCGCTCTCCGCTCCGTTCACCTCCCGCTTTGCCGTGACTGGAGTCCGCCAGTTTCCTCATGGGAGAGACCACCTTCCCATGGCGGGACAGTTCATTAACCCTCCTGTTTTCGGGTCAAATCTGACCGATTTATACAACTTAAAACACTCATAAATATTGTGCTTTTCATCTGATTGCCTCAAGGCCTTATGATATCCTCCACACTATGCACTTGAACATATAAAAGTGATGATCACCTCTTTCATTGAATTTTGAGTGTTTTAATCAACCTTGTTCCACCTGTGGTGTTCCCAGTCAAAAGTGACCGCCATAGGAAATGAATGGGTATCCAGACTATATTCATCCATCAGACAGAAAACATCCCCATACACACCACCCCAACTCACTCACACACACATTTCAGACTGAACAATGTCTTTTGCAGGTACACATCTCTTTCCCGTGCTTATGTGCCAATCCTCCCATGTGAACCAACTTCCCGATGAAACAATGTATCATATCTTCACACAGACAAGACAGATGTCTGTTATGTGAACCCATCTCTTTCCCACGTTTTTGTGCCTATTCCCCACGTGAACCACACCTTCCAGACTAATCAATGTATCATCTTCACAGAGACCCCATATATATATAGCATGATGTTTGCCTTGCACTCCTTTTACTCTGAGCACAATGAGTAGGCCACTGACCAAGCGGTTCTCTGTCGAAGAGGTTCTGGTCCAGCTTTTTGGACATGATGAAGAGGGCACTGAAATTGAACCAGAGATCGAGGACGATATCTCGGAAGTGGAAGACAACCTAGATTTTGATTCAGACTTTGAGGAGACTGACCAGTCAACAGATGGAGAGGGAGAGGCACCTGAGGAGACATTCCAATCCAAGAGTGGACACTTGCTCTGGTCTTCATCCCCCCAGGACAGAGGAAGTAGAGCAAGAGTGGAAAACATCATAAAGATGAAGGGACAGGTGGGTGGAGCGCCTACCACTTATGTACAATCCAGGCCCTGACATGACAGTTGATGAGCGCCTGGTTCCTTTCAGAGGTCGCTGTTCCTTCAAGGTGTACATTCCAAGCAAACCAGAATATGGAATAAAGATCTGGGCAGCATGTGGCGCCAGGAGCAGCTATGCCTGGAATATGTAGGTATACATGGGGAAACCCCAGTGCTGGAAGGGCCGGTCTCCAAGGGCATAATATCACATATGACAACTTCTTCACATCATATGCTCTTGGTCAGGAGCTGCTGAAAAGAAAGCTCACCATGGTAGGGACAGTGAGGAAGAACAAGCCTGAAATTCCCCCTGCACTGGTATCAACCAGAGGAAGAGAGGCACTCTCATCAAAATTTGCTTTCACTGTCACACACACTCTTGTGTCATATGTTCCCAAGAAGAATAGAAATGTCATCCTGATGAGCTCGCTACACAAAGACACTGCTGTCAGCACCACAGAGGACAGGAAGCCCCTTATGATCCAGGACTACAACAAGAACAAAGGAGGCGTTGACTGGTAATGTAAAGTTTCATCCATCATGCATTTTATTTTATTTTTATTTATGTGAATCATAGCATTTTGTGTACGACAGATTCAATATTGTTCCCAATCTCTTATTTATTGTTCCTTTTATTGCAGCTTACTGGTACATGCACCTGCAAGCAAATGACAGCCCGCTGGCCTGCGGCACTGTTCCACAACATCCTTGATGTGTCTGCTTTCAACGCATATGTGGTGTGGACAGCCATCGACCCAACCTGGAATCAAGGGAAAAGTTTCAAGAGGAGACTTTTCCTAGCAGAGCTGGGGAAAGCTTTGGTGACTCCTCTTATTCAAAGGCACCAGCACATTCCCCGCACACCAGCCTCTGCCAGTCTGGTTAGGAGTGTGCAAGCCCCAGCCCCAGCCACTGCCCTGGCTACTCTCCCCCAACAAAAGACATGGGCAGAAAAGAAAGCGCTGTGAGCTGTGGGGAATTCACATAATATGTTTGAGTCATAATCTGGTACTGTAACAAGTGTGAGAATTCATATAATATGTTTGAATCATAATCTAGTAGTGTAACAGTAAAGCAGAGCAGCTTACGTAATCATGGCCTTGAGAAAAACTGCTCTGAACAAGAAAGAAGGGGAGGGGGATCCGAGAGCTGCAATAACTCACTGTCATTCGAAAGCAGAAAAACAACTCCATAATTGGATAATATACCAAAAAAACATAGGGGAATCCGGGGATACAAAAGACTGGGACCTCTCTTTGTTGTCCAGAGCATTTTCACACAAGGCGCTTGCATGTAATGCTCTCCAACGATCGTTGAATAAAGAAGTGTTTATCCTCACCTGGTGTGCCTGTCTTCACATTAATTTGTACTTTGGGACAGCAACCATGAGAGAAGCATAGCAAGTGTCGTTGCAACAGAGCTCTGTGCCCCTAGAGACAACAAAATAAGCCTAAGATGCTGCAAATGTGATGCCTATGTTTGCAAGACCAACTCTGACCTGAGTGCCACATGCACACATGCGCGCGCGCACACACACTACTTCATGTTGAGTTTGGTCTTTGGTTTTCCATTTAGTTTTACATTACATGTTCATTTTGTAATACATTTTCGGTGCCTATTTGTATTTTCACTGCAGTTATTTTATGTCTAATTTATGTCTATAATTTCACGCGCTGTGCCCGACTAGCTCCACCGCAGCCAGCGCCACCTCCTCTACACTGCACAGGGAGGCGGCGCACGCTTTGACGCCGTGCTTCCGTGACAGCTTGAAGAGGCTGTCAGTCGCCATGGCTGCTCCTGATCAGCGCCCCAGCTGGAAAACACACCAAAACAAAGACAGACTAAACTTAAATTAAACCAGTACAAACACCAACACAAGCCACCACCAAGACGAGGATAAAAAGTGTTCGGTCGACTTAGCTCGTGAGCAAGTGTTAGCTAGCTAAGAAGAGCTAGTGGAAGACAGTGGCGGCTGTTATGGTGGGAACGGTAGCACCATTTGAAAGTAACTCTCAGACATGGAAAGAGTACAAAGAAATTTTGGACCACTTTTTTGTGGCAGATGGCATAAAGGAGGCAGAACGGAAGAGAAGTGTACTACTCAGCATCGTGGGAGCACAGACTTATGCGCTTATGAGGAACCTGCTGAGCCCGGATAAACCAGGAGACCGCTCCTACGACGATCTGGTAAAGGTGTTGAAAAATCATTTTCAACCCAAGACGAGGGCAATAATGCAGAGGTGGAAAGTTGATACGAGGAATAGGAAGCCTGATGAAAGTGTTAGTGTTTATGTGGCGGAGCTGAGGAAACTCGCACAGGACCGTAACTTCGATGATTCACTGACTGTGATGCTGAGAGATCGGCTGGTTTGCGGCATAAATGACGACAGACATACAAAGGAGGTTACTGTCGGAAGACAAATTGACTTTTGAAAGAGCTCAAACGTTTGCGCAGGCCATGGGGGCAGCGAACAGAGACATTGTGGAATTGCAGGGAGCCAGAGTGGGTGAAAAAGGAAACCGAGCGTCGTGGTCAGTGAATGAAGTCCGCGCCAAGATGCAGCAGGACACAAGGACGTGTTATAGATGTAATCGAGACAACCATATCGCTAAAGACTGCAGGTTTGCCAGGAAAAAGTGTCATAACTGTGGGAAAGTGGGGCACATCAAGAGAGCCTGCAGAATGAATTAGACAGAACATGGGTAAGGTAAAAACAAAGCATGTAAAAGGGGAGTTAGGCAAATATAGTAAAAGAGCAAATTTTATGCAGGATGAAGGGGAGGATAGTGATAAGGAGGAAGCTTTCACTGTATACCACATGAAAGACAGTGATATAACTATGTACAACATACAGGAAGAAATAGTAATTCCTAAAGAGGAAGCAATAAGAGAAGTGTTAAAAGTAAATGGCAAGGACATAACCTATGAAGTAGACACAGGCTGCGGCTATACAATAATGTTAGGGAAGGCATTTAACAGGTTGTTCTGCGGTGTTAAAAAAAAACAAAAAAAACAAAACAGCTTCCTCCAGTGCAAGATAAAACTGAAAATATATAGTGGCCATGTAGTTCCAGTGTTAGGAGTAGCAAAAGTTAAAGTGGAACATGAAGACATTGCTAAAATGTTCGCGGTAGTTGTGGTTAAAGGTTCATGGACCAGTTTACTGGGCAGAGGGTGGATTAAAGCTCTCAAAATAGATTAGCAAACTGTACATAAAATAGAAGACAGTCAAGACGCTGTTGGGTTATCTGATTTTATGTTTCACACACACCTTTGCACTTTGATGATTATACTGTTTAAACTTAGTGAAACACTCATTGTTGTAATATCTGATTTTACACCTCTCACATGCTTTAATACTTTTTGATGAATATATTGTTCGAATTTAATTGAACTGCTTATGATAAAATAGAGAGTGACACTCACATGAAAAAAGTAACAACTGCACAGTGTAATGAGGATAGAAAACACAGACATGATTGAAAAACATCTTTTATGAAATATCCATATGCAGTATAGTATGTAACTGTAGCCTTCTAATTGCTGACTGAATGCAGAAGATACACTGGGATTGTGGTTTATGTCTGTTCTTCTTTTGCACAAAACAGGGACTATCAACGGCCGCCAGGAGTTGAGTGAGTGGAGCCAGATATCACAAGGAAGAAGTGTGCACTCCAAAGGAGTACACCCACATACCTCATTTTCTTTGTGTAACCATAACATAAGCTGGGCCGCAGAAACATAGAGCATCAGACTTTGTGAACTGACACTGGAGATGTATGCTGGTCAGGGAGACATCGTCTGGTCCAGAGCTCTGTAAATGATCTCTTTTTCTATAGTCTACTTTGCTGTTAGATGTTATAATAAAACATGTGAAACTGATTTGGACGTCTCCTGCATGCAAAAATGCAAAAATGAATATTTTATTGATGGTTAATTTGTCCAATTACGTTTGAGCCCCTGAAATGAGACTTCGTATAAAAATGGTTGCGATTCGTAAAATTTTCAAAGGATATTTTTTGTTCAACCCCTTGAATTCACCCTGAAAGTCTGCCCTTCAATTGCATCTCAGTTGTTTCATATCAAATCCAATGTGGTGGCATGTAGATGTCCAAATATTTCTGGGCTGAACTATATAACAATAGGAAGGACTTCATTCAGTGAGCATTGTTTAAAAGTAATCCTAAACTCTTCAAACCAAGGTTTTCACTAATCTGGAATCAAAGCTCAAATGAAGCTCTACCTTTAGACTAAATTGACAGACTATATGGAAGTTTTTGAACAATAGAGAATGTATCTTTATCACAGTTCTTCAGGATTAAGGTTAGTTAAGTTTAGCTCATTATGTGTTCCCTGTCAGTTAACTGCACTTTAACCACACTTGTGGATGAAGTAGCAATGAAATTCCAATGACTCAATTTCTGACAGACACAGAACATCTGACACCAAATATTTAAAGGAAAGAGACATTGGTCAACAAATATTGCCTGAGGACATTTATTAATAAATCAGCAAGCAGATCATTTAAAATACAAAGCAAGAGACCCAGGAAACAGAGGTGGGCATGTATAAAAACCTGAATAAAACCTGAATGTAAATGTGGACAGCTGAATCTTTGCCAACAACAGCAAAAAGAGAGAATGGCCAAAAAAGAATGTGCAGCCGTAAAAGTGGTGGCGCGATGAGTTTGTGCTGAGGTTGTTATTTACATCCACACAACAAAGACATTCAGTGTCCGCGTCTAATAGAAGATACAGACTGGTCTGCTGTATTGAAAGCTATCGTGAGGAAGATGGTTTGTTGATAGTCTGAATGGTGATCACTATGTGGAAATCACATGAGAAAAGCAGCTGAAGTGACACTGACATTAGCAGTTACAGTTGTAGTTACTGATGTACAGTGACTTGAGGGAAAATGCTGCAGTGCTTTCGACATATTGGTCACACAGAGAGGAGCATGCTGCTACATGAACCATCTGATGCCTGATTAGTGCAGCGACTGATGGACAATTTAGAGCTGTTGAGGAGCAGTTCAACTTTTTTTCTGACTTGTAATCATGCACGTTTGTTTATGTTAGTTTATGAACAGATTTTTGAAGTAGATCCAGTTTGGCTGTAACAAACTGAATGCATTTAATGCATTCTTAACAAATGTTGAAATAATAAAGGGTTTCAATGAAACATCTTTAGTGTAAATTCTCACATGACCAGATCAGTTTACTTCTGGACAGGTGTGGTTCAGGTGCCTATTTGTGATACGTGTAGTGAGGGATGACAACAGTGGCAACTAGCTAAGTAACACAGGTATTCACACATTTTACCTTTACTCTGAGTCAAGCTCTGAATCTAAGTAGCTCTTAAGACTCTCAGTGAGTGGTCAGACAGTGCATGAGCAAAAGCTATAAACAGGAAAACACGTCTGATAGCCATTGTTTTTCACACATGGTGGCCTTTAAAAGTCACTGTCAAGAGGTTGAATTTGATGAGAAAATCTGTCAACTTTTCTCAGATGCATGCTCTCTTGCAGACACACACTGTGTAAGAAGAGCTCATGGAGCTCTCCAATCTCTCTGTGACTCTGAGCTGTTGGTTTCTGTAAACTCAGTCGCATAAACACATCGCAGCAGCGGCAAGCATGGTTGATGTAGTTGATTCCAGACAAAAGATGTATTCCACAGTGCTCTCAGAAAGCATTAAGTGTGGAAGGACCCACTGAGTCCATGTGTCTTGTGTAATAACCACCAGCATCAGATGACTGAGGCTACATGAGGTTATTTTTTGGCTGAATGCCAAGTCTAAGCATCCACATTTCTTCACTCACAAGGTAACTCTAATTATAATTTAAAGCTGCTGTAATTAATGTATTATTGAATTTAGACAGTCAGAATCTGAATGGCCACCTCTTCATTATCAGAGTCCCCAACACCATCTCCAACCTCCTACTAGTGAAAATAAAGATTATGTGGGGCAGTTATAGTGGAACAGTAGGAGCATATATGACTTTTAACATCTGAGAAAGCGAATCCTCAAGATGATATTGACTTAAGAGGTAACTGACATCATATTAAGAAACATAAATGTGATGAAAGTTTTGAATGTATGTGACGTGAGTCACATGTCAACATGAGGAGTGGAATGAGATTAAATGGACTTTGCTGTACATCCCAAAAGACGTTTTACTTAAAACTTCACGAGCCTCCGGGATGATAACCAAAATCGAATCAGGAAGTTGTATCTGGGCCCTCACACTTTGTTTATATTACTGATGAGATCTTTCTGCCTGGCCTGGCTTCTTCATCACTCCTTAGACCAGAGGTGTTAAAATCAGGTCTGGAGGGCTACTGTCGTGCACATTTTAGATGCTTCCTGCTCCAACACACCTGATTCAAATAATTAGCTCGTCATCAAGCTCTGCTGAGGTCTGATAAAGAGTCACTCATTTGAATAAGGTGTGTTGGAGCAGTATACATCTAAAACCTGCAGGACAGTGGCCCTCCAGAACCGGATTTGGACACCTCTGCTTTACACCCATGCATTAGAATTTAGCCTGAAAGTTAACCTACTGCACATCCCCATCATTAGTGCCTTGAGCTCTCCCAGAGCAACAACAGCAATGTCAGGACAAACAATATCTGCAATCCTTCCAGGACATTCAGGGTCTCCCTAGGATCTCCTCCCATTCTTACAGTGAGTATTCCAGGCATCTAATTCAGATATCTGAACCAACAGTGCTAATGTGAAACAATAGAAGTTGTTGGCAGAGATCAAGCCGAGGAGGATCACCTCCTGGTGGTGGAGGGATTGAAAGGCCTTGTGAACCCGCCATGTCATTACATAAAATAGCATCTGAGAGTCCACCATGGAGTCCACCTCTAGTTAGGAACCACACCAAGAAATGTTAGAAGTCAGCATGATTTAAACAAGGTGATCACAGTATGAAACGTTCTCACCAACGTCTTTCTGCTGCTAGATGAATGAAAAAGCTTACTAAAATGACAACTCATGAGGACAACCTCTGCAACTTTGACCACCTCTCATCCGTCAGATGCAACATCAGTGTGATTCATTGTTTAATTGTTTGATTCATTGGTAGGAGATGTAGAGATGTAGGGTGTGCACTTGTCAACAGCATTAAAAGGGGAGGAGGGATGCAGAATGGGGAGGGCAATGTGGGGTGGACTTCACAGGCAGAAGTCAAAGGTCAGGCCGGACTTGCCCATCTTCTGTCTGTATACCGTATCAAACTTGTCATTCATAGAGACTGTGAAGATGTCTTTCCACAAACCCACACGGCCTGCAGTAAAGACAAACAGTTAGTCAGAGGTCAGAACAGCTGGATGACAACATCCTAACTCACCTGCATCATACAAGTGTCCAAGCAACCTGAACATGTTAAAAACTGGAGTAGTGGGTAGAGTGCATAGGTGTGAACTACAGGTATGTAGCTGATCATGATTTAAACAGATCATAAAATACAAGTTGTATTGAGCAAACATTAAAGTGAGAGTAAAGACAAAATAATAACATTGAAATAGGAAGATGGCTACACCAAATTCCAATGCACATCGGTGTATACCAAATTTTTAAATACAGTAATGATAGCACATTTCCAGCATTTCCTAAACACATTCTTTTATACAAACAATCCCCTTTTGGGGTGTGATGCTAGGGGAGGGGTGCGTCTGTGTGTCTGTCCCACAGTCATGTATGAACAAAGGGAACTACATGAACTTTATTCCTATCTGTGTTTGTCTATGTATGTGTGTGTGTGTCTTTGTGTGTCTGTCCCACAGTTATGTAGGAACAAAATCAAATAAATGGACTTTAACAATGTCCAAGTTTGTCTACATTTGTTTGTGTTTATATGACTGTCTGTCACTGTATGGCTTTAAAAACATGGACTTAACCATTTCCGGGTGAGTGTGTCTATGTGTTGGCGAGTCTGTGTGTGTCTGTATGTCTATGCCAGTTGATAAATTGCTCTCCTATCAGAGGAGTCAACACCTGCAGCCCACACACATACCTATTGTCTTAAGATCCAGGGTTGCTGGGACAACTGCCTTAGAGCAGAAACAGAGTGCCCAAAACAAGTGAATTTTTGGCTCCATAAAGCACTCAAACTAGGGCAACTTATGAAAAAACAGTAATGCCTATCAGAGAACTTGTCAGAGGGTGACACTACAAGTTACATAAACATAGGTTTTTGGTGTTCCTCTGGTATCAAGTACACTTATGAGCATCCTTATATTCGAACATGGTGTTCTATGCAGCACACCAACCAGGGTCTCAAAGAAGGCAGAATACTCAGAACTGCTGTTCAGTTCACATGCACAGACAGCAGTAAGAGTTGTCCCCTCCGCCTTCACGTGTAGGGAGGCGACCTTCTGGTTCACTGGGGTAAATTCCAACATGGTGATGCCCAGGCAGGGACCAGTGGGTATCCCCACACCTGCCTGGCACCTCATGCCCTTGGTAACTCCTTTGAAGAATAACATAAAGCCCCTATCCAGGATTTTGGATCCAGGGCCAAGGCTAAGCATGGAGGTAAGACCCACCAGATCTAACCAGTAGCTCTCTACCTCACACACAAGAGCCCAGAGCCCCAAAGCCAGTCTCTGTCGCCCAAGTCTGGGTCGCCAAGGCTCCTCGCTGTCACCAACCCCAGTGATTTCTGGGACCCATGGCAGACCCGGCCATGAGGTGCTCACTGATGGGCCCTCTGTCCAGGCCTGGCTCGAGATGTGAACCCCAGGCTTCTTCCAGGCAGGGTAACCATCCTCCCTCCTCTTTCAAGGGGTCCAGGACATGCAATAGTCCTGGTAACATAATTGAGCTAACAAAGTCTTGCTACTGGTTACAGCGCCCCCTGTGAATAAAGTCCTGCTACCATTAACAAAATTCCAGTGAAAAATCTCTGATAGCAAAATTCCGATAACAGAGCCTTGCTGACAGAAATGTTGAGTCAACTATTATACTGATACTACTGACAGACTGAACTTTCAAATAAAACAAACAAAACACATTTTTGTCCAACATCTTTTATCTGTCTTGGACTTTGATGGTGGCATTGCTCTTAACCCCAGATGGATTCAGATGATGCATCTGGCAGATTGTATACATACACCATAAGACATGGTTTGACGTTTTCCAGCTGCAGTGGATATAGCCTTATCATGAGGCTGTGACTTACCTGTTGTGATGTGTGAGACAGATCACAGAGTGCCAGCTTTGTGTTACAGCACACCAGACAAGAGATTGCCATGCACTGAACAACAACAACAAAACAACAACAACAAAATATATGGGGATTAAATAACAAAAAACACATGATAGAAACCATCAAACATCAAATTCAAAGCATGTATGATGGCATAAACCCTTCAAAGAAATTGGAATAAATCAGGGAATCATGTAAATGTATCAGAAAGAAACCCAAAAACAGACTAGGTCTGGTGGTTGAAATTGAATCTGTGCTGCAACATTTAGTGATATGGTGATACTACAATCTTAAAGTATCATATCCATGTACAGCATTATACATACTCGTTAATATTCAAAAACATGAATAATGGCCACCATAAACCATACTTTTAATATGTCAAGACAGTCTGTCCTGCTGATGAGTCATTGTAATTGTATGTATGTGAGAAACACTTTAACTGGTATATTATGGCAGCATTGTTTATATCGATTGATTACTGAGAACAGTGGTTATTTTTTTCAGTGAAGTACACCCTCTAAATATTTTTTTCAGCTGAGTTTTTGGGTTAAAAAAAAAAGAAAAAAAGAAAAAGACTGTCATCAGTGTCTGATTTTTTTGAAACTTTGCAACTGTGCAAAATATGGCATTACATTATATTGAAATAGAAGTATATAAAAATAAATAAGGACTTGTAAAAAAAGAAATAATTAACTTAGTTATAAATAAAGAACTGTATATATAATAATAATCATCAACTTAAAGTATTTTAAGTTAATAATAAAGATCTGTTCTTAAACTGAATTCAGGAACAAAATTTTTAATAATCGCATAAACACAAAAAATCATATTTGTGCACAGAAATGTTCACAAAAAATTAATATTGCATCTAATATCTCTTCTTTCAGGATCAATATCAGACTTGTATTTCAAACTCACAAACTGTTGACACTGGGGATTGCATTATTTTAGTGAGGAACTTGGGGTTTTGCTTCACTGAGAAGCTTGGTCATTTTTGGTGGCAGGTAGGCAAATGCTGTGACGCTGTGGATTACCAACATGATATGCATGTTTTGTCATGGCGATGCCAAATAAAGCATACCAGGTTGGGTCATACCATCCTGGTATAAAGGAGACATATTTATTATTTAATATTTTTTAAAGAACCTCTGAATTGATTTTTAACATATATGTAAAAAAAATCTCTCGTACCCCCAGCAGTACGCATACTCCCATTTGAGAACCACTGGTATAGACAATGGATGGACGGATGAACTGGAGACTTAAAGTGTGGGACATCACGACACCAATGCAGTAGGAACCCTTGGCATTGGGACTATGTCTTGTATCTATTTAATAAATAAAATAAAAAATAACTAAAAGAAATCAGGCAAAGAAGTGAACTGAAAGTCATAATAAGAGCTTGTAATATGAAAAAGACTAATGTGTCAATCTAATTGAGGTATATTAATGTTCCATTGATAGACAAATATTGACCCCTGTAGAAGTCTTTTTGTCTTCAGGCTGCTTGACATTTGTCAGTTGCAAAAATATTCGATATTTGATATTTAATATTTGATTCAGGTATGATGAAACAGTTCTAAAGGAGATGTAAGTTAATTACAGAAAAATTTAGAAAAATGTGAAACTGGAAATTTGAAAAGAATTAATATGGGACAAAATTCCATAGCAATAATTAACTCATGTATTACATAGGGGACAAATTAAAGGTGCATCATGGACACTAGCTATAAAATTACAAGAAAAAAAATGGATGTCAGATGCAGTGACAGTAGGACACATGAGATGCTCCTTAGTAGTCAGATATTACCCAGAAACTCATAACTCTATCTGGCTACCAAACCAGAGGTACATAGGAGTGTCATGCTTTTCCTCTTCTATCCTCTCCCACTCACCCCTGCAAATGGACAATGCCTCCGAGTTACAGCACTGCTCAATGAGCTGGTTGCAGCTCTCCACCATTCCCTCCAGCTGAGCCTTGTCACAGGACACACCCAGGAACCGGGCTAAATGCTCCACCAGCGTTCCCAGATCCTAAGAGGAAAGGAATGAAAAATCTATGAAAGCATCACTCCATCTTATCAGTATGTCATATCATATGTATGTAATATCAAAAACAGCATCTTTCTTTTTTTAACATTCTCACCAAAAAAGCACACACCTTTTTAAATGCTTAACTATGTGTTATTAAAGCAGCAATAAATAAGTACAGGCATTTCATCAATGTATATAGTTGTGGCTTAGATGCCAGCACAGTTAGCTATACAGAAAACAGACACAGAGCACCATTGGCAATTCTTTGAATTGTTGAGAAATATATGTTTCTGCGGTCAACTGACCAACTATGTTCACTGCCTCCTTCACATCATCTGTTGTGAATATATTTGATTTATAATGGAAATACCAAAAAAAAAAAAAAAAATCAGACCTGTACAGTCATAAGCTTGTTTTCTTAAAGTCAGAAATGTTCCAGCTTTTGTAATAATAGGTGAGGGCCAGTTATTTTGTTGTCTGATGAAGTGACACATTTTTATGAGATCCATATTTGGCATCTAAAAGCATCGGCTAAATATATAAACATGGGGTAAACCCAGACAAATAAGGAACCTCATGTATGATTCAAATGAATGATGCTTTGCTTCATGATCCACCTTACATAGACGCCATAGCACAGATGTACACATATTATTAGGTTTTTCATTAATTTAAATGAACTCCTAATCTTATTATTGTGTTAAGTCTTCCTTTAAATCCTCTTGACAGATTTTGTTGGATTGATTCAAGCACCTTATCAAAGACAAAAACTATGTAAAGGCCTAGTCTGTTTTCATTAGGCTTTTACTTTTAATTGGAGAGAAGACCATATGACATTTGGAGACAAGTATAAAATGAATGATGCTTTGCTTCATGCTTTACTTCATGATCCACCTTACATAGACGCCATAGCATAGATGTACACATATTATTAGGTTTTTCATTAATTTAAATGAACTCCTAATCTTATTATTGTGTTAAGTCTTCCTTTAAATCCTCTTGACAGATTTTGTTGGATTGATTCAAGCACCTTATCAAAGACAAAAACTATGTAAAGGCCTAGTCTGTTTTCATTAGGCTTTTACTTTTAATTGGAGAGAAGACCATATGACATTGGGAGACAAGTATAAAAAAAATAACAGCTTCCATTATATTAATGATTTCATATTAGGAAAAAAATATACCAAAATAAATTACCTTACTTCCTTTCAAAGAAGAAACCACCTCCGTTTATTTAAATTCCGATTGGGATGTTGATTGACAATGGCTTTGCCCAGTCAGAATCCAGGAAAGTCATACATACAAGAGAAACTTCACAGAACAGCAACCAAAACAGCACATATCTTTATTATTTATTGTGTGTTTAGTTAAATTAGAGCAACGGATTGACCCTTAAACATTTAGCTGTCCAGTTAGAGCTTACGCAAAGTGACGTTCTCCCATAGACTTTTGGAGAGTTCAGTGATTTTCTGGCCCCAAGCTGCGTGTGCATATTTCTGTGACATTGCACTCGAAGGGGTCTATTGGAATCAGTTTTTTAATTTCTTTTGTATGTACTTTAGTACCTCCTGGTGATGATTTCATATAGCCGCATTGACGAGCAACATACAGTTTATAGTCAACAGTAAATAGTGTACAGAAAGCTCTTCTCCCTCCTGTGTTCGATGAGTGTGCCTTAAAGTCCACGAACTAGCATGAATGTTTCATGCTTACCACATTATGTAAGAGAATGTGGGAAAGTTGCATTTAAATAAGATATATTTTGCTAAGTTTGTATTTGCAGGCTGTTATGTGCTACTGAATCAATGATGTTCCTATCTTTGGGTTTGAGTACATTCTTTTCGATGATGGCACAGGTTCTTTTGGTAAATTATCTTTCTTTACTGATGTATTAGCGATATTATGTAGTACTGGCAAAATGTACTTGTATGTATTTTTGCATTTTTCACAATATTACAAATGGCATATTTTCTGTAATTAAATCTAAAACAACCACCTGCATGTTCCTTGGAGGATACAATACTGGATAATAATAATGGAAAATAATATGTTATTATCCAGTATGGATAATATAATGTTAAGCTGGTTGTACAGATGAAAAATATGTTGCCTGCAGCAACTTTTAGTGAGGACAGTTATAATAACTGTCTCCCATTAGTTAAAAAAAATCCATTCTTAAAGAAGCCTATTTACAATGTGAAAGCTATGTGGACCTTGTGAAAATTTTAAGAACAGATAATGTAGCTGCAACATTGGGGTTTTCTTAGAATGTGAGCAAACCAATTTGAGAGTGGTACAAAAAAACTTTCTCCATTCCCTGTCAATTTATAATGGACCATTATTATTGGAAAGTAGATTTGTAATATAATTCTTTTGGTTAACAATTATAACTCACAATGATAATGACATATTTAGTCATTATTTTTTCCATATGTTGACTCATAATGTGTCTATTTGGTCAGAACCTGTGACATCAATTTTCACACGATACAGGTAACTGGAGAATGATCTTGTTTTAAACAAGATAACCACTTTCTTTAGACAACAGGAACAAAGAATGTTATGACTCCAGGCAGGATCAACCCCACAGTACCGGAGATCTCTCAGCACCTGAGTTACCTCAAGACCGCAGGAGGGACGAACCTGATGCCAATCCAGTGAGCCAACCACACCCAAGACCTCGACAAGATACTAGAAGCCACACGGGCGGGAACAGCCGAGCAGAAAGTTAGCACTCTTACAACGATAACCTATAACCTGGCAAGGGAGCGGTTTGGAGTAGAGGAGAAGAAAGTGGAAAGTAAGTCTGTACATCAGCCTAGCAGAAGAGAGAGAGAAATCAAGCGCATGAGGGGAGAAATTAAGGCACTATCCAGACAATTCAAAAAAGCCCCAATGGAGGAAAGGGAAGGCCTCAAGGACCTGACGAGTCAAATCCGGGATCGCTTACGCAGACTCAGAAGGGCAGAGTGGTTACGGAAGAAAAATAGGGACAGAGAGAAGAAACGGGCCCAGTTCATCAAAGACCCTTTCCAATTCACCAGAACTCTTCTAGGTGAGACAAAATCTGGGAAGCTGACCAGCCCGAGAGAAGAGGTGGAGGCATTCCTGGAGGAGACTCACAATGACATCTTCAGGAACCAGCGCCTGGAAGGTAACCCAACCATCAGCAGCGTAGAGGCCCCAGAAAAGGAACTCGATACCAATGATCCAACGTGGAAAGAAGTCCAGGAGGTAGTGAGGAAGGCCAGAACAGGATCTGCCCCCGGCCCCAGCGGTATACCCTACAAGGTATATAAAAAGTGCCCAATGCTCCTTCGGAGGATGTGGAAGCTGTTCCGAAGAATTTGGAGAAAGGGTGCCATTCCATCGTGCTGGAAGAGGGCAGAAGGATGCTTTGTACCAAAGGAAGAGAACTCCTCAACCATTGAGCAATTCCGAACCATATCTCTACTAAGTGTGGAAGGAAAAATCTTCTTTTCTGTATTGGCCAAAAGGATGACCTCTTACATGACGGACAACAAATACATCAATACGGCTATCCAGAAAGGCGGAATACCTGGCTTTTCCGGATGCCTGGAACACACGGGTGTTCTTACCCAGATGATCCGCGAGGCCAAGACCAGAAATGGCAACCTGACAGTAGTCTGGCTTGATCTGGCCAACGCCTATGGATCCATTCCTCATGCCCTAATCCATGCAGCACTAGACCACTACCACATCCCGCAACACATCAAGGGAATGATCACCAGCTACTTTGGAGGGATCCAGATGCGATTCAAGGCGGCCCATTTTACAACTCGGTGGCAGAGCCTAGAAAAGGGCATAGTGACTGGATGCACAATCTCCCCCATCCTTTTTGTCATGGGAATGAATCTGCTGATTACGGCTGCAGCAAAGGAGGCAAAGGGTCCAAAGATGGAGTCAGGCATTCAACAACCCTCAATAAGGGGTTACATGGATGACCTTACTGTGACAACCAGGACCCATGTGGAGGCGAGATGGGTGCTAGCAGCTCTGGACCATGTGGCAACATGGGCCAGACTGAAGTTCAAACCAAAGAAATCCCGTAGCATGGTGATCAGAAATGGGAAATTGACCAACAAGTTTAGGCTGCATGTGCAAGAGGAACTGATCCCGTCATTAGAGGAAAATCCCATCAAGTGTCTCGGAAAGTGGTTTGACAAATCACTGGCCGATCACAACAACATCGTCAATATGGAGAAGCAGACAGAGGAATGGTTGAGGAGAATCGAGAAGTCAGGACTGCCAGGGAAATTTAAAGCGTGGCTCTATCAACATGGACTGCTGCCAAGACTCACATGGTCACTGACTGTGTATGAAGCCCCGATGACAAGCGTGGAAGGAATGGAGAGAAAAATCAACAAGTATCTCCGGAAGTGGCTGGGGATTCCTCCAAGCTTCACCTCAGTAGGCCTGTACATCAGATCGGGACAACTTCAACTTCCTCTGACGTCCGTGGTCGAGGAATTTAAGATTGCCAAGTGCCGAGTCGTTATGACCTACAGAGACTCCCACGATGACCAAATCAAACATGCCGGGATCACCACGAGATCCGGCCGCAAGTGGGGAGCTGAGTCAGCGGTCGCACAAGCAGAGAGCATGCTGAAGATCCGTGACATCATCGGAGCACCGTGCATAGGAAGGCAGGGTCTTGGAGCAGCCCATTTCCAGCAGTGGAGCAAAGCAGGAACCAGGGACAGAAGAGCAATGATCCAGGAGGAGGTTAGAAGTCTGGAGGAGGAAGGGCGAAGGTCAAAGGCTGTGGCGCTATCTTCCCAAGGAGCCTGGACCAAGTGGGACGTCCCCAAGCGGAAGATTACTTGGGCAGACCTATGGAGGCTGGAACCATTTCGCATTTCCTTTTTACTGCGCTCAGTGTATGACACACTCCCAACCCCAGCAAACTTGCACAGGTGGGGACTGACTGACAGCCCACTGTGCAAGCTTTGTGGGGAGAAAGGAACCATGGCACACATCCTGTCTGGGTGTAAAACCGCACTTGCCCAAGGAAGGTACAGGTGGCGCCATGACAAGGTGCTCATGACACTTGCTGACACCCTTGAGCAGGAGAGGAAGAAGAAACGGCAGAAACATCTAAAGGCCACAGCAATCCAGTTTGTAAGGGAAGGGGGAAAGCCACCAACCACAGTTACAGCAAAACCCAGTCTACTGCAAAAGGCCCAATCCTGGGAAATGAAGGTCGACCTGGGGGGAAGGCTGAAGTTCCCGCAGTTTGTCCAGACATCCCTGAGGCCGGATGTGGTACTGTGGTCAGAAGAGGCGAAGAAGATCATCCTCATAGAACTTACTGTCCCATGGGAAGAGGGGTGTGAGCAGGCGTTTGAGAGAAAAAGTGCCAAGTATCAGGACCTTCTGCACCAGTGTAGGGAGAAGGGATGGCAGGCATGGCTGTTCCCTGTTGAGGTCGGCTGTCGAGGGTTTCCTGCCCAGTCGGTGTGGAGAATGTTCACAGCCATCGGACTGGGAGGGAGGGACAGAAAGGTTGCAGCTCGCAGGATGGGGGAGGCAGCGGAGAAAGCCTCGTGCTGGTTATGGAGTAGGAGGGAGGAGGTTAGCTGGAAGCCAGGAGGAGGAGATGGGCAGTGACTTGGCCACCACTGCCGGCCCGCCACAGGTAGGCTGTTGTGGTTAAGGGCCGAAACAGCCAGTGACCAGTGGATACCACCTGAAGACATCAAATCCTCCTGGCCAAGGCTACATTCACTCAAGGTGAATGAAGGAGAAGCATCCCCGGATGTATATGTAATCTGACTTTGCAGAAGTCTACTGTGACCATAACAGTTAGGCTAAAAAAGATAAATGTGGAGCTGCTGATGTTTGAAGACAATTAATAGAACTCTTCAGTTTTACATACTCAGCTCAACCTCAGTTGAGGCTATATGTGTTTATAAACCAAGTATAAACAAATTTTAGTTACTCTCCTGTATTTTAAGAACAATAAGACCATATCAGTGTGGTTTTACATCTCCTATCTCAGGATTCTTTCTGTAGATCAAGTAACAGCAAATCAGTGAACCAATCGGATGAGAAGATAAGAAAATCTAATTTTACTAGCTTACTGTGTTCTGTAAAATATAGCAGATTTCATGCAAATATTGAGAAAAATCAAGTCCTGCCTGAGTGGTGGCTAATTTGGGGATGGGTCAGAACAGCAACTGCTTTGTTGTCACATCACAGAGTTCAAGAAGACTTTTCAGATAGTTATAAGGCTCAGTTTCTGACACATACTGTACTATGAGCATTCCTCTGTGGACTGAGACCTATGACACTTTCACTGTATTGACACAGAACCCAGACCTGATTTAGAATCAAATGTTCCCTTATACTGTATGGTCCTGTAAAACAAGCTAACACTTAAGACACTGTGAGCTGAATAGGCCACAAGCACTGGTCACTGCCCAAGAACGTCTCAGAGCAGAGGCCATGCGTTACATTGTGAGTAGTTGTATTCAGCTATTTATATGATTTTTTTTCTACCACTAACCATACTTTCTTGAAATTGTTAATGAAATTACACAAAAGATAAAGAAGTAAGTAGCAGAGTTCCTTCAAAGTGAATAGAGGTTAAACACAGCACAAACAGACAGAAGTACAATACACACACACACACGGAGATCCACTGCACTAACTCATTGTCTTACCTTGTACATGTCTTCGTATTTCAAGAATAAAATATTTGAGTCTGTACGGTGCTCCCAGAATTCCTGAACATGTTCAAACCAGGAACCATATCCCACTGAGAGAGAGAAGTAAAGAGACAGAGAGAGAGAGATGCTGGATGAACAACAAGAAGTTATTGTAAGACCTAACAGAGTAAACTGGACAAGATTTACGTTTGTCATTCATAAAGCGCCGGCAGAACTCCTGGAATGTTCCCCGGTAGCTCATGGTCCTGAGAGAGCGGTGGAACTGGTAATAGGACACCACCAGGTCCTTAGGGTTCCGAGCCATGTAGATCACCTGGAAAAAAACCATAGTAGTACTCACTGGAATCACATGCATAATGTTAGCCCTGTGCAGCGCTGTTTCCATACATTTCTTAGACAGAAATTAAATATATGCACATATGCATGAATTTGTATATGTTGCACTGACATTATAGCCAACTTAAAATTTTTTCTGGCGTGCTTGTGTGTTTGGGCAGAAACCACACTAACAACAGGGTAACTGATGATAGTACAGAAAACCCTAATAACTCGGCTTAGGTTCTAGAAGCAGGAACCTTCCACTACTAGCTGAAGTAGTAAAAAAATCAAGATCAGGTGATTCTTTCCAGATGTTGGACAGTGAGCAGGCTAGATTAAACATTACACTAATTTAATGGTCAAAGGCGCATCAAATTCGTAAATTCGAAAAGGATTACAACATAACATTTCATTAAATGTCACACCAGCCTCAACTTTATGAAAACTTCACAATTTGTATCTTGGGATGAAAGCTTTATGGCTGCAGTGATAATGCAGCTGACCTTGGCCTCTCCATTGTGCATGGCTGTTGGGAGGAATCGGTAGGGAAGATGGCTTTTGATCAGACGAGGAGACGTGAGCTCCTGTTGAAGAAAGAGTCAGTACTTTAATGCTTATTCTGACATTCTCTTATGCTGCTAAAGTTCTCTGGTGTAGCAGTGAGACTTATCATTTCTGCTAAGAGGCTAACTGTGTGTGAACCTCTTTGGATAATATTTTTTCTCTCCAGCAACATGCATACCATATTTTTCGCACAATAAGGCCCACTTAAAATCCTTAAATTTTCTCAAAAATGTGCACCTTATAATCCGGTGCGCCTTATGTATGAATTCTTGTTGTGCTTACTGACCTTGAACCAATTTTATGTGGACATTGTATTAATGTTAGCCCTTAGTTGGATATGGGTCGCAACGTCAGACAACGAGCGATAACTAATTATGTAGTGCTGGCAACCAACCATCATCCAACATTTTATAGGTTTTTGGGCTTGGAATGACTGAAGCAGTATTGAGAGGTCTTAGATATCACAACATTCAGTCATGGCATTATCATTAGGCATACTAATTCTTCTAAATCTGTGGTCTAGGCCCAAGACTTATTTCAGCAGTTTGAAAGCCCCCCTGAGCCACTTCCAAGAACTACAATTTTACAAGAAATGTTAATGACATAATACCTCAAAACCCTGGAGGTTTAATGAAAATGTGAACTGATGTGGAAGACATCCAGATTAAATCAGAAATGAAACATCTCAAACAGGCTCACACTGATCTGCATTATAAGTATAAGTAAAAGTTGATGAATTAGGTTGGCTAATCAATTTTAACCTGAATTCAGCTGCAATACTGTACCTGTATGATATCCAGACCAGGTTGAGGGTATTCTAAAACAGGAAGTTGTTCATCAATGTTCATAAGGCCAATTTCGTCAGGGTCTGCTCCCTGGCTCACTAAATACACAACCTCCTGAAGTAGGCTGGTGCCTGCAAGGGCAGAGGAAACGGGTGAAAGGAGAGAGGAGACAGTGTTAAAGTAAAGGTTAAGGAAACTCGCATGGTAGGAAAGGAAAAGAGAAAGCAGAAATTGTGTGAACAGATGCCTAAATAACACAAAAATAAAAAGGATACTACACAGTTCAAACTTCCTGTTGCACTACTCACCAGCGAAAACCCTTCCTGGATGTAAAAGTACCAATGATGAAGTGGGACACTAGTAGAAGTAGTGAATTTAAGTGGTCACACAAACATACCTTTTTTGACCTAGCTCAGAAGCCCCTCTTATCTCTTCCAGCCTGTTTGGATTCAGCCTGAAGGCAACTCAGCACCAACTGGATGGTAACAGGCAGCTGGTGTTGGCACATTAGATGTGAAGGATCACTTAGCACTTTGCTGATTTATTAATACTTGGTGATTAAACACACCATCAGTCTCTAAAGGGATTATCTGATAAGGATCAAATACCATGTAGTGTTTTTATTGTACAGTCTTCTTCCCCGTCAAAACATGGTTACTCCTTACATCAGGTGCTGGAATTCAAAGATGAGCTCAGTGCAACAAACTCCCCTGCAATCTAAGTCAATAATGGCATAATTTAAGGATGGATTACAGTGAGCCTGAGCCAGCACTAGCTTCATCACAGAGAACAGTTTGAAGCCTGATCTGACATCAGAATGGGAGAAGGTTCTGCAAGAGAGGAGCCTGAGTCTTCTGGCTGCCTAAGAGTTTGAAGAAAAACTGATCCCAATTTAGACATAAAAATGTAGAGGTTGGTAGTATATTTGGACGGGAAAGCGGAGAGAGACTGGAAATATGGGAAAAAGAGTGGGGCAGAGGCCTGCAATAAATAATCCAAGCAACTGAGAGTTCAACTGGGACCTGGTCCACTACACCCATATAAACCCCTGACCATTCAGCCATAGTAGCACCGAGACCTAAGCTTTACTCGTTAACATTCAATTCTTCATGTTATGAGAACAACCAAACCCCCACCCTAAGCAATCATCCAATGCCAGACATGAGAGTGTGTGAAACAATAATCCTACATAGAAGACCTTGGTAGTGATCTTTTCATGGATCAGTTACCTTTTTGAATTAATGGCAATTTTAATATATATTCTTAATTTCAACTTTACTCACTCCTTTGCCATACTCCATTTGCGACACATGGATTCACCCAAACACTCATCTGATGTAGATTCTCAATAAACTACATCACTGCCCTGTCCCCTTTGCATTTGCAGAATATGACTCACATAGTAGCCATGCCATAATCCGTCTCCTGCTTATGGCCTATTTTCCTCTAATATCATCATCTTTTAAAATGTAAACATCATATTTGACTGTTACAGCTCCGCTGTTGAACTGGCAGATACAGGAAATCATTCCTGCCACATGCCATCACACTGTACAATAACTCATCTGTCTGACAGAAAAAAATCCCATCTCTCTGATATATAAAAACAAAACAACTGTAATTATCACACCTTATATCATTGTCATTGTATTTTTATAGTTATTGTCTGTCTGTCTTTTTTCCATATTTTTTATATTTTTTGTTATTATTATCCTGATGTACAGTGTGTCTTGCGGCTATGACATGAGAATTTCCCATTTTGGGATCAATAAAGTACATCTATCTATCTATATTGTATTGAAGATTTGGAAGTTGTGACTGAGACATAAACCCTCTAGGAAAACATTTATTGAGATTATAAATCAAGTGAAAATCAGGGCCATTTTCACATTGACTTTAATACAATCTGACTTCTTTTTACAACCAGTGGAGTCACCAGTGATGGCCATTAGATAGAATGCAGGTTTAAGGCACTTTGGCATTGGCTTCACTTTACAGACCCAGAGTCTCTCGTCCACTTTTTTAGTCTACACCCTTACCATAGACCCATGACTGACCCATGAACTCATTTTTCACAGGACAATCTTCCTTCTCTAAATGGAACTGCCAATCTTCAGACCTGATGTCCCAAAGCTGTATCATTAAGTGAGTAAATATGAACCATGGATTTCTTCTGAAAGTTACTGTTGTCTTGTCACCCAGGCTTTCTTACTACCAAGGAGCTTACCAATGTTCTGCTTAAGCTTCAAGCTTAGAGGAGGAACCACACGTAGCCTGGAGTAATAAAGCCAAATAAATCATATGATGAATGTGTCTTGAGAAATTGTCCTTGTTCTGAAACTTCACATTAGTATCAGTTACAGTGTATTTTTTCTGCATGTCGCACAAACAACAACCTCAGCTGGGTATCTTTTGAATTGAAATAATATCCATAGAAATTGGTTGTTCAACACTGGTCTTCACAGAGTATAGACCACAGTCTCAATCAAATACCTTTTGGTTGAACTGGGTTTTAAGCCAAACTTGATCACGAAACATTTTAACGTCAGGGATGGGTGCAAGTCCTTGTAGCCATTTCAACATGTGGTGGAAAGAGTGAGGATACATCCAATGCACAGTCCAGACAGAAGATAATTCAAACTTTGGTTTTCTTTTATGACAACAGTATTAATATCCCTACAGTGAGGTTGCACTTTTGTTTGACAGGATCATCTTATTATTCGGATGGGATTCCTTAGAGCTGTGTTAATTGTGAGGTCCAAACTGATGCAGCAGAGAGGGGTAAATCTCTTAACATAGTTCATCCCACACTTCCCACAATGGATTTCTGTAGAGGTTATTCGAGTCTGCCTACCTGTTAAATAATGCCAATGTCTTAATTTCCATGTCCTTGGTTTATTAAGAGCTTGATGGCATTTTCCAGCTTATTATCTAAGGCTGGAGAGGTTGACATCAAGTTGCACTCACAGACTGAATCACCCCCATGACCAAACAGAGAGAGTAATGTTCACCAGTAGAATTGATGTATGTTTTGTCATCATTTTGGAAAAGTTTTCTTCTATGGTCATTGCCCCCCACAACTTATGATTTATGCTTTTACAGTCCAGAGCTGCACCACTTGCAGGGAAAATGACTGAGCATGTGGCTTATATCAAAACTGCTCTAAGTGGAATTCCACAATCCTTACCCCCCTTTGTCTGACAGAATCGCCCTCATACAATTGGCCAAGACAGAAACAGGTGAGCCAATAGGATCATAGCTCTGCAGCCTCCCATCCATGTGGCCTGGCATGTGCTCTCTCTCTTCTGCACCTGAAAATTACAAACACGGTAACAAAGAGAAAAGTGGTGCTTCTAGAAGCAAATTTAGTTCATGTAATTGAATTTGTAAAATATATTCAGTTCAGTCACCACTAGTTTACAGCTTACTGGACAGGAATGTTCTTTTGCCCCGTGATATGTGTGCAGCAAAGAACATCCTTCGAAGGACAAACATTCAGACAAAGATCTTGATAAAACCTGCTAAGAACTGTTCTGACCACTATTTAACATCCATCTCATGTAATCGGATCATACTTCCAAGTTCAGGTGTAAATACACTTGGGACGTAATAAGGACTTCTCAAGTGCTATTTGAAGGACCGTCTACTCTACTGACAGACCCCCTACTCACTGAGTCCTCTAAATGGCCACCAACTCTGCTGAATTCTCAGGCAGACCATCTTCTCCACTGAGTCCTCTGAAGGGAATGTTTTTATCTGCATATAGAGCAGGAAGTGTGACGCAATCACAAGTGGAAATGCAGTCTAACATATAAAAAGACTTACTAAAAGCTGACCACATGATCACATGTTGTTGCAGGTGTGAAGAGGTCTCTAGAAGAATCCTCCCTCTCTCGTTTTCTCTGTGAAT
The DNA here is from genome assembly GCF_900963305.1 of Echeneis naucrates. NCBI lineage: Eukaryota > Metazoa > Chordata > Actinopteri > Carangiformes > Echeneidae > Echeneis > Echeneis naucrates. The sequence continues at coordinate 15,907,168 of NC_042533.1, forward strand.
TTTCCCTCTCTCAATGTGGTTATCAGAATAGAGAATAAGGCTGTGGAGACATAGGGCTGATTAGGAGACAATATTGGTGACTCAGCTCTGCCCCTGTAGAATATAAACAGCTCTTTCAGTCTCCATGGAGAAATGTCTGCTCTTGAACAGCAATTACAGGTGTCTATTTGCTACAGGTGTCTGTATGCTACAGTAGCCAATAGGTAGCAAGGCAACAATTAGTATATTGATCATAATAGCATATCTATTCTTGCAATTACATTTGAAGAAGAAAGTTAAGAGAGGTGTTTTATTTCTGTGGTGTAATAAGGAGAGGGGTCCTGGCCAAGTTCCAACATAAATTGAGACCAAAAGCTGCAGTTTCAGGACTGCATTTGTTTTTCTTTCTTAGTAAGGCAACCGTTCAGGATGGTGTCCTGATGGTAATAGAAAAGAGACAATTTCCTATTTTTAGTGGCACAGGTGTACCAACACAATGTTATCATTTCTCAAGATGCACTTATTAACCCTGAACAACCTTTCTTGACTCTCCTCCACAGACTTATGTTTTTGTTTTTTTTTTTATCCTGAGATGATGCTGAACCAAAACATAATTTACATCATAACAGTCAGACATTACTTTGTCGTTTTCTGTGCATCATCTGCCCACTACAGCCATCACATGACCGGACCCACCCCGGCGCATAGCAGGGCATCCCGTACGACAGTCGGGCTGCAGCAGCGCTGCGCAAAGACCGTGAGGCTGGAAGTACAAATAACTTCTCCCATCACCTTTGGCAACCAGCTGAGGCGCGTGGCTGACTTTGTCTGACTTAGTCTGTTGGAGTCTCAGAGATGCTTAAAAAGGCCTCTGAGCAGAGACAATAGATAACCGTCACTTAATTCAATTTAAAGAAACACTGGCTGGCTCTAATGATACCTGGTCCAAGATGGATCGTGCGACTGATGGGAATTCTGCACTGAGTCAAGTGTTTCAATGAAAAACTTTGATGATCATACGGAAACCCGCATTCGTCACTACAGCGGAGAGCAAACTGCAGCTTGAGCGAGTACCGTGCAAAGGTGACGCAGAGGCTGGTTTACCTGACTTAGGGTAGGTGACGATCCATATGTCACTACTTCTCAAGGAAAAATTAGCAATTTCCTCCATCTTCCCTCTGCAGAAGGGCGGCAGCCGCACTCCATCAAATTCGAAGTATTTGCTCTCAAACTCAATCGGTGTGCTCGGCGTTTCTGCCTCGCTTTCGGCCATCATCCAAACGAGACACCCGTCCAAAGGACAGAATAGCGCCAACCAGTCCAATGTCAAAGATTACGACAATGATGGCACTGGTTTGACACGCCACTGCCTCTCGTTTCTAGATGGCAATGAGGAGGAGGAGGCGCACGGTGGATGCTGTGCGGCGGGCCGAAGAGTTGATCACAGCCAATCACTCGCCAGCTAGGTGATGTAATGCGCGCATGCGAGAGCCAGCATCCGGACCGCACTCTGACCTGGGAGACACTGCTGTGATTTCACAATATAATCTGATATCATGATGTTGTTAAATAACTTATATTGAGGTTTAGTAAAAAAACATTAGTTTCACAATGTAAAATCTGCTGTTCAGCTTTGTCAGATGAATTGATGCTTAGTAGGGAATGATTTCACCATGACTAATATATTTCACAGGCAAGGTATTGTGTTTAATTTAAGTAATATATCATTCATATGTGTCTCTGTTTACACTTTTCAAACATTGCCCTTCGTGGCCTCCCTAGTTATTGACCTGCTTAGCAAATCAGTTAAAGGGTCAAATCCCATGAAGGGGAAAATTGTCCATTTCTTTTTTATTCATAAAGCAAATCTAGGTTCTGTATTAATACAATGAAAGTATCAATGCATGCAACCTTTATTCAAACTACGTAATCAACATGATGTTCAAAATCTTCTGTCATTTGTGATGTCATAACAAAGAAGTCATCATATGACCAGGCCACATCAAATCCTAGCCCACCTGCACTCCACAATGCTGTATTTTCAATGGATCACTTAGAAAAACAATCAACCAAACTAGACATGCTAAACTTTCCACACTGATGTGGAGATTGGGTTTTATTCTAAAACCACATGTATTTCTTATGAATATCAACATTTTAGATATAACACAGATGAAGTTAAAACAATGCGACCTTAAAGTCTGTGTAGGTCCAAGTTTTTGTCATTTTCTTAACTTTATGAAGCAAAAAAAAAAAAAATACAAAACTGTATTATCAGGTTGATTTCAATTTCTGCAAAGTTGCTGAAGTTAATAAATTTTTTTTGTTCAAAGGATTACAAAAATACCCGTAATTTATCCAAACTGCTGCTTTCAAGGGCACGGGGGGTGGGAGTCTGTCACAGCCTACTGTCTATCCTACTCACTGCTTATTGGTTTAATAGAAAGGGGAGCTGATGGACAAGCTTTGATCTGCTTCATGAATATTGCTTTGACTATCCACTGAGTCAGTTTGTAAATAAATTGTGACACATTCTGTAATTGAATTTGTAAAATGTATTCAGTTCAGTAACCGCCTGTTTACAGCTTACTGGACAGGCATGTCTTTTTGCCCTGTGATATGTGTGCAGCAAAGGACATCCTTCGAAGGACAAACATTCAGGCAAAGATCCTAAAAACTGTTCTGACTGCTATTTAACATCCATCTCATGTAATCTGATCATACCTCCAAGTTCAGGTGTGAATGCAGACAAAACATACAGATGTAATGAGGACTGCTTCTTGAAGGACTGTCTACTGACCAGAGGGGAACCCCCTGGACCTTCAAGGTATTCAGTGAAGGCCGAAGAAAAAATATTGATAGAATTTTTGGACTAATATATATATAATTTATATAATATATATAATTTATATAATTTCTAGATCACTGTTATAACCTTGGACTAATATTTCTTGGGAAACAATGGGTTAATATAATAGAACGAGAAACGGACCAATCACAATTTTTCTTCCAATGGTATCTGGGTAGGGTATTAAATCAACAATTCCTCCGGCTGGACCTTCTGTGGCTGTCAAGTCAATGTGGGCGTTAAGTGATGGAATTCCTGTTTACAGAGCCGGTTCTTTTGGCAAGGCTCACTAAAAAGAGCCGGCTCTTTCGGCTCACAAGTGGCTCCTCAGATTTTTTGTTGCTTAAATTAATTTATTACCATAAAAAATAAATAATAATGTCAAATGAATTACTAAATGTAAAAAACATACATTATATCAAATGTTCATTATTCATATAGCTTATTATACTCAACATGAAGCAGAGTGCTACAAAAAATAAATACGCATAAATAAGTACAAAAACAAAGACCCTTGTCAATAAGACAAAAGGTCCAATCTCTGATTGTATATTTATTTATGCATCAACTTTTAACTATTTATTTGTGTGGTCTAGGAGTAGAATGACAGTATATTTTATAGAGCTGACTGTGCTGTGGGAGGATTCAGTTGTAGAAGCATACGAAAGTAAAAAGCTCAGGTATGCAGATCTAGGTAAGGATGCTGACCAGCGAGGATGGAAGATTAAGATTTGTCCAGTGGAAGTAGGACCTCCTGCACCCTCAATACTTTCATGTCCCCTACCCGAACCAGGGTCTGTATCTCCATCCCGCTTTTACTGTTGCAGTTGGTGAGAGGTCAGAGTAGTTGACGGCAGTGTTGTTTGAGATAGTTGTCTTGATGTGAGGTGGGAAGTGGAAGCACACATACAATTTTTACACTTTTAAATACATGTGAAAACTAAATATTCATTTGTCAATTTCAGAGACTCACATTATCATTTAATAATGAATCCAACTTCGGTTGAAGGCAGCAGCAACCTGCTGATGAACACAAATGAAAGTCAGTTAGAAATACAGTGTATGCGTGGTTCCCCAGCACCAGATGCTGTCTTGCAGTTGCTATCCTGCAAGTGTGTGCGGTCATGCAAATTACACGTTACATGACTCATGCACACCTGACAGACTCGGCTGTAGATGAAGATGATTTTAAAAAATTATGATCGTAAGGGGCAATAACTGACACCCTGTGACTCAATGGCACCACAATGTTAAGTGACATTGTAACATTTTTGTTCTCATGTTATGTCACCTGTGGTTTGGCTTGTGGTGAAGTCATAATGCCTTGTTATTCTTATATGTTCTGCTTCACACAGGATGATTGTATAGCGTGTATGTATCTGTATACTTTATTTTCATCTTATTTTGTTGGAGATATCTTCTTGCTGTGCACCAGGCAGGATGATGATTACATTGTTTAGTGTCATATTAAAGTTGTCTTGTTATGCTGCTTTTAGTCTATAACTATGAACTCAACCTGTCAGTCTATCTGACTATTCCCTCGTTGTAAATCATCCTGCTTAGCGGTTAAGTTAAATGTTTGATAAATATAAACTACGTGACCTTATGCTACATGCAGCCTTTGCGAAACGTGCTGTTGCTACATGATTGGCTGAAAGAAAACATACCTAATTGGCTGAGTCTGTGAATCAGAAACGTCCATTTGATTGACAGCTTTATCAGCCAATGGTGACGTTAGTTCACCTGCTACGTCAGATCAGTCTCAAAATTCAACGTACAGATTTCATAAATGCACATTCAGTAATTCGTATGCTTCGTGAATTTAGATTACAAGTGCGCCTCAAAATTACATTCGTGAAGTCCGAAATACAACTACGAAACAAAGCATGTGCATTCGTTCAAAGCCCCAAGAGAGTTCATTAATGATGAGACTGTTCTGGATCCCTGCACCCCACAACGCTAAATTTTTACTGGACCACTTCAAAAAACAGTCAATTAAACTAGACGTGCTAAACTCTCTACACTTGTACTACACTGAGATTGGTTTTGTTTCTAAAGCCATATGTGTATTTCTTATGAATATCAACATTTTAGACAAAACACAGGTGAAGTTAAAAATATGCGACCTTAAAGTCTATGTAGGTCCGAGTTTTTGTCATTTTGTCATTTTCTTAAGTCTTAAGACACAATCTGTGGCTTTGGAGTCGGGTGACGAAAGAACACCTTGTGGTTATATAAACTGGTGTGCAACTTTATATTAATGAACATGCTCTGGGCACTGGTTAATCGAATCCCATACACGATGAACAGTTTACAGGTAAATGTAATCTGCATATAAATAAGCACGACAAAAACTACAAACACTACAAAAACTCGACCTACATTCAAGGCAAAGCCGGTCATGTTTGGGTTGTTATTAACCCAACTGTACCTGAACGCATCAGCAGCAGCTGGCCCTCCCTCCACTTCCCACTTTAAAGTCCAACAGTCTATTTCTCCACTAAGCACCAGTGACAGCGGTGATTCCAACCTAACATACCCAGTGTGAAATACTCTTTTTGGGCTTCATAGTCGTGTCATGCCCCACCATGTTCGACATGAACGGCGGCTGGAATCTATCTTTCGCTGGGTGCGGGTTCCTGGGGATTTACCACATCGGAGTCGCCAGCTGTTTGCTGGAGAAAGCGCCCTATCTCGTCAAAGGGGCTAACAAGCTATACGGCGCCTCCGCCGGTGCCCTAACAGCCTCGATGCTCGCCAGCCAGGCGTCAATAAGTAAGACACACCGCTGTGCCACAGGAAAACCGAGCAAGTTGTTGTTGGAGTGGCGTTAGTTGGTTTTAAAGCTGATATCTGTTGTTGCTGTGAGGAGTTTGAATTGGATAACAATTTCAGTAGAGTTGAGTTGAAATGTGTTTTTCTGAGGAAACTGAACTGTGCTTTTCATATAAAATGTTACATCTGAAACACCTATATTTTTAGATGGAGACATAGACTTAAATACAAGCGTGAGAGTCTATTTTTGTAAGTTGGTGTGTGTATATCTAAATTCAACCATGGTTCATAAATTCTATTCAGTAATCTCAACGTGTTGTAAGTCTACATTGCTAAGTGCTGTGGAGAACTTTGGCTTCATTATCAGGGGACTCTAAAACCCAACATAAGGACTTATGTCACTAATACATGTTTACATAAAAAACAGTGGCCTGGAGCTAGTGGCTGATAGGGTGGTAAGATCCCTATGAGAAATGTGAGTCACAGGTCTTCTTTCACTTTCTCTCCCATGAATAAACATTCACATGGGATGACAGTGGGCACGTGTGTGCATATCTTCCTGTGTACTCAAGGGAGGAAGCCAGGTCACTTTTGGCAACTGACTCCTAACTTAAACATTGATCTAGTTTCATGTTGTCACTTGCAAGAACAACATTTAGCTCGATCTTCACCCAATCTTCTTGTTCTTTTTTCAGCTAAATGCTGTGAAGATGTGATTAAGGTGGCAAAAGAGGCCAGAAAAAGGAACCTGGGGCCCCTCCACCCCAGTTTCAACCTGATTAAGGTGATAAAATCAGGCTTGAATCATGACCTGCCCTCTGACGCCCATGTCCTTGCCTCAAAGCAGCTGTGTGTCTCGCTGACAAGAGTGTCTGATGGGAAGAATGTGCTGGTATCAGAGTTCAGCTCCAAAGAAGAGCTCATTCAGGTTGTGGGATAGTTACCTTAGAAATCTGGAGAACCCTAAAGAAGTGACGTTTTCTGGTTAACCCTGTACTCTGTCCATAGGCGCTGATCTGTAGCTGCTTCATCCCCATCTACTGTGGGCTGATTCCTCCATCCTTCAGAGGAGTGGTATGTCTACTGCCCTTATTAAGTCAAGTTAAACATTATTTTGACTTTAGAATAATTATTTTTGTTGTGGATAATAAACTGTATGACCTGAGAAGGGTTGAGCAGAGTGGATGATTGGGAAGGAGGGAAACTGAACTGGTGCCTGCTTGTGCAGAGCAGGGGAAGGTCCGGGGAGAACAAAACAGGGAGTGTGGCAACTGCAGAAAGACAGGGGCTGAAACAGAGCACACAGGACCACAGGAAGAAGAGAAGAGGTTAAGCAAGCAGTGGCAGGGTGAAGAAAGATGACAGAAATGAAAGAGGAAAGAGTCTGTTGCATTCCTACACTGTGACATATACATTGTAAAAAGATCTTCATGGAATGGTGTGAAATAAACTTGGCTATGCAATATTTGACTACATGTCATAGGCTGAGGGATAATATATACGTAATTATCTTGATAGCATGATGCAGCCTTCAGGGGTGTGCAGCCTGTTAGTAAACAAGTCATACATCACAGAAGTCCTTGTGAATATGAATGTGTGAATCAGAGTAGATTATGGTTTGTAATCTTGAGGATAGCTTTTGGGCGCAGTTTTGGAAAACATTCCTTTTAAATTACCAAGCTGGTTGCCTTGATCGCTAATCAAGTTCTAATTACATGATCAATAAACAGGTTACCATTACATGATCAATAATCAGGTTAACATTGTTTGATCACTGATAATGAATTATCTCTATGTTTAGAAGAAGTCCCAGTTTCTGATATCAGTGCTGACTCTACTTGGATTTATCAGCTGAGTTGAACTTTGGTAATGAGCTCATCAGGCCTACTTGTCCTCAGACAAAGCCTTTGAGTCTGAAGACTGGATTCATATTTAGTTATGTAGCAGTTATTAAAATACAAAGACCAAGCCCCATAAAAAAAGATAAAATAGATAAAACGTAAAAATTCCTAAACTAGATTATAAGTGTAATAAAAGGCACACGCATAACTATGAAGTTCCTTAATGCCTGCAGTAACCTTGTAGAGTAGAAAAAAGTTTTTGTTCACCCTGACATTGTGGTTTCAGTCACACAGTTCATCACATTGGAAAAAAAGATCAGCCCAGACAGACATCCTCTTTGTGGACATCTTGGTGCAGTTTAACCTGAATAGGACCTGCTGTCTCAGTGTTGGTGCAAACCATGTATATATTCTTTTTTTTTTTTGATTATGCCTCTCAACACAGTGACCAAGCTTGGGTTCACAGCATTGATAAATACTTTTTATAAATATTACGGTATACCCTACCGTACATATTTCAGTCAGACTGCCATACCAAATATTTGTTACTCTTAGGTTTCTGTAATGAGCAGTTTAATAAAAATGTTATTTATTTCAACTCTTGCATCTTATTGTGACATCTTAACTCAAACAAAGACACCCAGCCTATGGGAAAGAACATTCTATACTAAATGTATCTGATATTGTGTGGGCCATAGTAAAATAATTCATGACATTTTGTTGCGGAAAGAAAAGGATAAAATAATAATAAAAATAATTGCATATTAAATCGCAGTCGCAATAATGGAGGAAAAAAAATCGCAGCAAGATTATTTTCCCAAATCGTTCAGCCCTAGTTGAAGTCCTATGCTGAGGGGTTTACATGAGTGTTTCTGTCTGCAGGCTTTGTAGAATCTGTACATTGTATAGGTAATGCTATCTCAGTTCAGGGTGACTTGCTGACTCTGTCTATGAGTGTGCATTAATTTCAGGCATGGCATAATTTAGAGCCGAGAGCCCCATAGGTGTATGTCAAGAATTGACTTGGAGGAAATTTTAGAAATTTGAGAGTTTTATTTCCTTGAAATAGCACGCTAATTTGGCGCTACTAGAGCAAACTGAGTCATTCATCTTCAACTGCTTTATCCATTTCTGGGTTGCGGGGATGCTGGAGCCAATCCCAGCTCATTCTGGGCGAGGGCGTGGTACACCCTGGACAGGTTGCCAATCCATCACAGGGCCACCACACAGAGACAGACAAAGACGTACAACCAGTCACACTCACACTCAGACCTACAGAGAATTTTGAGTCACCAATTAACATAAACATGCATGTCTTTTGATGGTGGGAGGAAGCCCATGGAGGTACAGGGAGAACATGCACACAGGCCCAGGAACCGAACCCATGACCTTCTTATTGCCCCAAACAGAGTCAGTAAGTGTTCCAACTGGCATGCTTTAAATTCATACATTCTGGTTAGTGTAACAAATATAGAAAACCAATTCTCTAAGAAGAAAAACAACTTTTGATAGAAATGTATTCAATGCAACTTGCCATTTTCTTTAAAACATGTCTTCTGATCACCTTTTTCCTCAGGCTGGACACTACAGTGTCCAGCTGGTTGCATGCTGTACACAGTATAACAGAACAACAGTATATTATTCAGTATAGAAGAAATGTAATAGAAACTGATGCTGAAAAAATTTGTTCTCACTTCTATTGTTAAGTAAAATGTAGTTTTACATTTTTTGTTTTAAGTGTTATTTTAGTTGTAGACTTGTGAGCAAGGTCCTCATACTAATGTCGCAATAGCTAAACTCTTTTTCAGAGTTTGCCAGAAAAGTAATGAACCACAAGAAAAACCACAAAAAAAGAATACACCATCGATGGCTTCTTGATGGTGTATTCTTTTTGTGGATTTTCTCCATGTGCAGCTTGTTTGTTTGTTTGTTTGTTTTTTTTTAATCAACCGAGACACGATGATCGCTAAAAAAACGATCACGACCATAGACTCCATGTTTTTTTTTTGTTGTTTTTATTTTTATTGACAAAATTTACATTGACTGACAGAGTACGAATTGAGTGAGGCTGTTACATACAAAAATAAAATCATGCCACTTGAAAGGGGTCGTGACGAGGGTGAACATTTGGATTGGGCCAAAGTTGGGAGTGGGAGCATGAGAGGCACCAAACCCAGAGAACCACTGCAGCCACACAATTCGCCAGCATCCCCTAGTCAAGTCAGTTTAGAGAGTCAATGAATGCTGCCCATTTTTTGTAAAATAAGTAAATTGGGTTTTTTTTGGGTAGCAGATATATTCTCCAATGATATATTCTGCAGGAAGATTCAACCAGGGGAAGATGGCAAGAGACGGTTTAATTTTCCAGTTAACTAGGATTGCTTTCTTGGCGGCAGCTAGAGCTGTGAGAACAGATGAGGATAGATGGCTTGATAAATGGCTTGGGGCTTTTCTGTGCAGAGTTTGCATGTTCTCCCCATGTCTGTGTGGGTCTCCTCCAGGTATTCCAGTTTCCTCCCATCATCCAAAGACACGTATTTATAGGTTGTGAATTTGAGCGTGAGTCGTTGTTTGTCCTTGTGTGTTGGCCCTGTGATGGACTGGTGACCTGTCCAGGGTGCACCCCGCCCCTCGCCCAATGTGAGCTCCAGCAGCCCTGCAGCCTGGATTTAGGTAAAGAGGTTGAAGATGAATGAATCACAGATAAGGCAAAGGTTAGGAGTTAGTGGGATCCTGCAGTCCAAGATAGAGGAGAGTTTCTGTGTTACCATATACCAGAAGTGCCTCACAGGTGAACAGAGCCAGAGAGCATGGAAACAGGTTTCTGACATGTTCCAAGTGCCTTCTGTGCATATATTGCAGTGATAGAGACCCATTCCATGCATCTTGTATTGGGTTATGTGTGATCTTTGAAGTACTTTGAACTGGATTTTTTTTTGGTAATTTTAAATGCATTTTGGCTAATCTGGGTCCCAAAATTTGAGTCAGCAGACAGAGACAGATGTGTTTCCCATTTTGTTATTGGTCAATGCATTGAATTTTTGTTTGAGAGTAACTTGTTATTGAATATTTTAGAAATATTTTTCTTCTTTAGAGAGCTTTGTGATGTTAATGACAAATTCTGGAGGCTGTGAGGTTTTATGGAGCATTGGAATTTTCTTCTTAATCATCCTTCTTACTTGCAGGTACTGGAGAAAGTTTCCATTTCTTATTTCAAAAGTCTTAAATAAATGTGTTTCAAAAGTAAGTTGTCCTGGAAGAGATGATGGAGGTGGGTGATATCAGTCAGTTGTGAATTCCTGTTCACTACCGTTTTACACCAAGCAGAGAGGGTGGAAGCAATCATATGGTTTTTGAAACAATTATGATGCTTTAGGGTTATGGTAATGAAGGGGAGGTCAGAGATTCTGATGTTGTAACAGTCTACATGTTCAAATTCAATTCAAGAATTGTAATCTGCATTTTGATTTATCTATTTGGTGATATATTGCAGTTGATTTGCCATGTAGTAATTCATGAAATTTTGGTGCATCAAACTCTCCTTTGATTTATTATTTTTAAGGGTAGATTTGAACAGGTTTGAGTAGAATTTTATCATAGCAGAATCGAAATTTTGCAAACGTTTCACTGTAGGTTTGAATGGGATCATGGAGAATAAATATTTGGTTTGTGATAAAATTTTCATTTTAACTGTAGCTGTATGCCCCATAAGGGAGATGGGAAGGTTGCTCGAGCGCCCCCAGGTCACTACAGATTTTCTCCAGAAGTTTTGGTGCACTTGCTCTGATAATGTAGGTAAGATATTTATACCCAAGTATAGAGTGTTGGCTGTGGGGAAGGAAATTTTGTTTTGCAGGATCCCAAGTATTCTCCATTATTGGCAGTTGTATTGATTTGGACCAATTAATCAAGTAGTTAGAGAGGGCTGAGAAATTTGAAATGTAGTGAAATGCATTCCTTAATGTTTGAAAAAGCTCAGGGTAAATATAGTAAATACTGCATCAGTGTAACCCTAACCCTTCTCTATCTCATTAGCGCTACGTGGATGGTGGAATCAGTGACAACCTGCCCCAGTCCGAGCTTAAGAACACCATCACCATCTCTCCATTTTCTGGCGAGAGCGATATTTGTCCCCGTGACAACTCAACTAGTTTTCATGAACTGCGCTTCACCAACACCAGCATTCAAATGAACATTGGCAACATGTATCGTCTCAGCAGGGCCCTGTTTCCACCAGAACCCAAGGTGGGTGAGCATTCACAAGAAAATTACCAAATTATGATTGTGAATTGCGTGTCTTTTTTATCCTTTAATTTTTTGTGGTTGAACTATGCCAGTTTAAAACTAAGAAATTAGTCAAATCAGAATCCTGATCCCCAATTTGTGTATACTCATTTGGCAGTCATGCAAGTTCATTTTAAAGCCACGGCAATCAATCCTTCATACAAACAACAGTTCAAATTACTTGTAATATAATATGAGTAATTTTATTATAATCATTGGCCAATATTTAACCATCAGCTAATTGTCATCCAAATCTGCTGTTCTCCTCAGATCCCAACCCTTACTGTGCAGTGCATTTGTTCTCATGAAAATCCAGAAAATGAAAAGCAGGGAGTTACAGCAGAGGAGATACAGACTAGAGGATTAAGATGATGATGTTAGTGTTGGGATTAGCACGCAATTGTTTGCACCTATAGACACAAGTATCAGAATACATACTTGTGTATTCTGAAAAGAGGATATTTAGGTTTATGTTAGAGGAGCTGATAAAGGAGGATTTTGGCCTGAAGCTGAGGACTGAGCAAACCTTTAATTATGCAGAAGAAGTTTATTAACCCATAAATACAAAAACACCACTGACATCTCCGGTCCAAAAAGAAACTATTTTATACAACTGGTACATGTTGGAACAGAAATCTATTAATGAGGGACTCATTTTATTGGTTACTGTTGCTTGGAAAATGAAGTTGTCTCAGTGGGTTCTGAGAAATTATGATTTGATATGTTGAGAATCTAATAAGGGATGCAATGAAAATATAGCAGATTTCAGGTATGGTTTCAGGAAAGCGGGGGTTGCATTTTCAACGGGGAGCCCCAGACTTTCCTGACCGCATCGACCAGCTTTGACTGGGGGATCCCAAGGCGTTCCCAGGCCAGAGAGGAAATATAATCCCTCCACCTGGTCCTCGGTGTGCCCCAGGGCCTCCTCCCAGCTGGACGTGCCTGGAATATCTCCCAAGGGAGGCATCCTAACCATATGCCCGAACCACCGCAACTGGCTCCTCTCAATGCAAAGCAGCAGCGGGTCTCTTTCCCACCCTGGAGCAGATGGTCCATCAGTTTCCTGCTGAGAACCATGGCCTCTGATTTGGAAGTGCTGATCCTCATCCCAGCCTCTTCACACTTAGCTGCGATCCTGTCCAGTGATGCGATAGCAATACTGTGCATGAAAATCACGAAAAGGATCAGTGACATGGTGAAGCCCTGTTGAGGCCAACCCTCACTTGGAACAAGTCCGACTTAGTGCAGAATACTTGCACACAGTTCTTGCTTTGGGCATACAGAGATTGGATAGCCCTTGAAAGTGACCCCCTCACCCCATACTCCTGCAGCACCCCCCACAGAAGCTCCTGTAGGTCATATGCTTTCTCCAGGTCCACAAAGTACATGTAGACCAGATGGGCGTACTCCCAGGCTCCCTCCAGGATCCTCGCAAAGGTGAAGAGCTGGTTCGTTGTTCCATGTCCAGGACGGACAGACCTACATTGTTCCTCTTCAATCAGAGGTTTGACAATCGGCCTGATCCTCCTTTCCAGCACCTTGGCGTAAACATTTGTTATGCCTCTGTAGTTGGCGCACACCCTATGGTCCCCCTTTCTAAAGAGTGGGACCACCACCCTGGTCTGCCACTACTTTGGCATTGCCCCAAACCCCACGCAATGTTGAAGAGGTGTGTCATCCATGATACCCCTCAACACCCAGAGCCTTTAACATTTCAGGACGGATCTCGTCAATTCCTGGGGCTTTGCCACTGTTGAGTTGTTTGACTACCTCAGCGACTTCCCTCAGGGAACCAATGGCCCCTCTTCATCCTCCGGCTCTGTCTCTGCTCCAGAGGGTGGGTACGTCGGGTTCAGGAGTTCCTCAAAATGTTCCTTCCGCCGCTCTCCTCATTCAAGGTCAGCAACATCCCACCCTTGCTATACATGGTTCAGATGATTCCCTGCTTTCCCTCGTCGGGGGTGCTGGACAGTCTTCCAAAACAGCTTTGGTGCCGACTGAAAGTCCTTCTCCATGTCCTCTCCGAGCCTCTCCCACACCTGCTGCTTTGCTTCAGCGACTGCTGAGGCTGCAGCCTTTCGGGCCCGCTGGTACCATAAAGCTGCCTGTTAGGATTGGTGTAGAAATGTACCCACTAGCAGACAGTGCAGTTTAGAATAGGGGGTAGTGTAATGATTCCTCCAACAGTCCAAAAAACAGGAGCAAAAATCCCAGGCAAAGGTACAAGAACAGGATCCAAACGGTCAAGTCAAAAAGCAGGCTAGGGTCAGACATGAGGCAATCAGGAACTTGGTTATCCAAGGCAACATTACAAAAGAGGATCTGAAAGGTTAGGTGAAAAAACAGGCTAAGGTCATACACAGGGCAATCAAGAACTTGTTATAAATGCAGGAAAGGCTCTGTAACAGACTGGCACGATCTGGCAGAGACTGAGAGGCACACCAGGCTTCAATACCCACAGAATAATCCCTGAAGTGGAATCAGGTGTGCTCACAAAGTGGCAGGAAAATAAAACAAAGACAGGAAGTAGGGGGTGGAGTTAGGAACATGTCAAACAAAAACAAAAGCACACGACAACCACCATAACGTAAACAAAGGCACATGTGACTGAAAAACAGGAACTTAAAGAGCAGAGTCACTAACGCAGCCTCCGGAGTCCCCCAAGATAACATAACCTCGAAGGCCTCCTCCTCCTCCAGATGGCTTCCCTGACCACCGGTGTCCACCACAGTGTCTGAGGGTCCCCTTGAGGCACCCAGGACCTTGAGGCCACAGCTCTCCGCTGCAGCTTTGCCAAAGCAGGATTTGAACATTGACAACTCAAGCTCGATGCCCCCAGCCTCCACAGGGATGTTGCAAAAGCTCTGCTGGAGATCATCGACCTTCAGCCTAGGGTGCTCTGGTACAAAGTACACTCATGAGCCTCCTCATGCTCGAACATGGTGTATGTTATGACCTCACCATTACTAGCACAGAAGTCCAACAACAAGACAATACTCGGGTTCAGATCAGTGAGGCCGTTGCTCCCAGTCACGCCTCTCCAGGTTTCTCCATCATTACCCATGTGTGCATTGAAGTCTCCTAGTAAGAATATGGAGTCCCCTACCAGGGCCCCATGCAGGACCCTGTTCAGGTTCTGCAAGAAGGCTGAATACTTTGAGCTGCTGTTCGGTGCATATGCACAAACCACAGTCAAGCGTTTTCCCCCCTGCCACCCCAAGGCGTAGGGAGGCGACCCTCTTGTCTACTAGGGTAAACTCCAACACAGTGGCACTCAGCTGGGGCTTGTGAGTCCCCACACCCACCTGGCATCATGTCTTGGGCAACTCCAGAGGATGAAAGGGTGCGACCCCTATCAAGGAGGGCTCTGGCAGTTCCACTCTACCTTCCACACCAGCTCTGGCTTCTTCCCCCACAGCGAGGTGACGTCCCACGTCCCCAGGGCCAGTCTGTGCCAGCCGGTTCTGGTCCGCTGGGACCCCCCACTTCCACCCATTTGGCAGCGCACCAGACTCCTTCCAGGGTGCTCACGATGTGCGACCTGGTAGCAGTTGTGGCATTGTTTATGATTTGTTTGTCTTTTTAACACTTTTTTATCATCTCAGAGCTTGTGTGGATGAACTATGAGCTGCATCTACACAGGTGTCCTTGTGGTGCTTTGAACTCTTTTATTTCAATTTGCCTGGGGATTAGAAATTGACAGCGGCGGGGCTGGCTTCAGGATCACCTACAGCAGGGAGGTGCTGCTCAACCTGCAATCACTGACAGCAGATAACGCCATTCCACCCATTCCTCACTCGCTATGGTGTGATATCGGGGAAGCAACAGGTGGGATATTGTCCAAAAACTCTGGAAGAAGAGAGGAGATGTCTAACACAGACAGAGGAAATATGGGATGGATAACCAACGCCGACTTCCTCCTCTCCCGACTATCCATCCAGAATAAAATGGACAAACTGGAGGCTTGCGTCAGGTATAAGAGTTATTTTTGGGGTATATGTATATGTCTCCTAGGTCCTTCCCCATACTTCCCTTTGGAGCATCTCACCACAGCAGTGTCCTGCTGATGCCCATCTACAAGCCCATTCATAAGAAGCAAGTGCACGCACTAAAAACAGTAAGATGCTGGACAGAGAACAGCATTGCCAGTTTACAAGCATGCTTCAATATGACAGATTGGGATGTCTTTTATAGGTCATGTGTGGGCTTTAACGAGCTGACATGTACTGTTTCTTCTTGAATATCCCCTGTAAGGAAGTTACAATTTTTTCCATCAATAAACTGTGGGTCACCAAGGAACTTAAAAATGTCATAAATAAGAAGAAATGTATCTTTTTATACAGGGAACATTCAGGAAAGGAAAGATATTAATAGAACAGTAAGGAGCAAGATAAGGAAAGCTAAAAGAGCTTATAGGGACAAGATGGAGCACAAATACACCAGTGGAGACCTTCTGGCAGCTTGGAAGGGAATTAAGTCAATGTCCTCCATCTCTCTGTGTTGTAGTGACAGGAATCCTATTAAAATTGAGGGAATAAACATGACTGACTTTCTGAATGCTTTTCATAGTTTTCACTCGTCTTTTGAAACGCATGACTTCTCTGATAGGATCTCCCTCCTCAGACAGTCTCTTACCTCTGATTCTAAAATCATCATTGAGCAGGATCATGTTACAGAACCTTTAAAATGGGTCAATATAAACAGAGCCCTTGGTCCAGACCTTATTCGTGGGTATACGCTTAGATTTTGTGCTGTCCAACTCTGCAGTGTCCTCCAGCATGTGTTTCAAATGCCACTAGATTGTAACCAAATCCCTAACATATGGAAATCCTCTACTGTGATTCCCATCACGAAAACATCTAATCCTAAATTAAATGATTTCAAACCAGTGGCATTAACGTCATTAATAATGAAAATCCTGGAGAAAATCGTTAAAGGCCTGGTCATGTCTTATATAGAGGGACTTGATCCTCTACAATTTGCCTATCAGGCAGGGAGAGGTGTTGAAGATGCAAAACTTTTTATACTTAATCACCTCTTCACACACTCAGAGAAGCCACAGGCCCATGCCAGGTTTCTATTCGCTGATTTCTCCTCAGCATTTAATACAATGCAGCCACATCTCTTGATAGAGAGGCAATTAAATCTAAATTTCAATTTCAATCTAATTTTCAATTGTCTCACCAGCTTGTGTCATGGATTTTAGATTACTTAATCGGCCAAGAGCAAAGAGTCGCTGTTAATGGCTGTCTCTCTGACTCTGTGACCATCTCTATGGGATCGCCCAAAGGCTGCGTCCTTTCACCCTTACTTTTTATCATGTATACTGATGAATGCAGGAGCAGGCAGCAGGACAGCTATCTGATTAAATTCTCAGATGATACTGCACTGTTGTCCCTTCTCTTTATTTCAGAATCAAGCCACGAGAGTGCCCTAACTGATTTTATTTCCTAGTGACTTAAACTTTTTGGATTTAAATGCATCCAAAACCAAATAATTTATTTTTGTTTTTAGATGTAAGAAGGAAATTCCTACTGAATGTATCATACACAGTGAAGAGGTTTAAATTGTTTCATCCTACAAATACTTGTATACTTGTAAATACTTTTTTTTTGACGATCCATCTCAAATTTGATGTAAACACGGATTTTATTAGGAAGCGAGGACTTCTCAGGAAACTACATTCTTTTTCTGTCAGGCCTGTTATCCTGACCTTTTTACATTTATTTTTACACTTATTGAGAGCCTTTTGTGTTTTTATTTTATTTTCTGGATTAATTGTCTCTCAGTCACAGACAGAAACAGCCTGACCAGTATTCTTAAGTCCTGCTCTAAAATAATCAGAGTGAAACTAAGAGACATGCGTTCCTTTTGCAACCAGTAAATCCTCTGAAAAGCAGAGTGCATTTTAGTCTCCCCGAGTCATGCTCTTGCAGGTGAATTTTCTATGTTACCTTCAGATTGCCGTTACGCCTTACCTACATGTAAAACAAATCGCTTCTCCAAATCATTCATCCCCCTGCACTCAGACTTTTAAACTCTTCATAGTTTTTATTCTTATTTTATTTTCCAATGTATTATTTATTGACTATTTATTGTGTGCCATGTTGGCTGTGTTGTACCACGACAACCTGCTGCTCAAAACCAATTGCCCCTTGTGGGATTAATAAAGTTGTTTGAAATTTGAACTGGAATAGCCTACCCCATTGTGGGGGGGGGGGCATTGGCCATGTGGCTTCATCGGGCTTGGCCCAGTTGGGCCCAGTTGCAGACCCAACCACCAGATGCTCGTGTAGAGGCTCCCGAGCTAGGCCTGGCAACAGACGGTGGCCCCAGGCTTCCTCTGGGCAGGGTCTTCTTGTTCCCTCTTTTCTTTTCCTGTTGAATAACGACCCCTAGAATCCTGTAAATATTAGGCTGAAGATGTCTATAGAAGCTTAATTAATCACCAGCTGTTTTCTCTTTATCCCATTTCCTGTCTTTCCCTGTTGCACACATAATTGTTGGATAAGTTTTAAGAGGAGGTGAGCTTTGACCTAGTAGAATTGTTTCCCATGTTGTTACACAGTTCCCCTCACGTTTGCGTGAATGGTTTGCCGTCTAGACTCTGCTATTTTGCAACAGAGCTCACAGATCTCTGACACGGCCAAGTGTGTTCTTACCACATTCCTTGATGGAAGAATTGCCCCTCAGACCTGCCCATACAGGCATGGACTCACTATAAAAAAGCCTATGAGTCAGATACCTTATTGACAGAAAGAGAACTTGAATATTAAACAGCAGAGTATATTTTGACCCAGGACTGGTGTGGTCTGACCTTTCCAGCCTGGGGATTGGCTGTAAACAGCTCAATGTCATACAGTAGCAGCTGATATATTTACTATTAAATATAATCAACTGACCATTATGACATGATTGTGTCATATGTGATAGAAAATATAATTAGATCAGTTTAAATAAAAATATATTGATATAAAGGCTGGTCTGTTTTTCTCGGCTTGGTGCTTTGCCAGTAAACAGAAGCAGAAGTTTTTACACCTTTACCACTATGTCACATATAATGAAAAAATTAAAACCCAGAGCCTTCAGCATTTCAGGAAGTATTTCATTAACCTTTTAGGCTTTGCCACTGTAGAGTTGTTTTAACTACCTCAGTGACTTCACCCAGGGGAATTGACAATGATCCCCATTCATCTTCCAACTGTGTCTTTATTGCAGAGGGTGGATTAGTGGAGTAGGAGAAATTCGTCAAAGCAGTCTTTCCACCATCCGATTTCCTCTTAAGTTGAAGTCAGCAGTGTTTCAACCTTGCGGTACACAGCTTGGAAGGCTTTTGCATGGGCGTAACCACACATTCTTTGGAGGGGATGCACTGCCCCCCATATTGGTAAAATACAAATCTGGCCCCCCCAATAATATACATTAATATGTGACTTATTAGCCCTGATTGCCAACGGATTGGAGCCATCTCCTTCGATTTATTTTTCTTTTCTTTTTTTTTTTTGTTAAGAAAAAAATCAATCCGTGTGACTCTGCCAACCCCCCTCCCAATTGCACACTTGGTTGCACCCATGCCAACGTTCTTTGATGCACCGCTCTGACCTGCTCCAACTGTCACAGCCAAGCTGCAGGGAAGTCTGTCAGAAATGAAGGGAGTAACGTTAGCTAAAATGCGGAAAAAGCAGGACTAGCAGGTGGACATCACAGCATTTTTTTCAGAGTAAGCAACTAAATACCTAAATAGTAGTTGCCAATGTGAGCAATAATAATAATTAAAAAAAAGAATGCACAGATGAGAAATGTTAATCATTTATTTGTTGTGCTTTTAAATTGAGAAAAGTTAATAAGTTGTTTGTTGTGCTGAACTCAGTCTTCTCGTTTGTTTTTGTGTTTTGTAGCCTGACTTGAACATCTGCCATTTTACTGTTTTCCTCAGAGGATCACAATGAAAAAGACTGACTAATGGCAGTCTTCATGCACTCTATCGTTGTGAAAGTAATACATTTGTTTACATTCAGTTAAAATCAAGATTTTACTTTTAATTTATTGTACAAATCTGTGATTTCATTCATTTCAAACTTTTCATTGTATTGGATCAATTTAAGTCTACAGCACATTCTTGTGATTCCAATCACAATATAATTTTTATATATAAACATATTAGAAAAAACATTCAAAAGTGTAGAGCGAAATTCAGGTGCAGATACAAAAATGGGAAAAGGGAAATTAAGTTCCTTAAGGTACCTTAGGTTTACAGGTCACAGATGACAAAGCACAAGCAGAAAACACTTCTAAAACTAGCCTTATCATTATCTATGATGAACATTATAATTCTGTGTTTTCAGCATTTCATTTTTCAGTCTTAGACATAATCAAAGAATGAACTGAATACAATAGCCAAACCCAGTCAGTTCCTAACTCCAAATTGCTGCATGATATAAGCTGAATTAATACCTAAATCGACAGTCCTAAAGGGTACCAAATCTGGTCATGTCACAAAGGAGGCAGCAGGCTATCATGGTAGACATGAGCTTTGACAGTGGATTTGGACATATCCACTTCTTGGTGACCTAGCTTTGTAGTTGTATTTACATACAAATGTTTCCTGAGCGGTATTGTCTTGGTTACAGAACAGTGTGACATAATTTTTTTTCTTGTTTCAGACAGAATCAAAATACAGCTGTTTGTCCATAGATAACCTGGGATGTAGGGGGATATATGGGAAAGTCTTGTTGCCCGTGATGGCCTCCATTGGTGAGGAGAAGAAGGGGAGTGTGCGTGCGATGAGGCAGGAAGACAGGGTCTGTTGTCTGGTGCAAGGCATCTGTCTGCTACACATCATATAATATCGTATAGCAATAAATGAACAATGGAAAAAATAATGCTCTCAAATATTGACTTTTTTTTTTTTTTTTACAGGAAGTTGACCTAATAATCATCACACAGATCATTCACGTTGTGGTTTGCTAAAATGGGTTGAATTTTCCCTCCACAGGTACTGGCTGAGATGTGTCAGAGTGGTTACAAGGATGCTCTACGCTTCCTTGAAGAGAACAGTGAGTACTATACAACTGCGTTACCACAGTGACTCTAAAGGACCAAATTACAATGTATCCCTATAGGTATCCAGATTAACCTTTGAACACCGATATGGTCTGTGTTGCAAGACCTGCTGATGCTGGAGCATCCGACCACCCCCTTCACCCTGCCAGAGAGCACCCCCAGCTGCTGCTGTAAGCACACCGAAACAACCAAGGAGTGGGTGCTTCGGAGGCTCCGTTTGCTGCATAAAGAGCACTGGTGGCTGGACGAGCAGATTGCTCTGCCTACAGCAATAAAGAAAGGTGCAATGACATCTCAGTCGCTTTTAGTAAGCAAGATGTGTTTGGGGTCAGGTCCTGGCTTTTTAAACTGCTGTGTCACCATCCTTTGTCTGACTGGTCATGTTGTGTGTTTGTCAGTATTCTGTGAGGCCTGCCAGGATAAACCTGGCCTGTATGCCAGTGTTTCTGAGATGATGCCAGTGAGAGTGGCTTCCTACATGCTGATGCCATACACACTTCCTCTTCAGTCAGCATACTCAGTGGCCCAGAGGTAACATTTATGTTCACATCAGTGACAACCAAAAATCTACATGTGAGTAAGACATATTGACTCCTGCTCTGCCAAATCTACAGATTTGTAGAGTGGATCCCAGAGGTACCAGCTGATGTCCGTTGGCTGTTTGAGGTGGCTGGTGATGTGTACCGACAGGCCTGGAAAGGACAAGCGACCAATAGGTGATTCCACACCAAAAACAGCAACTAAATGAGCTAACTTTAGTTTATTTAAAAGGGTTCACCTCTTTTTGTTTTATGTTATGTTGATGCAATGGTCTATGCTTATACTCACAACATAGGTGGTTCTGGGTTTAAATCCCAGGCTTTCTGTTTCTGTGTGTGTGTCCACAGCACAAAGACATGAACATTGTGGTTAACTGGTGATTCTTGTCTCTTTTCACTGTCCAGGCCAAGAAAGACAACGCAAAGGATTTTTTTTCCTACATATTGCAAGATACACTCTCTATCAAGACTAGACATTGGTTTTGGGGAGGTTAGGTTGTCAACAAGGTTTATTTTAGTGGTTAGGTTATGTGGAAAGTTTGAGAAACACAGGGCTAGAACTGCACTGATCAGCCATGACATTATGAACATTAGTGTAGGTTTTTGCTGCCAAAACAGTCCTTACCTGCCAAGGTGTCAAGTGAGACTTTTGCAGCATCTATTTCAGGACTGAATTTTCACCTCCTGTCTAATATAGCCGACTCACTGCCTGGTGCCATGGTAACCAGATAATCAGTCCTATTCACTTAACTTCTCATTGGTCATAGTGTTATGGCTGATTGTTGTGTAAAGACAGCAGAAGAATCTGGTATTTTGTCACACTGTGACATGTGATCTGTGTAACCTTTGATTGTCTTATTTTACTAACAAAGTTAAAGACTCTGGTTCTAGATGGTTTCGGCACACTCTCACAAATATGTTTGACTTTGCAGTGTTCCCTGCCTGAGGAAATGCCTGAGCGTTCCACCTCTATCAACTGATAATGACAAACCCATCCAACGAGACAACCTGCCTGCTCTATCCTCCCTCGAACTCCATGGCAACTACCTGGAGACTCACAAGTCAACCTCCTCTTCATCCCACCACCCCAACAGTCCTTGTACAGTCCCCTCTTCTCCAAAACAAGTGTGCTTCTTTGTGGGCTCACAGGATTAGTGTCACAGCCCAGCACAGACGTAAACAGCTCAGGACCTTCCTCATGCTATTTATTTGGAATGACAAATCCAGAAAAGTCCAGACACACTGACTCTGAACACCTCAGGCAGGTCAGGGTGCATTGGTGCATTGGTGCTCTGGAGTAGCGCAAGACAACCCATTCAGGGCCATGGATTGTTAGGACTGGATAGTTGATGTTGTGTAATGAGGCACAAAAACATGTTCCAGTGCAGTTAATTGAGTTCAGATCTCTCAGTCTCAGTTTCTGTACATTTAAACTAGTTCCTTTTTTCCATGCTTTGCTATGATACAATGCAATGGAGTGTGTTGGAGGTGCCCAGGCCACAGACGACTATCAGGTCTAATAGCAGCCTCTGGTCAGCTATTACTCTTCTGTCTTCTGATTTTATGCACAAACCAATAAATGCCAAAGGCATATTATTACGCCCTGTCCATATCAGACTGGTATAGACCCACAGTACTGTTCCATAAGATAGGGTTAGGGTTAGGGATACAATACCATGTCATTGTTCCATAGCCATCAGGGATTATTTCCATCATTCCATGCTCAGGTTCACTTTTCCATGCAATGAATTAACCTAACAAAGTTAGTTGAACCTGTCAGATGTTTGCTGATGAATGATTCACTGAAGCTGCACTCACACTCAATGCAGCCATCTTCATAGATGAACAACAGATCCCACAGAGGGATTCCTGAAGTCAGCCTGATAGTGTTTACATAACACACAATGTGTAGCCTCTTCATTATTGATGAAGTGTGATCTGGTTTGAAGTTGCAGGTGTTGTAGTGTGACTCTGCAAACAAAGCTTCATGTTTATTTTCACCATGTAACAATTATTTTAAGATATGAACTGAACTTATTTATTTTTCAAAATTGTCTGTGTGATCACTTTATTCTCTGTTGTCCCTCTGCTCCTGTATTTAGACACAGAAACCCTACTGGGGGGTCCAACTGGCCTATGAACGGGGAATGGTCTAACTGTATGTCACAATAAAAGACTCAAATTTAATAACATTTTAATGAGTACTTGTTTAAAAATATCTTTTAGCTTGATGAGCAATTCGGATGTAAATGTTTGGGTCCTGTATGGACCAGGTGTTGATTCTATAATACCAATTATTCTTTCTTATTGGGTTCTCGCTTAGAAGTGAGTTCCGGTGTATTAGAAACTGGAAGAGCCCTGATGTGTAGGAGCATTATATAATAAAAAAAAAAATGTTGTTTGTTGCTTTTGGTTTTCTCAAATAATTTCTTTTTTTCTTTTTTTTCTTTTTTGACTGTACAGACTGCCGTTAAATACACTTGGACATCATTACTGACTGGTGATGATTTTACAGAAATAACCTGGATCACTTGATGGTAAAAGAATTCACCAATCTCCTACGGAGTCTCCCACAACAGAGTCATGGGAGAGGAACTTCCTGAACTAAAAGGAACACAGGTTTTCATCCAATCTCTTGGCAACCTAGTTGTGTTCAGGGATAAATCACCAAGACACAGTGCCTCCTTGCTTTGCACAGAGGCCTAGAGGTTGCATCTCTGGATGTTAACCGTTATCTAGAGAGGGAGATGTCTCTGTCCACAGAGACACAGTCCTGCAAGCCAGGTCAAAGTTAAAAATGTCCTTGTCCCTCACATAAAACAAGTCAGGAGGGCAGCTTTCTTCCACCTGAGAAAATCAGAAACATCCTCTCTCAGGATGATGCAGAGAAACTAGTCCATGCATTCATAACTTCTAGGCTGGACTACTGTAACTCATTACTATCTGGATGTCCAAACAAATCTCTAAAAGGCCTTCAGTTAATTCAGAACGCTGCTACACGAATATTAACAGGAGCTAGGAAAAGAGATCACATCTCTCCTGTGTTAGCTGATCTTCATTGGCTGCTGGGAAAATACAGAGTAGAATTTAAAATCCTTCTGTTAACATATAAAGCTCTTAATGGCCAAGCTCCATCATATCTCAGAGAGCTCATAGTTCCTTAGTGTCCTAGTAGGCCACTCCGCTCTCTAGATGGAGGTTTACTTGTGGCTCCGAGAGCCTCCAAGAATAAATCAGGAGGCAGATCTTTCAGTTATCAGGCACCTCTTCTATGGAACCAACTTCCACCGGGACGCCTCCCAAGGGAGATGTTCCTGGCATGTCCAGCTGAGAGGAGGTCAGGGGCAGGCTGAGGACCAGGTGGGGAGACTATATCTCCACGCTGGCCTGGGAGCGCCTTGGGATCCCCCAGTCAGAGCGATGTGGCCGGAAAAGGAAGTTTGGGGTCGTCTGCTGGAGCTGCTACCTTTGCGACCCAACCCCGGTTAAGCAGATGATGATGATGAAGCTTAAAACTCAGTTTTAAGTGGGAGGAAACCCACGCAGGCACGGGATGAACATTCAAACTCCGCACAGAAAGGCCCAAGGCTGGGAACCAAACCCACAACTTTCTTGTTTTGGGGATACAGTGTTATCCACTATGCTGCCATGCTGCCTCTAAAAAGCATTCCAATCAAAGACAAATCCAGGTTACATTTCATAGTCCATAAAATCATGTTAAGTTCTTGACACGGTACATACACTCCTGTATTTTTATTTTTTTTTCGTGGTCTAACTGTCAGGCTGCCTTGTGCTTATTTTTTACCTTCTAAAACATTGTATTCTTTTCTCGAGTCACTGACATCAATAGATCTTTAGACCATGACCTCCTCAATTTCTGTGTCCAGACTATCCTGTTTGAAAGGTAGCACGTTACTGTGTGTCACCGATGAAAAGTTACCTTGACATTAGATCTACTTATATTAAATGTATGGGCGTATGTGAGACCCAGCTGTAGTATATAGCACAGGTGGTGCAAGTAGGATGGAAACCTCAACCAGCCTCAAAAATAGAGAGAGGCAGAAAATTCTGAGGCAGCTCTATAGTAAGGAAGGTAAGACTTGTAAAATAAGATCAGCAATGAGGAAAATGCTGAAAGAATGCTTTCCTTTCTCAAGGCTAATGAAGAACACTTCAGTAACTTGCCTGTTGCATCAGGAGACAATTGTGCAACACCATTCTGAATGACCGCCCTATTCAGCAGGAAGCTACCTCACTGATGTAGACAGATATTCCCAGAGATGTTCACAGTTCACTCTTCTGTCTGGCCATTTTACAACTTAATCTCAATAAACACTATGCAATCTTACACATTTGCATGGCCACCTGCAAAGGTCTGCACTTGACCTGAACCCAGTCATAAACTTAGGTCTACAATAAATCTGCACCTTAATCATTGTTTGAATCTTCTGCTGCTGAACAGATCTGGCATCAACTGTAGAGCTTTACAAAAGGAACCAAATACATATTTCTTAAATTGAGGAATCAATGCACAGACTGTAACAGCAAAGACCAACTCAGACAACAAACATTTTCAGATTCTCGTGTAATATCCATTCTGCTATTTTAGCTGATCCTCCCATATATCATCCATCATCTAATTTTATCTTGAAAACAAAAACAGATTTTCTGATGAAAAGTTGTTTTGACTGTCGTGGTCAGCAACACAAACACACAGATTTCAAATATGATGCCACAGAGGAACCACTTACCCTGACATAAACTGTCCATATCATATGATGATAACAAGTAACCACTCATTAGCTTCATTAATGATTAAATACATATGAAATCAGAATTGTATGATAAGCCCTAATTATCTCTCTAAAACATGGACTATCCTTCATCAAACCACCAGAACTCATGCTCATCCTCACCTTCATCAAAGGTGGTGGTGGTGAAATAGGCACCATCGTCATCAGAATCAGAATCACAGTATCTAAATTTTCCCAAGAGCCTGAGAGAGGAGACGTAAAACAAAAATAACCAGTTTTTTGGTTCTTAAAACCACAGATCTTCTAATGCATACCAAAAGTTTGCACACAAAAATCCCAATAATCTTAAGCGTGTTTATCTCACTAATAAACTACCAAAGAAATTGCAACACCTGATTAAGAAACAAGAGTACAGATTTGTATATTGAGGAAAGAAGGATACCATGATAGAGAAATTGCATAATGCCTAATGGTATCCAACAAAGGAGTTCACTACACCGTGAAGAGACAAGAAGAAATTGGAAGATATGATGGGACAAAAAGGTCTAAAAGAAAGAGTGTTACTACAAAAGTAGAAGATAAACTTGTCACCAGTAAGAGGGACTGGTGAAAAACAGCAGCACTAATAGGGAGGGAAATCAACATGACAAGGCCAAAACCTATAACTCCAGCAACTGTAAAAAGACATTTGAGAAAGGCCGATTTGAAGGGTTATGTATTTGCAAAATCAAAACTCATTACTTCATCCACAGAACATGAAAACCAGGTATGAGTGGGAAAAAGCACACAAAAAATTGACCTATGACGACTGGAAACAAGTCCTGTGGACCAAAGAAAGCAAATTTGAACTATTTGGTTCAAATTTGTGGCTGTCTTGTAGCACCATGCGTAGCACCCACAATAAAGCATGGAGGTGGTCGTGCCATAGTGCTGGAAAGATTTGCAGGTGATAGAGTAGGAGATTTGTTTGAAGTGAAGGGTATCATGAAGACGGAACAGTGTCACTCCATTCTCCAGCACCATGCATGTATTAGACTGATCAGTCAGAAAAGTGTATCCAATGAAGCAACAGTCTCTCACCAATAAATGTAAGAAAGCTTGGAATGCAATTCAAATATTTACCTTAAAAACACTATGCCAAATATTATGCAATGCTGTTGTTAAAGCCAGAGGAGCTTTGGAAGATAGCAAAGTCTAAGAAAAGAAAACCAAAATGCCTGATTATTATAGTAAAAATGTATTCTGATACACTCCATACACACATACGTTTATATCATAATCTTGCTTATTTTGTTGCAACATTTACAAATGAAACAGTTATTTTTGTAAAAATGTTATCTTGGTTCCAAGGTTTTGGCCTGTAGTGTACATGAAAACTTCTTATAAGACTTCGGACTAGAATTATGTTTACATAATTAAACTGGCCCAATTTCTAAAATGTTTCATGAAAAATGAATTATATGTGTTTTTATTTCATTCAATATATTGTATTGACATGAATGTTGAGATTATTTGGTGACTCTTAATTGTCTGTAGGTATGAGTGTGAGTGTGAGTGGTTGTTGGTCTCTGTCTGTCTCTGTGTGTTGGCACTGTGATGGACTGGCGACCTGTCCAGGGTGTAGGGCTACCCTGCCTCTCGCCCGGAACATTGGCCGGAAACAGGAAAGTGGTAGAAGATGGCTGGATGGATATTGTATTTTGCTTATAAGTGAATCTCAATGCTGCGTTTTGGAGTATTTTGTACAAAAATCTTTGTTAGACCTGCTTAAATCATGAGCGTATTTGGATGTTACATTTACATGGATATATTACTATCACACATAGAAATGTAATATGCATATGTACACATTTATGCGCTGCATAACAAATGAGGATAAATGAGGATGAATGTATGCTTAGGAAACGTGCGCATGCGTTGACTCAGCCACAATATCAACAGAGAAGATGGCGGAAGATGTGAAGGGAGGACCCGTGGCTACTGACGATGACTCAGAGCAGCTCGCTGCAATCGCCAGCTTAAGCACCTCGGTGAGACCCATTCTCTGCTCCATCAAATTACAGCTCACCTTAGTCCGCCGGGGTGACAACACACTGCGTCCGCGTGAAATTATGTTTGACGTTAGGGTTAGCGAACTTTCCATCATAGTGAAGGCACTGCACCTTAATTTGACACAGTTCAGGGATGAACCATTTGAATAGTGTTGGTGGAAAGAAGGAAGCACGAGGAAATGTGTGATTGCACTGATGCTACTAACAGCCGTTCGTTGTGATGGCGCAGGTGGAGGGCAGCTGCACTCTGCTGCAAAGGATGGAGATCTGCGTGGCAGAGGCGGAGAAGAGGAGTGGGAAGAATGCCGTTAATATGCAGGAGACGTTCACTGTATACCTCATTGAGACAAGGTGAGAGCAGCTCCACCTGGGGATCAGGTGTTTTCCTTTCTTTTTCTGGTCTGTCTGTCTTTTTGAAAGGTGGAGCAGGTGTTCACCTCTCTTTCTCTAGTCTTTGGGCCTTCTGTGTCTTCACAGTCCTCATGGTGTTGGTACATGTATTCCCTTGCTCTCTGGTATTTGTATATTTTTCTTATCTGAAGGTCAATGGATGCAATGGCAGACGGCCGTAACCCAGCCCCTGATTCTCTATGGAGGAGATACAGTGAATTTGAGCTGCTGAGGAGCTATCTGATTGTTGCATATCCATACATTGTGGTCCCCCCGCTACCTGAGAAGAGGGTGAGTTCACTGGGGCTCTTGTTTTTCAAACCCTGGTCAGTGATGACACTCATACGGAAATAGGCCCTCATGATGCATTGCTGTACTACAGTTATTAATTAATTCAGCCATCATCTACTACTTATCCGCTTTTGGGGCGCAGGGGGCAAATAACAGCTCACATTGGGCAAGGGCAGAGTACACCCTGGATAGGTCACTAGACCATCGCAGGGCTAACACACAGACACAGACAAGGACAAACAACCACTCATAATACTGGCAATGTAGAGTCACCAATTAACTCTTAATCTCTTCACAAAGTACTAAATACTTGATTTCTGTGGATGTTCTGCTGGAAAATGCTTAATTTACTAGTTTTCACAGCAGTCCACAAGCAATTCACCATGTAGAGTGGGTTTTTCACATTTCAAGAAAAATGCAACTCAGTTGCTGAAAACCAATGCAAGTGTAACACATAACACTTAGATGGGCTGATTTTACTTGTGGATAGTGTGTCAGATAGTTTTGACTACTGGAGCACCATGGAATGTGAGAAATGAGACTCAAGAGGCAAAGATAAAAATGAATGCCAGCTTTAGTTAGTAAATTAATTGATTAGAATACATAAATAGAGAAATTATTAAATAAATAAGTTAAACCAGACAAAATCTCACAAGACGAAGATCAGATATCAGGTGAGTATCAATATGGCCAAATATTCTATTTCAGGTGCACCCTAATAATCTATATTTCAAAATTTAGCCTCAAGTTCTAATTTCTCTTCTCTAATTTATCAGTTTTGGTAAACCAATAAAATTAAATAAATAAATAAAAAAAGATTTTTCTGTGGACGGCATGGTTCTTTTTTTTTTTTCATGGCAGAAAATGGGCAGTTAGGTACTCCACATATTTTTTGAGGCAATATTTACACCTCCAGGCTCCTTTAAGGGGCCTACCAACTCACTTCCTATGATTCCAGCTCAAAACATCACTTCACGACCTCCTTGCTGATGTTGCAGCCATGGTGGCTGCATGGTGGCCATCTACTAACCATCCAGAACTCCATTGATCTGGACCATCCAATGTAATGCAGTAATGAATGAATAATGCATTCATTATTGAATAAAACTGTTTCAAAATTAGTCTTCATATCTTTCTGAGCCCACTGCCATTGTTTCTCCTTGTGTGCATCGGTTAAAGGTGGCCGAAATACAGCACACCTCAACAAGCCTCTGAAGGATCCTGCATTGAGAGATTTTTGGAACTTTTGGGACTTTTTGGGACTCCAGAGGCACCAGAAGCTGTTCCTGTTTCCTTATTTTCTACTCAGCAGTGGATTTTTTACAGCTGCCCAGTTAACATGATGAATTTGCTTTTCAAATCAAATCAAATCAAATCAGATTTATTTGTATAGCGCCAAATCATAACAAAGTTACATCAAGGCACTTTACATATAGAGCACGTCTAGACCAAACTCTTTATAAATTTATTTAAAGAGACCCAACAGATCCCCCGATGAGCAAGCACTTGGCAACAGTGGCAAGGAAAAATTTCCTTTAAGAGGCAGAAACCTCGAGCAGAACCAGGCTCAGGGGGGGCGGCCATCTGCCTCGACCGGTTGGGTTGAGAGAGAGAGAGAGAGAGAGAGAGACAGGCAGGCAGGCAGGCATTGGAGGGGGGGGGGGGGTGTAGGCAGGAACATGTTGTTGCATGAAGTTCATGGAGTGGGGCTCTTTTTGGAAACCTTCTTTAATACACTTTAATACACTTTAAATTTAACAAACTTGCACACTGAATCACACAAAAATCTTTACATTACAATGATCTCTCTTTGTTTTTGGTGTAATATCCAGTATTTTCATACCTTTATTAGATACTGCACTATTTCATGCTTTCATCTGCACAAAAGTCTTTCTTTTTTCTCATATTGCATGCAACCTGTGACTTACTTAATACTGTGGAACAAGCTCTTTACGTATTTTCCCTTTAATTAGGCTCAACAAACAAACTAATTACCAAACCTATTTGAGATTGATGCCAGTGATGTAAAATGACAAAAGAGCAACTGAAAACTTAAAAGTGAAAAAAATAAATAAATCAATGTTATTTGAAATCCTATTTGCATAAAAATTTGTAACATGTTTTATTGTTTAGAATGAAGCTGAGCCGTAAACTATTCCCTTTACCTTCCTGTTGTCAACACTCCTTAACACCCCCACCTTCACTGTACAGCTGCAAAACGCTGAAGACTGAAGTGCTCTTTGAACTCTCTTGCAGGCAGAGTTTGTGTGGCACAAGCTATCAGCAGACAACATGGACCCAGACTTTGTAGAGCGCCGCAGGATTGGTCTGGAGAACTTCCTGCTACGTGTGGCGTCTCATCGGGTACTCTCCAATGACAAGATCCTCTATCACTTCCTCACTGAGGTACATGGTGCAGCTCAGGGACGGTGCAGCTCAGGTGATGATTTATCCATTAGTAACAGTTCTTTCCTCCTGTGTTTGGCAGGAACATAGCTGGAAAGAAGTGGTGTATGAAACAGGTTTTCAGGCAAAGGTACTGGACTTTTGTAGCGGTTTTATTTCAGAATTCATACAATGGAGTTAGTGTAAAAGCTTGACCAGCTCCTTTTTCTCCTGCAGGCAGATTCAAGACTGAGAGCTCTTAGTGCCACCTTTCGGGTGAGAAATACTCATAAGTAAGTGTGAATAAATCACACTTTAAGAAGAACTCGTTTGAGTTTGGAGTTCTGTCACAAGTCATGTCAAAATCACTATCCACACATTCTAAATTTTAACCTATATGTTTTTCTAAGCTGCTAAAAACTATGATACAATAATAAGCCAAAAGGGCCATAACTGACTCTTCTAATGTATGTTAAGTGTTGATAAGGAGATACCCAAAGATTTTTTTTTTTTTTTTTTTTTGAGTGAAGTTATGAAAGTATGTCAGATTTCAGCTTTCAACAAATTCCTGTTTGGATTGTGGAGACTGGACTTGCTATTTATATAAAATTTAGACCTGTTTTATAATGAAAGAGGACATGTAAGTACACCTTTAAAGGTCTTTTGAGGTGTTTACAGAGGGACATGTGTCCATGAATACACAGAAAAGTCACTTAAGCTGGTTTAAATGAGCCCAATCACATGCTTGTTGCATCATCACAGAACTTACAGCGTTTCAGCAACTACTCACTCAGTGTTCCACAGTTTGTTTCCCTAATGGTGTGAATAAGCCTTAGTGTGAAGGTTTGGAATATTTCAACTGAGTTTTAATCAGATCACTCAAACGCATCTGAAGTTGTGAAGAAATAGAATGTCCGCCTTGCCTCATTCCAAATGATATTGATTGGTCTACCCATCATTATGGCAAATAAGTTTTTGTTTAATAATTTGTGAATACTTTGGACTGCAATATCATTATCATCAGTCCAAAGTGATGCAGATATTTTCAAAACAAGTAAAAAGCAAATTATGACACCTAAGGCAATTAACTAATCATTATTATATTATGATTGTAGAACCTAATAATCACATGATTGTTGTAGCTGATGGAAATAGTTCCTAAATAAAAAAAAGTCAAAGGATGAGTAAATACTTGACTACAGTTTAAATATCTTTGTTGAAAATACGTGAATGTTTATATTTCGCCTTGTTTTGTTTTATACAGACGCTTGATGGATATGAAACACTATAGTGATGAGCTGCAGTCTCACACTTCTCAGCTTCTCCGAGCAAGAGCAGTGAGTCTCTCCTGCCTGAGATTTAAATTTTATAACCACCACCACACTGACGAAGGAGCACATTCGGAACGGGTGGTACTGCATGCAGCAGCCCCATGTAGATGTCTGGGGGGGAATGATTATTTTTTAAAGAGGGTGCAAATTAACAACAACATGAAATATATTGTATCTCATATTCTCCTCAGTCTGAGGAGGTGGGCTGCTTGCATGCAGATCGTTTGAAAATTGGGAACTAAGATAAGAAAGGCCTGACAACCTTGGAAAAATTCAAAGCATTCATAATTTTTGTTTAACATTACCTATTTGCAAGCTATTAATTGTTCAGTGTGTAGATGTGTGTATATGTATGTGCATGTATGTGTGTGCGGAGGGCACAGCCCCAACCCCCCCACAAACTCAAAACAACCAAATTACCAAATAACCACTTTTTTCCCATACAATTATTGCATTTACATAAGCCACCAAGGAACTTCAGCTGATACAGAGGCCAGCTGTAGATTCCTGTAAGACTTTCATCTTAATAGGCTTCATTTTCATTAGTCCTATTTCATGTGAAACAGCTGTTTCAGTATTTAAGGACTAAATGGAACAGAATCATAACTGATGTCATTCGCTTCACCTGACACTTAACAAGTTTCAATTTCTATTTCTTGAACAAGTTGACTAATAATTAATCAAATAAGTTACTCCTGGCCAACACTCTGTGTAAGCACACATGTAGAATGATGTATGTTTTCTTCAAAGCTGATTTGTATGTTGAAAGGGTGTTGATTGGTGAGAGGGGGAATCTGAACATTTTCTTGTGGTTGGCAAGTCTGTAAACAAAACATACCCCAGTCAAATGTTAGGAGCAACAGACAGTAATTCTTGATTCTTGAGGGCCAAGACATTCTTTTGAGATCCACCCAGACTACAAATCTGAATTTAAACCATAAATATTCACTCTGTTTTTATTTGAACACTGAGTCAGTCTCTGTCTCTTCTAGAGAGTTGCTGATCGACTTTATGGTGTTTTCAAGGTCCATGGGAACTATGGAAGAGTCTTCAGGTTTGAAAGTGTATCTGTTTATGATTAAAAGGGACCTGAAATGATGATGAGTTTGTTTTCAATCTTAAACAGTAGAAATATGAATGACCAACTGCCTTTCCTAAGTTGTGTGTGTATGTATAAATTCATTTGTTCAATACAGTGAGTGGAGTGCCATAGAACGAGAGATGGGAGATGGACTGCAGAGTGCCGGTCATCATATGGATGCGTGAGTATTTGGTTCTGGTTTTTTTTTCCATTTACTTAAGTCATGCCCTCCACACACAGAAATATAATATCTGCACACACAGTGTACTCACTCTAGCAGTTGTATTGAATATTGAGTTGCTGTTTTTCCTATCTGCAGATATGCTGCCTCTATAGATGATATCTTAGAAGAAGAGGAGCATTATGCAGACCAACTGAAAGAGTATCTCTTCTATGCTGAGGCTCTGAGGTAACGCACTTTCATATGATGAGGCTTTTTATGTTACACCACATACAAGAAGGTACTTCCAAAAATTTGTTCAGAAAAATGAAATGTCAAAAAGCATTCCCTCATAAATTGTATGAATGGTTCTCGTCACATTTTTGTTGGGTTGTCATTAAAGGTTTATTAGCTGTTGAATAAATAAGACTGAGTCTCAGGCTTGTAGATTTGAAGGTATGTCATTGTACAACAATACAAAGAGATGAACAAAACATTTATATTTCCACTTTCTCTTAGTTGGGTCAGGCCTGACTTAAACCTAAAGTCTGGACTTTGCTTTTCACAATATTATTGACAGTATTCCTGTTCTGGTGACAGGTGCAAGATGTGAGAAATCAGAATATTCCAATTGCACCCAATTTACCAATACTTGCCAGATCAGGTTGAACCATATTGCTGTTTTCCTCTTTTTGACAGTGCCTTTGCCAGAAATCTGGTCTCATACATCCCATCTTTCCAGCCAAGCTCTTGCCACACACAGGAATGAAAGAATGAAACAGTTACGAATGTATAAATCATCACCTGAACTGCACATATTTAAACTCTTTAGGAGAGAAATATAGAAATTGACTTATTACACAAAATAACACACAAGTTACACACCAGTCATATAGTCAAATCAAATCAAATTTACTAAGATATGCTTTGTTTATCATTATACTACCTGATTATGACCCCAGCACTTATTAGTGTTTAATATAATGTTGGACCTTTTGCATCGGCAGAGCGGTGTGCAGGAAACATGAGTTGACCCAGTTTGAACTTGAGATGGCCTCCCAGGACCTGGTTTCCAAAAAGCAGCAGCGTGAAGAGCTGGCTACAGGAGTACACACACACACACACACATATACCCTCATTCTGACACTTGTGGAGGTGTGAGGAGGACATGGAGCTCCAACTACTCTTTGACCGTCTCTATGTTGAAATCCCCTCAGATTGTGCGGACATTCTCGTTCAAAGGGATGACCAACAAGTTGTTTGGACAGGAAGCCCCTGAGCAGAGGGAAGCCAGACTCAAGTTGCTGGAGGAGCTGATAGCAGAGGGAGAAGATACCGTGAAGGATAAAACAGTGGAGTGCGAGTGAGTTTGGGAGGCTCATTTTAGCAGCTGCATGTGGAAACATTGACATTTTCTGTCAAAAAATATTAAATGAATTTAAATTAAGACAAATCCAGCACTATAGAAGTCTGTAAACCCTTTTAGACCCACCAGGGATTTTTTATGCATTTTTGTATTTCCTTATAATTGAATTCTAAAAAAATGTCACTACATACTGCAAATATTCACAATCAGCACAACCTGACATAAATACATTTGTTACTCAATAATGACATGGATTCCCTGTAATAAGAGATAGCAGCCATAAAACAAACAAAAATGAAAATGTTCTTTAGCTTACAAATAAAAACACTGTAAACCATAATAACCAAAGAATACTTAAACTCGGAAAGTTAAACAAATGTTTTTAGGTTCTTCTAAAGCTGATTTGAAGTTTCTATCCTTATCTGATCAGGAGTTCTGCTCATACTTATCATGAAAAATCAGCGCCAATGCCTTAAATTCTCAATATATCTTATTTTCCATGTCTCTTTATCTCTTTATGCTGTTACTGCAATAAAATCAGACCAACTTCTCCTCACTATAAAATCATAAAAATTAGGTTTTGCTCTCAAGAGACATCGGCTATACAATCACCTGACAGCCTGACCTCTGAATGAGACATTCTGATTGACTGTGATCTTGTTACTTGGACATGCTATGTCTCATGCAGAGTTGTGATTTCAGATGTTACTAGCAAAGCTGGTGGAAAATATTAAATGGATAAACACACAGAAGTAAAGCAGCAATGCTCCAGCCAATGTCCAGCCAAGGTGAAAAAACAAACAGACCAAAATACATAAACAATGATATACTGTTGAAGCTGGCATGACTAAGTAACTATAGCTTACTGCTATATACTTTAAATGTCGATGAAGTTATAACAATGCACTTGCACTTTAAAGTTGATGATTTTAACAACCCACATTCTTATTATAGCCAATAATTATAATATTAACGCATAAACTGAGAGAGAACATGTCAAAGCATGACTAAACATAAAATAAAGCATCCTCATCACAAATATTTTCAAACCACTGATTCTTGAGAATTTGAATAAAACTTAAGTTAGTTAAATTACTAAATCTGAACGTATATCATTTTTGACCCAGGTCATGGCTCTCCAGCAATGTAACGGTGCAACCTCCTGATTGTGCAATTCTTCATAAAATCAAAATTTTTTTCAATTATGACCTTGTTTTTGTCAACACTGTCAGACACAAGAAAAGGCAAATTATTTTTTATTTATTTGGTTTAATATGTATTTAGAATTTTAAAATTATTATCTGGCATCCTTAGTACTCATATATGAATAATGTTAAATGAATATTCACTTTTGTTAATTTTTTATACTGTCCTTTAAAAGATCCAACATCATACAACATTTACTTTAAGCCTAAATAGAAAAAGTAATGTTTTTTTTTATTTAACAAACATATTGTTGTATTAAAAGAGACTAGTACGTTCATAGATCAACAGCACTGAAGAAACATTGTAAGCATATTTTTTATGCTTACAAATAAAATTCCCTCTATACAAACATCTATACATAACAGAGAAATTCAATGTTGATGCGTTCACAAGCTGAAAAGTGAGGATGGCAGCAGATGAAACAAGTCTGCTCCTTGGTCTGCTTGATGTCTGCTTTCAGACAGCAATTAATTGCAATTCATCTGATCACTCTTCATAACATTCTGGAGTATATGCAAATTGCCATTATAAAAACTGAGGCAGCAGATGTGAAAATTAATATTAGTTTCACTCAAAACTTTTGGCCATGGCTGTAAGCTCATTTACAAATACGGTGATACGCTTCCGGAACTCGTTTTTTCAGGGAATGCATCCAAGTTGTGTTCCACCATAAACCAGCCGACTCTGACTGCCCGGTCTTCGAAGCTGATGTGTAGCCGACAAAAGCGTCTCTCGTCTTACTGCCTGTATCCACTATTCTCATCTTAAATGCTAATTTTTTCTGTTCAGCAGCTTGTAAAAACTTCAGGGTTCAGGGTTCTTTACGCTGTTTAAACAGGAGAGAGGGACTCTACAAGAATTATGCGGTTTGTTCACTGCGGTCTGTAATCACAATACAAAGAAACCCATCAGCATAATACCATATGCACAAACATAAATAATAAAGATAATAAAGGTAATAAAGAACTGTATCAATAAGCAACGATATTATATTAATCCCAAAATGAACAACTCCTCACAGGAGGCTCATGTACAGCATTTGTTTAACTTAAAACAACAGCATAAACTAGCATCAGTCCTTGCTCAGATAAATAATACGAGTTGACATAATATCAGCATGACCATAAACCCTAATTAAACTAATAATAAAAGCTCGCAGGAGCTGGGAATTCACGATGAGTACTACCTGGTCTGATTCAAGTTGTCTCCCATCCTTCTGCCACTTCTGTCTCTCCTGCAGGCTGGGCAGGTAGTGACAGATGAATCCAGACCAAAAGTTATAGTGGTCGGTCGGAGATGAGGGCTTTGATCTCTTCAAGGAATGACTCTAGCTGCGCCTGTCTTAGGAGGAGATTTTCAGCTTTAACATAGTAAGCTGCTTCAGTGGGTGAGTCAGAGTTCTGATTGGCCGTCCCGTGAAGGGACCGTGCTATTGTCCGCATGAGCTCCTTCAATGTGGAGAACTGGCTGACATCAGGAAGTTGAGGATTGGTGTCAACAACTACATGTCTGCAGAAGGAGGATTTCTTCAGCTCACTATTATCCGTCTTGGGATAGGATGATGGGCTGGTCGGCCAATGATCCTCGGTTTGATGCAGGAAATCGGAGCCTTGGTGCCAACGATGTGGTCGTGACAGCTCTTTCAGTGTCTTCCCCTGCGTGATGTCATCAGCAGGGTCATTTGCGCTATTCACATACCTCCAGTTATTTGCTTCCGTAAGACACTGGATCTCTGCCACGTGCGTGCCC
This sequence comes from Echeneis naucrates, assembly GCF_900963305.1. Taxonomy (NCBI): domain Eukaryota; kingdom Metazoa; phylum Chordata; class Actinopteri; order Carangiformes; family Echeneidae; genus Echeneis; species Echeneis naucrates. Next base: position 15,945,261 of record NC_042533.1, read on the forward strand.
ACAAAGACCTTATAGTGGCAGTATTCTGATCTGATCCAGTGAAGAACTATGATTGAGTCGGACCAAAGAGTGATCCTCCTGATGGGTATGGTGAGCTTGTTGTGAAGTACGCTTGCTAGTTGAGCTTCTTTGGCGCCACACGGGACCTGGCAAGGACAAAGGAGACATGAACTTCTTCCTGGGTGTCCTTTGTCCGTAGATAAGCTACTGACCCATAAGCCCTCTCCGATGCATCACAGAAGATGTGCAGATCTCTGCTGTATGTTGGAGAGTCTGTGGACACAGGTGCACAACATTGAGGGATTTCCATCTGGATGAGGTCTGTAATCTCATGTTCCCAGGCAAGCCATCAGTCATGGAGGCATGAACCCTAACCCTAACCCATCCCAACCGATTTGTTCCTTCCAAAGATCCTGAACTAAAATCTTTGGTTTGGCTTTGGTGGTAAATGGTACAATATAATGTAGCGGGTCATACCGACAGGCGAGTACCTTATAAACGTTCCTCAGTGTGGGTTCTGTTCTCTCCAAAGGTCTATGTTTGTACTTCAAGGAATCATGGAGACAGTCCCATTGTAGCCCAAGAGTTAGCTCCTGAAGGTCCATGCTAGACTGGGAAAGCCATAGCTCACTGCTCTCGCTTCTGACATTGGACAGAAGAAGTTCGATGACTGCTGGAACCTTGCTAGCCCACTGGTGGATCTCAAAGCCCCGGTGTGAAGTAGCTGGCGTAGACCATCGACAAGATCCTTCGCTTCCTCCTTAGAGTGGGTGCTGTGGAGGCAGTTATCCACATAGAATGGCTGCTCAACACAATCAACAAGATGGCTGTTTGACTCACTTGTGTCCTGGATGTGTCACTGCAGTGCATAGATGGCACAGCAAGTAGTACCAAATGGCAGGACTTGCCATTCATAAATCTTTGGCTCCTCTGTCCTCTTCATATCTCACCAGATGAAGCGCAGGACTGGTTTGTTGGATGGTAGCAGGCGTATTTGGTGGAACATACCTTTGAAATCACCACTCACTGCAACTGGGTACTGCCAAAACTGAAGGGGAACTCCAAACAGCGATGGCCCCAGGGCAGGTCCATGGAGGAGAAAATCATTGGGAAACTTCCCCTTGTACTGAAAGGAACTGTTAAAGACAATCCTGTCTTTGTTGTTGTGCTGCACCATATGGTGCGGTATAAACCAGGATGTCACCATCTCAGGTGGCACCACTGCAACGTAGCCCATCTTCTCCAGTTTCTGGATCTCCTGATAATAGACCTCGGCACGCTGTGGGTCTTTGGCGAGGCTACTCTCAGTGCTGTGAAGACTCGGTAACACTGCTTCCATCGGCGCTTGAAGTGTGGTGTAGTTGGCTCGGCAAGCAGCAGTGTAGCATATCTCTGGACTCTCTCGACCCTGACAGTGGATGTCTGGAGCAGGTTCAGGGCTTTCTGATCTTGCTTCAATCTGGTCACCTGCTTCTCGCTCGTATAAGATAGATAGATAGATAGATAGATAGATACTTCATTTATCCCAGACTGGGAAATTGCAATGTAACAGCAGCATTACACACAGGGAATAAAATACATAAAAAATATTTGCAATAAGAATAAAAAATATATACAGTAAAGTAAACATGACTCAGAGTTGTACTTAAAGTCGGTGGTGTATAAGGTGAAGAGGAAGGGAGAGAGTACATTCCCCTGTGGAGCTCCTGTATCACTGACCACCACATCAGACAGCACACTGCCCAGACGGACAAACTGTGGCCGGCCTGTCAAGTAGTCAGTAATCCAGGAGATCACTGCGTCGTCAACGCCCATCACCCGCAGCTTCTCACCCAGTAGCAGAGGCTGAATGGTGTTGAAAGCACTGGAGAAATCAAAGAATGTGATCCTCACAGTGCCTCCCCCACCTTCCACAGCATCGGGACTTTCTTCTGACTCAGGCTCAGGTTGAACAGATGTCTCAGTACAGGAGACAGCTGGCAGGCACAGGCCTTAAGAATCCTGGGTGTGATGCCATCAGGCCCTGCTGCCTTTCGCTGGTTCAGTCTCTCCAGCTGCCTCCAGCTGCCTCTTTACCTGGCCTGTAGTCAAAAAAAAAAAAGGCAGCGTATCAATTTGCCAAAGTCATTCAATGTTCTTGAAGAGCTCAGAGGTAGATGAGATGGTCGAATAGGCACTGCTGTTGGGTTGCAGTAACTTGGATGATACTGGTGGGACCTTGAAGTGCCCAGCCGAGTTTGGTGTGGACTGCAATGAGCCCCCCTGAAGGGCCTAATTGCCCGGGGACGATGGGAGTCAGGAGATGAGGCATGTCGGATCCAGTGAGCAGCAGGGGCTGCGCATGGTCTACAGGAGGCAGAGGAAGGTGGCGAAGGTGCTTGTATGTCCGTTGGAGAGTCCTCACTGGATATGATTATTCTGAGAGCCCCAGGTTGTCGGCGGTGAATGCCCGACGTACTTCTCTTTGGGTTTGGGCACGGAAGACACATAGAAGGTGACTGAGGCACCGTGAAGCTGTACCACATCTTGGTGAACTGTTCAAAGAGTAAGGTTTTCAGACTGGCCTGTAAGTTTTAAGCGTTGCATAGCGTGTGGCAGAATGAGACTTCTTGATTATGAAGTAAGACTTTCAAAACCTTCAACATCACCTTGGGGGATTTATTTGGTCCATCCAGGTACACCTCTGCAGTCGGAGTGGTCACCATGAGAATCATGCAGTACTGTGAAGTGTTGCTCTTTACAGGTATTGCACGGTCGCTTGAGGGTGCAAACCTTTTGAGATCGTCCACAATTCCAACACCGCTGTCCGTCTGTTATCATTTCAGGAAGTGTTCTTTGTTGTCGCAGTGGAGACAATACGGTTTGGGTTTGGAGGACTTTGGTGTCGTAGACGTCCCTTGGAGCTGTGGTCGCCACTGGCAGTGAGGAAAAATGCCGTCGACTTCTCTTTCGATCTATTGAAGGGACGTTGGTCCTTCCTCAGCTGCGTGGGTGTTTCATAGGTGTAAAGTGAAGCTGCTCGGCCTACTATACACTTCACCTGAGATTTCATCTGTAACCAGGAACTAAGATCGGGTAAAGTATAAGTTTGGTCAGTACCTGTCCAAAGGATACCTTGGTTCAGGCAGTATTCCACAAACCCATCACGATCGCTTGGTGCCATCTTGCTCAGCAGTCGGTCGACATGAGATCCACATCTCAGTTCATAGCCATTCTGTCCCTCCAGAGTCCTAAGCATGCCTACCAGCAATTGGAAGGATAAGGCAACCGCTCAGGTGAGTTGGTGGGCATCTATCTCTCTGTGAAGCACATGGTGGTGCATCTGCCGATTCCATACCTTGGTTATTACTCTAATCCAACTGAAAGGACCATAAACAGGAGAGAGGGGCTCTCCAAGAATTATGTGGGTTAGAGCGGCAAGGTGTATGGGTTGGTGTTCCTGTTAAAGAACAAGTAAGATGCAGATATTCCCTTTAATGTGGTTTATTCACTGCAGTCTTCAATCACAAGTATTTGAACGTGCATGGGTCAGTTGCACCATTACTGTGGTTACTGGTTTTAGCATTTTGACTTCTTTATCAGTAGAGATGTGTTGTTTGGTCTAGACCTGCTCTATATGTAAAGTGCCTTGATGTAACTTTGTTATGATTTGGCGCTATGTCTGTAAGCTGTGGAGTTGTTTATATATATATATATATATATATATATATATATATATATATATATATATATATATTTTTTTTTTTTTTTTTCCCTTGGGGGGGGGTGGGGGGGGTTCTGTCGTTGGTGTTTGTTTTTTGTTGTTGTTGTTTTGCGCTTTTCGGTGCCAGCGCAAACGTGTCGCAGTTTGTGGACAGATCGTTTCAGGAAAAAGGACAAACTGCTGCGTTTAGCTTTATTGTGGTTGTGGAGAGCTGGGAGAGAATCAGGAGGGGTTCATACAGGGAGCAAAGCAAGCCCAAATAGGAAACCACACTTTAAAAAAACAAGCCCCAAAACCCGCAACCTGCGACTGACAATATTTGCAAACAACTTTACAGAACAAGCCCAACATTGCTTATAACAAGCAGACCTGGAAACACTAAATGCACTCTGTCTCTATGGAGGAAAGACATGACGATGACGAAAGCGATGATAAAGATAAATGTTGATTGTCTAAAAATGGAAGCAATTGTTCATTATTAAGGGATTGTCTTATTTTCTCATGTATATTTATAATTGCTCTTTAACTAGACTGTTTTATCCAATTACTCGATTAATCAATGGAATTTTCAGTAGAATACTTGATCACTAAAATATTTGATAACAGCCCACCATACAACCTTATCTTTTTAATTCAAATGCTTTTGTAGGCCACCCAATGTCGCTTGTTTAACTATTGATATAAATGACTGATAAATGATATAAAACTGTGAAGCTGACAAAATGGCTGTCCTGTGTCCCTTTTTAGAGAGGGATTTTATTATTTTTCTTTCACATGGTTTAGGAGGGAGGGGCTTAGATGCATCATAGTTGAAAGAGGGACAAACTGGGGAGAGATTGACAACCTCTCTCCGTCAGTCTCCATCAGTTGTTGAAAGGTAATGAAGGTCAATGAAAACAGACACAATGCACCAGTCTGTTAAGAGACATCTCAGGACATTGTTCTTTGACCTCCTTAATGGCCTGAGCTCATGCCTATCATGGTTAATGTCACAGTCAGCTATGATGAATGCCTTTCTCAATTGTCATCTCTGACAGGTGAGGTGTGTGTGGTTTATCAGAACAATTTCAATTTATATTTCAATTTATATCGCTGCAGAGAACACATTGAACGGGCATGGGAAGACATGGAGCGCTTTGAGGAGCAGAGGGACAAAGACCTGCGGGAAGCACTCATCAACTATGCCGTCATGCAAATCAGCATGTGCAAGAAGGTAAACAAGAGCAGGTCAGGCTTTGAAGGTGACATTTTGACACATTTTGACAACATTGTTTTCATTGCTTCTCTCTGTGTGCAGGGAATTCAGGTGTGGAACAATGCTAAAGAGTGTTTCCTCAAGATGTGATGCTGAAACCATGTTGACAGGATGTCCAGCCTTGCTGATGAAAGAAGGCCAATATAACAAATAATGTATCGATGGCATGCACTAACAGAAAAATATGTATATTAAGGCAATTTTCAATACTGAATCAACTAAAGGAAGTGATGGATTACTGTGGATTCACAAGTGTAAATGTTCACCTCTTCTTAAACAGAAACTTTTATCTACAGTCACTTAAGTTGTTGGATAAGTGTTCTGTCACATTATTTTTGTTTGCCACCCACAGTGTAATGCAACTGACCAGACTAAAATATCTTTTAATGAAGTTTTCCATTCCATGACAGACACCAATATGACCCTTAACACATGAATTCATCTAAATGCTGTATAGGTGGCAATTTGTTTTTGTTTTTATTTCATAGGACTCATTTCAAAATGACAAACCATCATTAATGCTGTTCCATCCCCTCCCAGCTCATTTTTGAGGGTGGGATCCACCCTTGACAGGTTGCTAGTCTGTTGTGGGGTAGACACATGGGGACGAACAAGCATTCACACTCATGCTCATCCCTACATGCAATTTCACTATTGTCACTAAAGTAAGGGAAACACTATTTGCTTAAATACCAGTAACTCACAGAATTTTTCAGCTACAGCTCTGAAGTTTTTGCACAAAAAAAAAAACAAAACAAAACACACATTTGTCTTCTACAAATTAAATGTAATCAAATCCCTGCAAGAATATCACAGACCATATATGTTAATGTCAAATACATAGTGCTGCTGGGGAGAGTTGTAACACTACGTTTACATGCACAGTTAAGTCAAGCAAGGGTTATAGCTCGATAAAGCCATCAAATTAGATTTATTCGTTGAAATCATGTTGCCTCCACTACGATAGGTGGAGGCAACATAGGTGATATGCACTCTTTCGGCTTGTGGGTAATGGGCCACTACCAATTGACATCACAGACCACAACAAGGAAGCATGATGGACAACCACCCTGCAAATGTGTACATATCGTACTTTATGTTCTGCTTTTGTCTGACCTACTACGTTTGCGTTTAAAATGCAGTTCAACTGGAAAGACCTGTTTCCCTTACATGAGGGCTCTGTTTCCAGAAGTGTTCCCACAACATGGAATAAGTATGCAGAAATATCCATCCATTTTCCAGTTGTAGGTTTCCTGCACTCCCAAGTGGCCAGTTAGATTAGAATATACATATTTTTTTAAATGTGTTGGATTTTCTTTTTCCATAAATATTAAATTGTTCCCCATAGCCTATTCTCTTCAAGTCATAGCTTTCCTCTTGGTTGCGAAGCTTCCAGTTTTGTATATTTATGTTACAGCCTTTATTCAGTCAAATTTCACCTTCCAAGAAATCTGGCCTGAGGCCCTCAGAACAAACAGTACACATGTACACTTTAACTGAACAGAAGCATGCAGCTGCAATAACCAATCAGATTTCGAGGTGGTGACACCAGGGCCAGCTAGCAGGCATCACGTTGAATACGACATGCTCACATTCTATGATTGGATATGCACTGATGACTCATGACAGGCTCAAAATCCATGACAAATAACGGGAGGTGACACAAGAAGTTAAAGCAAAAGCAGCAGTTTATTTTCAAACACCAAAAGGAAGACAAACTATGAGATGTGGACATCATTAAGTACACTGGAAATTTCCCAGTTGAAATCTCAGAGTTCTGACCTCAAAGTGTTCCAGGCAAGTTGTGACTTCTGGTATGTAAACAAGCCAACATGATGCCAAAGGTGCCTGCAACTTGCTCATTTGAGTGAGACTCAGGAGGGGAAACGGTGCATAAGTTAACAGAAGCTTATACTTTATTTGTTGTTATTCTGCACCATATTTTGTATTGACTGACAATACAAGATTAATTGATTAACATTGCATGCTTAACTTTGCCATGCTGCGTAATTGTACATTACATAGTTTTACATAGTGACATATTTGGGCACCGCCTGTGTAATATTTTGATTGCAACGTATGAATTTAAATTGTTCTAAAGTCCGAGTGTCAGGCGCAGTACGACTGCATCCATGGAAGCTGCCACTTTGTTTAGGAAGTGATCTGATGTCACAAGTCATAACTCGTAGTACATTGGTTAGGTACGAGTTCATGAGTGGGTAGTTACAACTTTGACTGCCAGTGTACATTCACGAGTTACAGTTGGGAAAAACATGAGTTACAGGTTGCCTGGAATTCAACATATCTCCATACATTTTTCTATTAAAAATATATGGCAGAAAAACCTCACTAATTAAAGTGAAACACAACTGAAACTCCTTTAGACACAATGAAAATGTCATCATATAAAACAGTACTATGTTAGTAGTTTGTAGTAAATTTGTAGTTCTAAGACATTTAGGGTGTGTTATTCCTCTCCTACAGTGTCCATTACTATCACATGCCAATTGTCAATTATGCAAATTAGGCAATGACGTCATCTGGCAACTTCTAGCGACTTTTAGCCAATAGTTACTTTCCTTACTAAGGAGTTGGCAACACTGTCAGATGGGCATCAGCCAAATGTTGAAACAATAGGCGAATGCACATTACAAGACTGTCACTGTAGACAACCACATCATCCAAATAGACAACACAACCTTCCATATTCAAATGTTGGAATGTTGCTGGTGCATTCTGTAAGCCAAAACCTTATATGAATACAGGCCAGATGGAGTTATAAATGCAGAAATCTCTAGGGCTCATTTGGACAGTGGAGCCTGCCAATACCTTTTAAGGAAATCAAATTTACTCACAAATTTTGCAACTCCAACCTGATCGATGCTATCATCCATTCGCGGAAGTGGCAATGCAATGTTGTTGTCAAGCATATATTTGACCTCTGCATCTAAATACTTGCACTTATCAGCAGACACACAGTAAGTGTGCTATTTGATTGGTTTTGCATCCCCCACCTCTAGATCATGCTCTACAAGGTGGCTTCATGAAGGTGTATCCCCAAACAAACTTGGAAAACTGAATTAGCTCAGCCAACTCAGCATATTTTGACTCTTGCAAATGGCCTAACAAGCTATCAAAATTTTGCTTCAGTGTTTTTTAGCTGACCACACAACAGTGCTTGATCCAAACTGTGAGACTCTTCCATCTCTGTCACTGCCACTGACTGAGAGAGGGAACCCACTACAGTGCTTGCAAGAGCTGGACAGGCTGGACACACTCTGAACCCTGCACCTTTACCACACTCGGCCTAACTGGATGGGTGTAGTAAGGCTTCAACAGATTGATATGACAAAGCTGCGATTTCTTCCTCTGCTCTGGAATGGAAATCAAGTAGTTCTCCTCTGAGATCTGCTTTATCACAATGTGAGGACCTATGAACCTGGCCTGAAAGGACGACAGAGAGTAATATGTACACCTTCTCATCAAACTTGACAGGTCCTTTGATCTTAGTTGAACATTTGACCCCTCCGGTCTCGACCAATGAGAGCGTTTCCCGCTCGTAACCACTCCCCTGGTGTTTTCCACGCCCCTGGCGATGAGGTCACAACCAATCAGATCATTCGAGGGCGGGGATGAGCAGAATGGCGGCAAATTCATTTCCAGGTTGACGGGCTAAGAGGGAGGACGTGTTTTGCTAGAGTGAAAGGAGCAGATTGAGTATGTATTTAAAAAAAGGATGATATTCAGAGGGTTTCTCTACAAAGAGGGAGTAGTTCTGCTTTCTCCCTGTGAAGGGGTTACTTACTAGGGTCTTTTGTAATTTTCGTCCGTTGTTCAAACCTCTGTTGTAATGAAAGGAGAGGACGATATTCACACAGAGTGTTTCTCTCTCTACTCAGGGTTGACTGGATAGGAGGTAGGTTTTCACCCACTGATCCGTCCATAACCAGTCCCCTAGTGTGTCCACACCCCTGAGGTTACAACCAATCAGATCATACAGGGGGGGCAGGGTACGAGCAGAATGGCACTCAATTCATTTCCAGGTTGATGGGCAAAGAGGGAGGACGTGTTTTGCTAGAGTGAAAGGAGCAGATTGAGTATGTATTTAAAAAAAGGATGATATTCACAGAGTGTTTCTCTCTCACTCTCTCTCTCTCTCTACAAAGAGGGAGTACAAAACAATGGTGTTAAATCATCTGAAATTTAAGAATCAAAGGTCTGAAGAAGCTGTCTTCACATTACAAGATAGTCAGAGTGTGTTGAATAAGAGTAATTTTTAGACTAATCTGAAAGTTATGTTTCTCTCTTTATGCAAACCTTACAAAGAAATAGTCCATCTTCTCATTCCAAGAAAGGACAAGACCCTGACTCTGTTGTGTTTATTACAGTTGGTAAAAAGTTTTTTTTTTTTATCTATGAAGGGTAAAAAAAAACTATCAGGGTGAGTCTGGAGGGACAAAATCTCGGACTCTGCGTTTACCAGAAAAAACACTCAATTGACTGTCAATCACAGATGAGTTACACCCACGTGACAGGGAGGGGTTTAAAAACCCAAGAAGCACACAGAGGGGCACAGCGAGCACGGCCTGTGTATTGACAAAACGATCGATTGAGGTTGATCGAAGTTGTGATCAGTTGACCACTCGGAGCGACGAAAGAAAGAAATGAACAACGGTAAGTCATTTTAAGATAACGCAGTTAATTGATTGTTTCTGAAAAGTTTTTTTTGTGATGTGTATATTTTCTTAAAAGACAGGCGGTCTTTTAAAGGGTGAGTTGGAGTGTCTGACTTTTGATGATTTTCCTGATGGCAAGTGTTGTGTCTTTATCAAGATTATATTCATATTATTATTTTTATTTTTTACGGTATTTTTTCCCGGTAGTTTGTACGCAAGATCTGGACGAAATTGAGAGAGTTTTCAGAGAAAGTTCTCCCGCACCAGCAACCGCTACAGCCGTGATCGGGCCCGTACCAGAGACAGTTCCAGAGGCCGGAGGCTCCCGGAAAGCCACGGCTGAAGAGCCGCGACCATACGGGGAAAAACAGCTATTCCAGGACCCGGCGGTCTTAAGACGGGAGGAAGCTTGAGGAGAATCTAGGAAAAGATCCAAGGAGTCTTTGAGCAGCTCTTCTTCTTCATCTTCTTCCTCTGCTGCTAGCAGAAGAGATTGTAAGTTTATTTTTTCACATCAGCCTGTACTTCAAACTGTGTACCTGCATGAACAGAGCTTCAACCGTGTATAGCTCGGTGGGACATAATTTTATTTATTTAATTTTTTCAGACTATAGGAAGGAGAAGAGGAGGAATTCGCGCTACAGAAGAAACAGGTCCCCATCATACAAGAGACCAAGGTCCTCATCATACAAAAGAAGCAGGTCCTCTTCCTACAGAAGAAGAATTAGATCGCCATCCTACACGCGGTCGCCAAACTGCAGGAGGATACTGTGCAGACACCTCGATTGATTCCTTGACAGGTTGTATGCACTGGTGTATGAGGTTTGAGTTCAGAAAGGTGTGACATGGACCAAAAAGGGAATGACGGTTGTAGGATTTTTTTCAGACGACCCTTTTCTGGCGATAAACCTAGCTATAGATGAGTTGAATCATCCTGAAGCTCTAACGAATGCTGTAAATGAACTTTGTTCTGTAATAAACGATTTAACTATAGAAAATGATTCTGCGACTGAGCCCCTGTCTCTCCTCATTTCTCTCGGCTTGATTCACCTTCTCCACCGGTTGTTTCACACACAGAGTGTTTGAATGCCATAGACAGGGCCATACACCTGTTAGAGATTCAGGAGGGGGGAAACGCAGGTGTAGTTTCAGGGGCTGAGGAGAGGGAGGGGGGGGGGGCGAGGGGCAGAGCTTGTGGGGGATGAGAGGGAGGGGGACAGAGGGGTAGAGCTAGAGGAGAGGGAGGGTGAGGGGGGCCGAGGGGCAGAGCTTGTGGGGGATGAGAGGGAGGGGGACAGAGGGGTAGAGCTAGAGGAGGAGGGGGGCCGAGGGGCAGAGCTTGTGGAGGATGAAAGGGAGGGGGGCAGAGGACGAGAGGGGGTTGTGATTAGAAATAGATTCAATAATATAGAAATTAGGCAAATTTTAAATTTCCTGACTCCGACGGGCGTAGCCGATTATGGAGAATTTTACGGCTCTGTGATGGGAGCCGCTCATGACCTGTTTGAAAGAGCATTCTCACATGCACAGCCTCGTGACGTACAGATGGAGCTGAGAGGGGACAGACTGAGTAAGAGCGTGTCCTCTATAGTCAGAGCTGAGAACGCTGACGGGGGTCTCTCCGCCTTTCAGAATCTCTTGGATGAACTGGTTCAGTCCAACATGTCTGTCATGACGGATGCCGGTCTTGAATTAGTGGTGCAGTTGATTCACAACCCTCGCGGCGGAGGGAAAAGAAGCGTAGGTAAAATGTTGGACGAGGAGGTTTTGAAAAAGAGTAGAAGATTTTTGTACATGGTGGAAAATCTCCACAACAAAATGTGCTTTGCTATTAATTTGGCACACCTACTGCATCCCCATCTCTGCGATAGAGAGGCTGAGAGAAAGGCCAGAGAGTTTCAGACGGCTGTAGGTTTCGATGATCAGACGGACTTGACGTTCGATGATGTTTCAAAGTTTGAGAAGGTCTTGGATTGTAAAATTGTAGTGTTTTATAGAAACAAAGGCACACAAGCCTTCTCCAAATTCCTTACCCCAAACCCTAGAAAAGACAAAACTGGTGTTTATGTTTTTACACCAGAATCACTATTACGGCATGAAAAATTTACAATCTTTTCTTGGAGCCCGTCACGTGTGTGAGTACTGTTACACGGGGTACGACAGCGTTTGCAGCCACTGCTGTCTAGGGCGCTGCTCCGTGTGTCTGGACAGGTCGTATTTTAAAGTCAGGTTCGAGCCCGTCCTTTGTGTAGATTGTAACAGAACGTGTCCGTCTGCTTACTGTCTGAGTAAACACAAGGAGCCTGTTGAGAGAATAGGGTTTGGGTCGTACGCCAGTCAATGTAAGATGTACAAACAGTGTGAAAAATGTCACAGACTGTGGTACGTCGCTATGAACGGCAAGAGCAAACCTCACGTGTGTCAAAAATTCAAATGAAACATATGCGGGGAGGTCACCGGGGACGAGGAGTCAGGGAGCGAGAAGCATCTGTGTTACATGCAGACCTTCACGAACGACCAGGGCGTGCACGTGCCATATCTGGTGTGCACAAAAACCTTAGACGGCGTCAGATGGAACGCCCACGGCGTGACATGCGCTCTAGAGTTTCTCAGACATTTCAGAACGGCCTCTTATCAGAAAGCCGTCTTTATAGCACATAATTCTAAAGGTTTTGACAGCTACTTGGTCCTCAACGCCATGATAGATCTGGGCATAAAGCCGTCCTTGGTCATGCAGGGTAGCAAAGTGATTTTTTTTTTTTTCAGAAAGCGATTACGGTCATAAATACTTAGATTCGCTGAGTTTTCTGACCATGTCTCTCTCTGCCATGCCCAAAGCTTTAGGTTTTGCTGATAAAACCAAAGGCTATTTTCCTCACGGTTTTAGCTCTTTTTTTTTTGGCGCTGTTCTAGCGGCAGCCTGTAGCCGCAGCTCCTCGTCGTGTTTCGTGCAAACTTCGTTAATTTGTTGGTTCGCTCTTTTGTTGTTTTTTTTCTGTTCAATCACAACCTTCTGTTAAAGTTGCGAAATGGCTTTGGTTGGTTTGGTTTTTCTCCTACTTTCCTACTTTTTGTAACTTGGAAGAACGCCACCGGCAGTTGTGGCAGTTGATTGCGCTGTGTAAACGAGACAGGCCTGTGGTCCCGCAGGAGCTACGGAGGAGACGCCGGGGCTGCAGGTCCGGAGCGAAACAGAGGGAAAAAAGGAGAAGACACAAACCAGCGGTCCCAGCGATCATAACGGGGAACGTGAGGTCTTTGGGGAACAAGACGGACGAACTGGCAGCGCTTGTGAAGATCCAGAGGGAATACAGTGACTGTAGCATATTTTGCTTCAGTGAAACATGGCTGCACTCGCACATCCCGGACAGCAGCGTTGAGGTCCCAGGTTACAGTTTGGTACGGGCAGACAGAGACTTTTCCAAATGTCATGAAGGAACGTCTCTATACCACCCAGACATCGAACTGCTGGCTGTAGGAATGTGCCCGTATTATTTACCAAGGGAGTTCACGTACACCATTGTTATCACTGTTTACATCCCCCCGTCAGCTGATGCAGCGGTAGCCTGTGAAGTCATCAGCTCCACCGCTGCCAAACTACTGACTTAACACCCAGATGCATTCATGTTATATATTTTATTCCCTATGTGTAATGCTGCTGTTACACTGCAATTTCCCAGTCTGGGATAAATAAAGTATCTATCTATCTATCTGAGCAGCGTTTGAAGTACGAAGGCCCTTAACCTCGAGCTGAGGATTACTGCACAGACCGCATGACAGCCACGGGCAAGAGGGAGTTTGAGGCGTGGTACGAAATGGTCAGGAGTCTTTAACTTTGAAAAAGAAGCGCTGTTTTATTGTCAAAACGACGTGGACATTCTCTCTGAGGCTTGTACCATTTTCAGAAACGGTTACATCCAGGAAACGGGTGTGGATCCTTTCAGCAGATCGACCATAGCCTCGGCCTGCATGAAAGTATTTCTCACAAATTTTCTCAAGCCCAAAACCTTAGCCATTCCTCCGCCCGATCATTACAAACATCAGTTTAAATCTTATTCGCACGACAGCATACAGTGGTTAGAATGGGTTTCTAACAACCGCGGCATCTTTATACAGCACGCTCTGAACGCCGTTGCCTGAGGTCACACTGAGGAGAGAGTTCTAAATCATTGGACAAATAGGGGAAAGTGGGCAAAACGATAAATTGTCCTACCTCAGTCTCGTCAGACAGATTGAGATTGGAGCAGAAAAGGGGCACGTAGAGACTGAGATAACTGAAGCAGTGATCAGGGTTGTGAGCCCGTTGAGAGACATGTTGGAGACACTCCGCACTCCTCACCATCCTGAGAGGTCACTATAAGGTCGATAGCTCCACAGATCTTTACCACCAACTCATTAGCCTATCCCAAGAGCCAAAAGAGACGGCCTTGAACTTTGTGTTCCGCGCAATTGAGATAAAGGAGAAGTTGTTATGGAAAGCTGAGAAGATGAAGATGCTGAGGAGCATTATAGTCGAGCCACCATCCAGCAGAAGTTTCTCAGGTCCATTGAAACAGGACTATTGAGTGACTGTAAATTTTTAACATCCTGCCCCACCTCAATAATGTTAAAATCACAGATGAAGAGCTAATAGAGAAAGTGAATGAAGCGTGAAGTGTCAAAGGTGGAAATTGAGCAACAAGAAAAACCAAAGAGGTTCACTGCTGCTAGAGGCCCCAAGGTGCACGAGCTCAGCTCTGATATTCAAACTGACTCTGCCCCATTCAAGGTTGCCTCAATGTCCAAGGAGCCCAACACAACAGTGACTGTCAAAGCTGTGAAAGGCAAAGAGAGCAAAACCGAGCAGACTTTGAGCATACAGTAGATGATGGAAGAGCTACGCGCAGAAATGAAACAGTTGTTGTCCGCTGTCGTGGAAGCCAACCATCATCCCCCTGTGGGGAAACAAAGGTTAAAAGGTTGTCAGAAGTGCAGAAATGAGGGAGTAGGTGAAAATTGTTCACACTGCTTCAAGTGCGAGCAAGCTGGCCAATTTTCCCATGGCTGCAGGGCACAGAGACTGTTGTCGGGAAACAGGCCAGGACTACTGCGGCGAGCTCACCAGTAATCCAGGACAGAGAGTCCCAAAGCCAGTAGAGACATGTAAGCGTTTCATCGCCAGAGACATGCACAAAGACACAGCAGCGGCAGTGAAAACAGTCCAGTACCTGCCCTCCAAGCACCAATCACAGCTGGTTGGACTGGTTGGAAAAAGGTGTATGGTCTGCTGTTATGTGGATGATCATTCAGTTAAAGTGTTGTGGGACATAGGTGCTCAGTCCTGCATCATTAATGAGTCCTGGCGTGAACAGCACTTGTCCCACACAGTGATCAGGTCCTTTGTGGAGCTGTTAGAGGATGACACACTGATAGTTCTGGCAGCCAATGACATGGTGATACCCTATGTTGGCTGAATTGTGGTCAGCTTTCAGTTGGATGATGACCGACATAAACTGCAAGTTCTGATACTGGTATCCAGTGACCCAGCAGTTGCCAGTGATCCCATTATAGGCTATAACATCATTGAAGCTGTAATTAACAGGAAGAAGGCATAGAAAAGAGGAGAACGAAAACAATTGTAGTAAGTAAGTAAGAAGTAAGTAAAGCATTCTCCCTTACTGTAAAAACCGCTCAAAATGTGGTCAGGCTAGTGCAAAGTGGCTCAGATCCAGGCACCGGGGTGGTCTGCACTGGTGGGAAAAGAGTGATCTTGCCAGCGAACCAAATGTCCACCATCTATGTCAGAGCACATGTGGATGCACAAGCACGAAGGCACGACATGCTGTTTGCACCAGACATGTTCAATCCTCCACCTGAAGGTGTGTCCCTCAGTGAAGTGCTGGTGTGTATTCCTCAAAGAAGAGTTACATACATACCAGTCCCTATGACCAACACTACTGACCACAACATTTACCTGGACTGACACAAAGTTATTGGAAATTTAGAGACAGTAAAGACAGTGTATTCAGCAGACTTTCAGCCAAAAGAGAACAAACAAAAAGAGACACTGAGCCAAACACCACCAGAAGGCGCCAGAGTTGAGAGGCCGAAGATATGGGACCCACCAGTTGACCTCAGCCATCTTCCTGAGGCCCAACAGAAAGTCACTAAGACAATGCTGAGGGAGGAATGTGGAGCCTTTGCATATGATGGTAATGATATAGGCTGTACTCCCTCTTTAAAGATGCACATTACACTCCATGACACCAGTCCAGTACAAAAGACTTACATGTCAATCCCAAGACCCCTTCATAAAGAAGTGAAGGAGTACCTGCAGGATTTGTTGAATAGGGGCCGGGTCACGCATTCACGGTCCACATATTCATCTGTGGCATACGTCTGCAAGAAAGATGGCACCTTTTGCCTCTGTCGTGATTACAGAAAACTGAATGGCAAATCAGTGCCTGATAGTCATCCGATACCAAGGATACAGGACATGTTGGACACACTTGGTGGGAACTCGTGGTTCTCTGTCCTGGACCAGGGAAAAGCATACCACCAGGGCTTCCTGGATGATAAGAGTCGCCCCTTAACAGCATTCATCACACCCTGGGGGCTGTAAAAAAGCAGGGTTTTTTTTTTCCAAGTGTATTTTTAGTAGTTTTGTTTGCAAGTTACATTCAAACAAGACATCATTAAATTAAAAAAACAGAGCAAACTTTTCTCCCTATTCTCCCTCTCTTCCCTTTCCACCTCACTAAATAAGCAAAACATTAAAAATATAAAATAAGATTCAGTTGTATAAAGACATAAAGGAGAGAGAGAAGATATTTTCCCAAAGTTCTCAATAAGACTTTTGAGATCTTATTGACCTAAGACCTAACAGCATTGGGATCAAGCTATTAAAATTTTTAAGAAACAAAATTACGTTGTCAGCAAAAAGAGCTGTTTTATGTTCCACTTGACCTTCCAAAATTCCATGAATATCTGTTTGTGTCCTAATTGCTACGGCAAGTGGTTCTGTTGCAAGAATAAACAGTAATGGGGATAGAGGGCTTCCTTGCGGGCATCTTCTAGAAACCTTATAATTGGTTAAAACTTCTGTAGTGAGTTCTGTGTAAAGTAATCTGACCCATTTGCAAAAATTATTTCCAAAGCCAAAGCGCGTAAGCACTTCGATCGAAGCAGTTGAAGGCTTTCTCTGTGTCAAGTGAAAGTAAGGTTGTCACAAAGCAGGTTTCGTGGAAACGCTGAGTTTGTTAATCCTGAATTGTGGGAAACAAAGGGAGGTAACTCAAACCAGAGAAAGAGGGGTAACTTAAGCTTGTTTCCCAGATAAAAGTAACTTAAGCTCTCGGTCAGTTACCATAGTAACAGACTGTATGAACCTAACCTGGTTGGGATCAGGTTTTTCCCAATGAACTTCGAGTTTCTCTCTGACTCTGCCCTCTTTCAGCCACACATGGTAATTAACTATTTGTCGGGAGATGGTCATCAGACCATCAGGGTGACCCCTGAGAGAGATTGTGATATTATTGTGGTATGTGTTCTTCATAATATTGCCACTATTAGAGGAGAGCAACACCCTGCTCTACAAATTGAAGACCCTGATGATGACCCATTCCACCTGCCAGCTATGCAGGACGACAGATCTGTCACAGACAGATAACCCTAACCCTAACCCATATGCTGTAATCAGTGTGTGAATTATACAATGACAGTTGTGGGATCGCAGCATTTTCTCCAGGTGTAACAGGAACCCGGGTTTCAATCTCCTCAATCTGTTATTTGTACCTCTTTTAGGGGGGATGAAGTTGGAATTGGTGGGGGTCAAACCCCCCTGTAATTCACACTATGGTCAGAGATTAAGTCACCATCTGATTTATCACATTGATTTTGTTTATTTGTTTATTTAACACCATTATTATTCATAACCAACACTGCAGTGAAATAAAGACATGATACACATTTAATTTGGTCTTTTTTATTTCCTACAAATACAAGATTGAATGATACAATTGCACATGAATTCCACAGAATGAACCTCTGATGTTTACTGAACATCCATCTCATTGTGTCAATCTGTGCAGTGGAAGTTGAGGGACCCTCCTGCTGCTGCCAGGCCATACCCTGTTAAATAGGATGAGAATGTTAATACTTCAGCGTAGGTTAATGTCACACAATGTTAAGAATGTGAATGCAAAGAGACTATCAGCAACATATCAAGATGTTACCTCTATAGGGCTTTCTGGATCCCCCTCTGTAAAGGCAGCAGACACAGTTTCCTTTAAGCACTTCATCCTAGATGAGTGATATGTTTCAGTATACTTAAACTAACATTTGGGAAAATCTTGTATTGCCTACTTACAGTTACAAGGTCTGTTGTGGCGTGAGGGGCCTCCACCAGGCAGATTGAAACATGATCAAAATGAGGTAACCTCTTACCTGTTTGAACAATGTTTTTATATTTCATCTTAAACTGCTGTTAAGTGCGCCTCTCCCCCGCAGGATTGCACCTAAATTACATAAATAGGCTAAAATTAAATAATAAAGAAATATAAAATAATAATATTATAAGGGAAAACTGCTTGAATGGTAGCCTATTGTGATTGCAAACGACTTCATTTAAACTAGAATACTCACAGTTTACTCAAAGATTCCTTATAATTTTATTATATTTAAAGTTTATATGTATGGATAGCCTATTTTGTTATGTTACAAAATAATATCTCTCAAAGACAGAAATTCAGATAGACTTCTCAGAGGTTACTGAACATTCTTTATTGTGCCTCAATTGTAAATATAAATATATATTAAAATCTCTGGAATAAAATAATGTCTCTTCTGTGTTAGAAAAATCAGTTTGTAAAATAATAGCTCTCTCTGCTCGCGGTGCACTCAGCCTCTCATATGTCCCGACCGGGTCGATAAAGGGGGAATTTTTTCATCTGTGAAAGTGCATTTGTGCTTCGGCATCTTGAACGCTTCCGCTGCACCGCCGATTTCTGCTGTTTTCTTGTTAAATCAAATCAGATTAATTTGTATAGCGCCAAATCATAACAAAGTTAGATCAAGGCACTTTACATGTAGAGCAGGTCTAGACCAAACTCTTTATAGAATAATTTAAGGAGGTGACAGTGGCAAGGAAAAACTTCCTTTAAGAGGCAGAAACTTCAGGCAGGACCAGGCTCGTGGGGGGGGGGGGGGCAGCCATCTGTCTCAAACGGTTGGGTTGAGAGTGGGAGAGAGAGAGAGAGTGAGAGAGGGGGGCCCCAAAGGGGATGTAGTGTAGGGTGAGAATGAGAACATGAGAGGGGGATATTCAAACAGGTGTAGGTAGGAACATGATGCTGCATGAAGTTCATGGAGATGATGCTGTCGTACAGAATGCATGAGGATAAGGGAGAAGCAGGCGTTGCAGGAACATAGGATGGCAATGGGTCACCTCTTGCAGGAGAGGGAGAGATGAAGAGAGAGAGATGCTCAGTCCTTCCACCAGTAGCCTAGGCCTATAGCAGCATAGCTAAAGAGTAGATGGACTTTAACTTTAACTAGCTCTGTCATACAAAAAAGTTTTAAGCTTGGTATTGAAAATTGCTAAAGAGTCCGTCCGAGTTCCATAGAAGAGGAGCCTGATAACTGAAAGATCTGCCTCCAGATTTACTCTTGGGAGACTCTAGGAACCACAAGTAAACCTCCATCTAGAAAACGGAGTGGCTTAGTAGGACTGCAAGGAACCATGATCTCTCTGAGATATGATGGAGTTTCTTACAGCAGAGATGAAAGCCAAACTAATGTCATCCAGACTGATTAGATGATTAGTTAGGGTTTCTCTGAGGTGCTTAGGGCTGATTACAATAACTTCAGTTTTGTCAGAGTTAAGAAGTCAAAAATGTTGGGTCATCTAGACTTTTATGTCTGCAAGACATGTCTGCAGTCCGACTATCTGA
The DNA here is from genome assembly GCF_900963305.1 of Echeneis naucrates. Classification (NCBI taxonomy): domain Eukaryota; kingdom Metazoa; phylum Chordata; class Actinopteri; order Carangiformes; family Echeneidae; genus Echeneis; species Echeneis naucrates. Next base: position 15,964,824 of record NC_042533.1, read on the forward strand.
TTGACTTCATTTGGGTTCATTGATAAGTACAGCTGAGTATATTCTGCATAGCAGTGAAAGTTGATGCTGTGTTTCCTCCTGATACTGCCTAGAGGAAGCATATAGAGTGTAAAGAGGATTGGTCCAAGTACCGAACCCTGTGGGACTCCATAATTGACTACAGTCCATGAGGAGGAGCTGTTGTTAACATGAACAAACTGATGTCTATCTGATTAATAGGATTTGAACCACCTTAGCACAGTTCCTTTAATGCCAATTTCATGTTCCAGTCTCTGTAGTAAAATATTATGATTTATGGTGTCGAATGCAGCACTAAGATCTAAGAGGAGAAGTATGGAGGCTGATCCCTTGTCTGAAGCCCTTAGAATATCATTGGAGACTTTAACCAGCTATGTTTCTGTGCTACGATGGGCTCTAAATCCTGACTGAAACTCTTCAAGCAAACCGTTCCCATCCAGGTGGTTGTGTAATTCGTTTGCTACTGCTTTCTCAATGATTTTAGAAATGAATGGAATATGTGTCATATAGTTGGCCAAAACATATGGATCAAGATTTGGCTTTTTAAGCTGGGGTTTGATGACTGTGGGCTTAAGAGTCTGAGGTACATAACTCAAAGATAAGGTCAAATAAATCAGATCTAGAATGAACGGCTCAATTAAGTAAAAAAAATCTCTTTAAAGAGGCTAGCTGGTACTGGGTCTAATACACAGGTTGATGATCTGGATGATGAGACCATAGAAGCTAGCTCTGAGAGATTCAGAGATGAGAATTATTTCAGATGTGCAATAGGCGTTGCAGTTGATTCAGGAGTTGTTGTATTCAGTAGAAGATTATTGTCAGATTGTAGGTAAGAGCTGATGAATTCTTTCTGTGATTGTGATCATTTTGTCTTTAAAAAGCCCATAAATTAATCGCTGCTGAGAGCTACGGGGATCACTGGTTCAATTGAGCTATGACTCTCTGTCAGCCTGGCTACAGTGCTGAAAAGAACCCTGGGGTTGTTATTGTTTTCTTCTATTAGTGCTGAGTAATATGAACTTCTAGCACTGCTGAGAGCTTTTTTATATGTTTTAAGCTATCTTTCCAGACTTGGTGAGACACTTCCAACTTACTGGAATGAAAGGAAATGAAATTAATGAAAATTGGGAACTATAGCACGGAGCCAGCCTCCTCTGTTTGATTACTTTCTTTGGAGAGGGGCGGCATCATGAAGATTTGAATACAGTGTGGCCATAGTGCTAGATAAACATCTTCTATAGCTGAATTTATTCCTCGATGCTGTACAGCCAATTAAAGTAAACTCAAATGTAATAAGGTAATGGTCGGTCAAAAGAATTGTTAACTTGTCAATTTCAATGCCATATGTTAAAGCAAGGTCAAGGACATGATTGTAGTGGTGAGTGGGTTCATTCACATACCGGGAAAAGCCAGTTGAGTCTAGTAGGGAAAGAAACCCAGAACCAAGGCTGTCACTTTCTACATCTACACTGTGTGCACAATTATTAGGCAAGTGATTATTTTGACCATATCATCATTTTATCCATAATTTCCAACTCCAAGCTGTATAAACTTGAATGCTTATTGGATTTAATGCATATCAGGTGATGCATATTTAAGTGACGATGGAGGGTGTGGCCTAAGGAGATCAACACCCTATATCAAGGTGTGCATAATTATTGGGCTGATTCTTCTCCTTAGGAAAAAATGGGCCAAAAAAGAGATTTAACTGACTCTACAAAGTCAAAAATTGTTATAGTCTTTCAGAGGGATGCAGCACTCTTGAAATGTCTAAGATATTGGGGTGTGATCACAGAACCATCAAACGTTTTGTTGCAAATAGTCAACAGGGTCACAAGAAACGTGTCAAGAAGAAAAGACGCAAATTAACTACCACAGATTTGAGAAGAATCAAACATGAAGCTCAGAGACATGGCCAAGGTAAGAAAGGTTGAAACCCGACCACCTCTGAACAAGACACATAAGAAACGTCAAAATGGGCCAAGAAATATCTGAATCTTTTTGGGTTGAAAATGGACTCAGAATTAACACTCAGATCTACTGCCAATTTTTAGAAGATACTTACTTCAAGTAGTGGTAGAGGAAAAAGTCTGCGTCTTTCAAGAAGACTTTGATTTTATGCAAGACAACACTCGACTCCACTGTGTGGCTGGCCAGTAAAGGCCTTAAAGATGAAATACTAAAATGTGAAAACGTGAATGGAAGGCTTGTAACTGTTATCGAAAAGAAGGATGGCTATATTGGTCACTGAGGGTTTTTTGTTTTTTGAATTTCTGAAATGTTTATTTGTAAATTTTGAGTTTGTTTATTAGTCTCACATTAACAGGTGAAAATAAACAAGTGAGATGGGAAAATCTTTGTTTTTCATTTAAAATTGCATAATAATTCTGCACAGTAATAGTTGCCTAATAATGGTGTACATATAGATATTCTCTTAAGAAAGCCAGAACTTCACTTTTACTACTTAATTGTTCAGATTTGAGGGTTTGTTAACATTTTGGATTGACCAAGATCACTATAGTTGTACAGTAACAAAATGAATCCTCAAAAATACAATTGCCTGATAATTGTGCACACAGTATACATGTATATTGAAATCTCTCAATATAATGATTCTATCAGAACTGTTTTTTTACCTGTTTTTTGGGAGTTTTTGGGAGACTAAGAGTCAGTCTTTCGAAACACCTACAGCAAGATTTTGGTCTAGGGTTGATTAATAAGCTTGATTGAAATATCGTAGTCATCGCAGCCGCCCCTCCTTCTCCACCTATGGTAAGAGGGATATGAAAATTAACATGAGTCGGGGGTGTAGCTTCGGTAAGACTAACATACTCATCCTGCCAGGTTTCAGTTATATTTCAGTCTCAACTTGGGGTTGTCAGGGTTTTGGCTTTCTAATAAAATTGGCCATATTCCTAGAAATGTCCACAGTGGGATGGACAACATCTCTCCTAATCAGACCAGGTCTCCCCCAGAAAGTCTTCCAGTTATCTATGTAGCCCACATTGTTTTCAGGACACCACCTCAACAGCCAGCGGTTAAATGACGACATGCGGCTGTACATGTCATCACTAGTGGGGAGGGGGCCAGAGAAAAACTACAGTGTCCAACATCGTTTTGGAAAACTTGCACACCAATTCCACATTCATTTTTGTGACTTCCGACTGGAGAAGTTGAGTGGCTTTACTGTATACGCCTTTGCTGTATATGTATACGCCTCCTCAAAAGGTTTCAGTGTACCGACAGAACAACTGAACATGGTCTCAGAAGTGTTAGGAGGAAAAACAGTAATTTAATTGGTGGTGTTTCGAAATCCATACTTTTCAGTGTCTGGCTGCAGTTATGCGTACGTAAATGAAGGCTCGTGGAGAGGCTAACGAGATGATGCTAACGAGAGACGCGGGAACATGTCTTAGTTTCAAGTTTCCCCACCGGAGAAATTGACGTTCAAGGCAGAGGACTGGCTGAAATGGATAAATAGATTCGACAGGTTTCGTATTGCCTCCGGTCTTGAAACACAAGCTAATGAAAGTCAATGCGTTGATATATACAATGGGAGAGGAAGCCGAAGATATATTGATTTCCCGACATCTCAGCCCAGAAGAGGCAAGTGAGTATGTTAACGTCAAGGGGAGATTAGACGCACACTCCATTACGCGCAAGAATGCGATCTTCCAGAGAGCAAAGTTTAATCAGTGGCTGCAAGAGACAGGCGAGTCAGCCGACTGCTTAATCACCGCGCTGCACTGTCTTGCACTGTCTACACGACGAGATTGTGAGAGACAGACTAGTAGTAGGTCTCAGAGACAAATGCTTGTCCGAACAATTGCAAATGGATCCTGAACTGACTTCAGAGAGAGCAGTTATCAGAGTTAAACAAAGCGAACAGGTGAAAAAGCAACAAGAGATGCTAAAGACTAACTTTAAAGCTGACATTCCAAACACACAGCTGGATAATATGCACGCGCAGCAACGTAGCGGAGCAAGATCAAAGAAAGCCAGAACTCAGCCCAGACAGACATTTAAGAAAGCACAGGACAGACAATGCAAAAGATGTGGACACACAGGTGGACATAATCTGCAACATTGTCCAGCGAGGGAAGCAACATGCAACCATTGCAGGAAAAGGGACATTATGCAAGAGTTAGCCAACCAAAAAAAATACATACATACAAGTTAACATTGCAGCAACAGAGGTTGTAGATGACAACGCTTGCTTTCCTGGGCTCACTAACAGCTGATTCAGATAGCAGCCCCTGGATGATAAAGATAAAAATGGACAATCAAGAAACAGTGTTCAAAATTGACACTGGTGCAGATGTGTTCGCAGTTCCAGAAACATTGTATGCTCATGGCCTCTTCAGCAGACTGGAGAGGGTGGAAAAGATCCTAAAGGGGCCAGGAAGAACCACTCTCAAAGTAAAGGGCAAGTTCACAGCCACTGTCACTAAAAGACACTTAACTGTGAAAGAGGACATCTATGTTGTGAAGGGGCTGAGCACACCACTGCTTAGCCTGCCTGCCACGACATTGCAGCTGGTTGCCAGGCTGGACAACATCAGCCTTGACTCCACAGAGACTATAAAACAAGAGATTCCCAAACTTTTCTCCGGCCTTGGCAAAATGGAGGGTGAGTACAACATCGTACTCAAACCTGAAGCAAAGCCGTTCGCCAGGCGCATCTCCCTTCCTCTCCTTCCAAAGATTATAGAGGAGCGTCACCGTATGGACCAACAGGGAGTCATCTCAAAGGTGGAGGAGCCCACCGAGTTTGGAAAAAACAGTTTTTCATAATAGATTTCAATTTATTCATTTGTGCGTCTCTACAGGTAAAGCTCCTTTTCAGAAAGGGGGATGTAGTGTCAGGTCCTATACGTCAGGTAGGAACCTTGATTATGTTGTGTTGTTGAAGGAGGACTCAATAAAGTTGTCTACTGAAGTGAATGAAGTTGGCTCGCAGTCGTATGTGTATACACCTCCTCTAAAGGTTTCAGCGTACCTATATTTACATTTACCCTTAGCCTGCAGTTTCAGATAAGACTGGATGTCGTCTGCTCTGGCCCCCGTATTACACTTAACTATGGCCGCCAGTGTCACTAACTTCACGTTCCTCACAATAGAATCGCCAACCAGTGGGTGGGGGGGTGGAGAGATATTGGCTGCCGTAGGAGCTGGTCTAGGTCGGCAAAAGGCTGAAGGGGGCGGCTAGCTACACTAGCATTGGCTGGGCTAGCTATGGTGTGGAGCTGCGACTCTAATTCGCTAATTTTCGCCTCCATTTCTACAATCTTCCTGCATCTATGACAAGAGGTGCTATCGTAAAAGGAAGCAGAAGAATAGCTAGACACGACGCACACAGTACAGGAGAGGAGAGGGATAAGGAGGAAGAGAGAGTGGAGAGAGAGCTAGAGGACATTGCTAATCGTGTAGTTTGATTCGCAGAGCAACAGAATTGGCTATAAGTTTAGGAAAGGGGAGTGTGGGGAATTCATAGCAGAACAGCCTATGTAATCATGGCCTTGAGAAAAGTGCTCTGAACAAGAAAAAGGGGGGGGGGGGACCTGGGAGCTGCAAAGGCGGGAAGTCTCTCAGCGTCCTGACATCTGTAAGGTGTAGAGTCAGACTGAAACTAACTACTGTGGAAGGGGGGGAAGCCTGAGAACGCAAAGGTGGGAAGTCTCTCAGTGGTCTGACATCTGTAAGGTGTAGAGTAGACTGAAACTGACTACTGTGGAAACCTAACGGTGATAACATAAACAGTGTCAGTAGAGGTCAAGGACCAGTTGTTCAGAACGTAATTGTTATACAAACTGGTTGGCTACACTGAGCAGGTAGAAGAAGGGTCAGTTACTCGGAACGAAAGTGTCATACCAACTGACCGGCTGAGAGACTAAGCAGGATGGACGGTGAATTGGACAGGGAAATAGATGATGACGAGTGGGGACCACCAATCTGGAAGCCGCTGCTGATGGTAATTCAAATGGTAATATCAGCAGCCGCTACAATATCAGATAAAGAAAAGAAAAAGAAGGAAGAATTTGAAAAAGAAATGAGAGAAATTTGAAACAGGCTGGCAAAGATAGTACGGAAATAGAACCATTAGGCAGAGTAATTTGGAAAACAGAAAAAGAGTGCAAGGAGGAGAGGGATAGGGCAAAGCAAGAGGAAGAAAAGGCGAGCATCATGGGGAAAAACAAAGTGGAAGAGAAAAAAAAGAAAAAGGGAAAGGGGCGGAAAAAGAAAGGAAATGGTGGATGAACGCCGGAGTATGGTGCTGGTGTAGAACATAGAATGAAACAGGCAAGTTCAAAAAGAAAGTTGAGCCCCCTCCATACACTCCCCCACCGGGGAATGTTAAAGGAGGCGGAGCCCAGCCAGGGTTATACCCAGTATTAAGGGTTTCAGGGGGAGAAGTTTTTATGGATCAGCTGCCGGTCAATACCGGAGGGCAGGCTGGACCATCTGTGCCACCCAGTGAGGGGGGAAGCCAGGGACAGACAAAGACAGACAGGGCATCAGGACAATTGCCACAGCATATACACCAGAAGTTAGGGGAAAGAGGAGAGACTGTACGAGCAAAGGGACACATACAATGACTCATTGACATCATGATCCAAGCAACATGAATCAAATCAGATTTCAAAATCAAATCAGATTTATTTGTATAGTGCCAAATCATAACAAAGTTACATCAAGGCACTTTACATATAGAGCAGGTCTAGACCAAACTCCTAATAAATTTATTTAAAGAGATCCAACAGATCCCCCGATGAGCAAGCACTTGGCAACAGTGGCAAGGAAAAACTTCCTTGAAGTGGGAGAGAGAGAGATAGGAATTGGAGGGGGGGGTGTAGGCAGGAACATGTTGCTGCATGAAGTTCATGGAGTTGAGCTGTAGTACAGAATTCATGAAATATGGGACCAGCAGATGTTGCAGGAACATGGGCTGGCGATGAGTCACCACCTGCAGGATGAGGACAGGGAGAGAGAGGAGAGGAACTGGGAGAGACAGAGACTTTGGCAGAACATGGTTAGTAAATGCAGTATAAATGCTTAGAACTGGGTGAAACTGTGTTTTTTAAGAAGGATGGTTCTTATCAGCGCATGCAAGGGGGGAGGAAAGGAGAGCAAGCGAGAGGGAGGGAGAGAGAAAGAGGGAGAGGGGGAGAGAGGGTGACAGGGAGAGACAGACAGCGAGAGGGAGAGAGAGAGAGAGAGAAGCTCAGTCCTTCCCCCAGCAGCCTAGGACTACAGCAGCATAGCTAAAGAGTAGAGGACTTTAACTTTTAAACTATAAGCTCTGTCATACAGGAAAGTTTTAAGCCTGGTCTTGAAAATTACTAAAGAGTCCGCCCCCCGGACCAATACTGGAAGTTGGTTCCATAGAAGAGAAGCCTGATAACTGAATGACCTGCCTCAAGATTTATTCTTGGAGACTCTAGGAACCACAAGTAAACCTCCATCTAGAGAGAGTGGAGTGGCCTGCTAGAACAGTAAGGAACTATGAGCTCTCTGAGATATGATGGAGCTTGAACAGAAGGATTTTGAATTCTACTCTATATTTTACTGGCTGCCAATGAAGAGCAGCTAACACAGGAGAGATATGATCTCTTTTCCTAGTTCCTGTTAATATTTGTGCAGCAGCATGCTGAATCAACTGAAGGCCTTTTAGAGATTTGTTTGGACATCCAGATAGTAATGAGTTACAGTAGTCCAGCCTAGAAGTTACAAATGCATGGACTAGTTTTTCTGCATCATCCTGAGAAAGGATGTTTCTGATTTTCCTAATGTTTCTCAGGTGGAAGAAAGCTACCCGACTAACTTGTTTGACATGAGGGCCCAGGGTTAGCCATGCCATTACTGTCAATAGCATAAGGACAAAATACCCCCTGCCCATCGCAGCGGCAGTACCTAAATTTAAGTGGGAAAATTGCCAAACCCCAGAGATTTTCTAGATAAATGTAAAGATAAGTGTATCCACTACACCGGTGCACACCCTGTTAAGCCAGGGCTCCAGAGAAAGTTGTACCGACAGGCCGTTACGATCAAACCCACCCTATAATCGGGGGCGTGGGGGGTTCAGAGGTCGGGGCGGCCGAGGCAACTTCTCGGGAGGAGGGAGCAATGACCGGTGTTACTACTGCGAAGGGCAAAGGGCAAGAAGGGCATTGGGCTCGTGAATGTCCGCACAGGTCATGGGGACGAGGCACAGGATATCGTCAGATCACACCTCGAGGGCACTCTGGGCGTGGAGGCGGTGGGCATGGTCCTGTCCGCCAAATGTCAGCTTCCAGTGGCCAGTCCTGGTCATCCCATGCCCAGTGACACACCCCACAGAGAGACTTGGGTGGCATCTTAACAGCAGACCCGATGCTACCCGTCTTAGTCAACAAACAGGTGCTGCCATTTCTGGTCAATACCGGCGCAACGTGCTCCACTATGAACACCTCTCGACCAGCTGCACTGTCAGACCAAACTACCACCGTCATGGATGGGAATCACAATCTCTGCCATTGTTAACTACCATGGGGAAGCAAAGCCTCATACATCCGTTCATTTACTCTCCAACCCTGCCTGTCAATCTCCTAGGCAGAGACTTGTCGATAAAACTAGGGGCATCCATAATGTGTAGACCAGATGGACTCACGGTGACTTTACTAGATGGGACTGAGTTGCCCTGTTCCAGGAACCCCTCTAAACAAGGCAGTTATTTCCTCCAGCCAATGCAAGGTTCCTATGCGGACATCTACTGGGCAATGCTGAAACCTGAAACTACTGAGCACCGTGGCATTCTCTCAGCGTTCATGAGGTGGAAGCCCTGGATCGCGTCCCTCGAGCCTTACATGCCTCCCCCTGATCCTCCACACGTAACATTGTTTTACGATCGTAACCAAAAAGAATGGTTCCAGGAAAGGTTCCGAGAACAATTAGAGGGGAAGGACTGGCAGATCACCACCCGAAACATATACGTCACTCCTGTGGGAGTGGCAGCAGCCGTGTCCCTGACACCAGAACAATTGCAGTAGTATCAGATGTCGGAGGAGGCCGCCCCACATGTGTCTCTAGCTTTACATCCTAAACATCAGGCTAAAGAATTGGGTGGAATGGTAAAACTAGCATTAGCACAGGATGATTGGGTTATCACAGACATTCGCAGAGTACTCTATTCGGCTAGAGCCAACATATACTTAATTCAAGTAGAAGCAGTAGATAGCTCAGTTCTGGAGGAGGCCCAGGTCTCCCGGTTTCAGGGAAGAGAAAGAACAGATCACCCTGAGGCTGCGTCTATCATTGACTATCTATCAGAGTCCCTATAGGCGCAGATGTGGGACTGGTACAATGGGAACCATTAACTTTTGAGGTTAGCACCTCTGATCCAGTGTGGATCAATCAGTACCCCCACAAGCCCCAAGCAGAGGAGGGCATTGCAGAAACCATTCAGGGCCTCATATCACAGGGCGTATTGGAACCTTCTGTGTCTGCTTGGAACACTCCCATTCTGCCAGGCAAAAAGAAAGGCACAGTTAAATACAGAATGGCACACGATCTGTGCGCCATTAATGACATTTTAGTGACTCCAACCGTACCAGTGCCTAATCCCTATGTGGTCCTGACTAACCTGGCCCCTTCGCATGAGTGTTTCACCTGTATTGATTTGGCTAACGCATTTTTCTGTCTTCCCTTAGCGGAAGATCGCAGGGATATCTTTTCATTCACTTTCAAGGAAACTATTGTTGTTTTGCTTGACTAGGGCAGGTTTTAAGGTCAGTAAGTCGAAACTTCAGGTGACCCGTAAACAGGTCACGTTCCTAGGTTGTGTACTTGTGTACTAAGGGGGGCAATCTCTCACCAGCACACAGAACCACTATCCTGCACCATCCATGGCCGCAGAAGGTCAAAGACATGTTGTCGTTCCTAGGGCTCATGGGGTACAGCCGTCAGTATTTCCCCAACTACACCGGGTTAACCCAGCCCCTGAGAGCCTGTATTCGGGAGCAGGGAATGAAGAACCTCCGTTCTTGACGGTCTCAAGAAGCAGAGCAGTCCTTTATTGCATTAAAACAGGCTCTGGCTACTGCTGCGGATCTGGCTACCCCAGATTATAGCTGCCCATTCTTCCTCGATGTTTCTGGAACAGGAGGATGAGTGAATGGTGTCCTGTCCCAGAAAAAAAAAAGGGGGGGGGGGGAGTTTTGATGTATGTGAGCGTAATGCTAGACAGAATGGAACAATGACACCCGCAATGTACACAGCATGCAGCAGATTTGGCCAAGTTAATTCAGAGAACCGCCCATACAGTCACGGGACACTCCCTGAAAGTCCTAACGGCACATAGTGTAGTAGCATACGTACACTCTCAGGTATTTACGTTAACTTCGCTGCAACAACAGAAACTGAGCAGAGTGCTGGATGCCCCCAACATCGCATACACACGAGGGAATCAATATGGCAGAGAAGATAGGGGTAGGAGAGCCACACATGTGCGAGGAACAGGTAGCAAAGGAAAAGAAAGTCAGACCAGATCTACAAGCTGAGCCCTTAGAAGGAGGAGTGAACCTATACACAGACGGATGTTGTTATAGGGATGAGAAGGAAAGGTTAAAAGCAGGATATGCAGTTGCGCAGGAACAAGCAGGACAGTTCACTGTGAGAAAGGCAGAAAAGTTGAAAGGAGCACAGTCTGCACAGAGAGCAGAAGTAAGGGCGGTAGTAGAAGCATTAAAGATGAGTGCAGACTGAAGGAACGAATGAACCAAACCGTAAAAAACAAATTAGCCAAAATCTACGCACAGACTGGAATGAATTGGGTCACTGCATTACCACTAGCACTAATGGCTATAAGGTCAGCCGTAAATGCCAGTACCGGGTTCACTCCGTTCGAGTTCGAGTTTCCCTGGATCTCAAGCTCAGGCTCCTGGAATGAGGAGGCGGAAAACAGACCTCCGAAAGCTTATTTTGCTGAATTATAAACATTGTTGTCCGCTTTCTCTAAGCAGGTCTGTGAGCAGCGCTCAGGAAACCAGGCAGCAGTCATTCCGGATCAAGAGTGGGTCGTGCTGAAAAGAAAGTGGACTGAGCCCAGGTGGACGGGTCCTTTCCAGGTGACAGAGAGAACATCACATGCAGTAAGACTCAAGGGCAAAGGTGACACCTGGTACCATTGGAGTCAGTGCGCAGCGGCAGAGGAACCCTTCAGGACGGTTGCAGAAGTGCAATGAGACCTACAAGAAACGTGCACAGAACCGGCTGGTTCTGAAACAGACCACTCCGGCAAAGAGGCAGAATAATCCTCTGGAGTGGTCCGCCGGGACAAGGTAGTCTACCCTTGTACCCAGAAGACCAAGATGAGGGGTAGGTGAAACAGCGCTCCTCCTCCTCCGACACATAGCGTGCTAAGCTACAACCACACAGATTTGTTCTGACACCCAAATATGCTGCTAGACACCAATGGGGCAGTAGCCGTGGCGCAAGAAGAACAGTTCCGAGGAGCCTTTTTTTGATCTTTTATTAGAGATCAAAAGGGGGAATTGTGGGGAATTCATATAATATGTTTGAATCATAATCTGGTAGTGTAACAGCAAAGCAGAACAGCTTACGCAATCATGGCCTTGAGAAAACTGCTCTGAACAAGAAAAAGGGGGGGAGACCCGAGAACTGCAAAGACTCACTGTCATTCGAACACAGAAAAACAACTTCATAATAGGATAATAAACCAGAGAATAGGGGGATCCAGGGGCTACAAAAGACGGGGACCTCTCTTTGTTGTTCAGAGCATTTTCACACACGGCGCTTGCATGTAATGCTCTCCAACGATAGTTGAATAAAGAAGTGTTTATCCTCACCCGGTCTACTTGTCTTCGCATTAATTCGGACTTTGGGACAGCAACCATGATAGGAGCATAGCAAGTTCGGTTGCAACAGGAGGGATATTGAATTCTATACCAGTGTTAGTGTGACAACAGTTTGCTATTGGATTAATCGAGTGAATAGAAAAGAATAGCAGATGACACACAAAGTGACACAAAGCACAATCACCAGTGACCGGAAATGACTTGATACGCTTACCGCAACCAATCAAGCAGCCAAAAACTAATCACAGTTCTGGACAGTTTGATCCGTAATTTGATTTGTGAGTTTTGGAGATCCGCCCACAGGGCAGCCTCCCGAGGATTACGTCACACACGCTAACCCAAACAATGACAACCGGGGGAGGGGTGGCACACACAGAAAGAAAACGGGACATTATCTTCAGTTAATAAAAAAAAACCCGGACACCCTGAACGGGACGTAAAAAGTGTACATGTCCGGGAAAAGAGGACGTTTGGTCAGCCCAATTTAAATGTATGCATCGACCCGAGCAGCAATCACGCCGTCTCCCTCACTTTTACAGCCGCAGTGTTGCATTTATTTCTAAAAACATGTTCAAACATGCCGTATGAGCGCATTAAGATTTCCATCTCTGGCGGGGTGAAATACCGGGCCTCCTGTTCCCCGTTGCCATGGTGGCTCGTCGAATCGGGGCTCCATTGATCTTTTTAGAGTTGCGGTGCACACGCTAAACTCCGGGTGAAACTACTCCGAGTTGATCTAACTAACTCAAATCTGCTGTTCTAGAAACGAATACTCGGGGTTTTCGCCTTTAAAAATTTCCCACAATGCACTGCTGGCACTGAAGCCATTCCCACTTCTTCCGGGTTTGTCCAGTGAGCCTCCACGTGAGTAGTGTCGGCGCAGATTGTAATGAATGGAGACGAGGATGAGGAGTTTGGCGCCTTCGTCGCATTTCACGCAGGGGCCCTGCGGTCCTCTGGAGTACCCCAGATTTACTGGAGGAGTCTACACCGCAAGATCACTGGCGAGGTCTGTGTCCAATTTACCGGCACCCGGCCTGGATGCGGCACTGCGTCAAACACTTCACGTCTCATTCATCACAGCTCTCTTAGTTATTGTTATCATAGTCGTGGCGCGGATAAACGGCAGCTTTTCACAAAAATTCACGGGCATATATCTTATTAACGCCTCTCCATCTGTGTACTTGACTCGCGTCATTTGTAGCAGGTGAACTGTGAGAATCACACGCTGAAGACGTTTAAAAATACAGTCAACATACGCGGCTTTGTGTTGTTTGTTATAAGCAGAAGAAGCAGAACTGACAACATTCTTGACTCGTTAGATCAGCTTTCTTAGTGTCCTGTCCTGAAGATGACAGGCAAGCAAACCTCAAATCGACCAGTTCTTCAATGGAGTGTGATGAATAGAGAGACTAAATGTTTTTGTTCATCACAGGTCTATGATGCTGGAGAAGTTTTCGGAATCATGCATATCCAGGTAGAAGAAGAAGAGGACAATGGAGAGAATGAGGAGGAGAAAAAGAGTAAGGAAAATCCTGGGCCGGTGGTCCACTGTAAAGTGGTTGTGACCCGTGACAGTGGGCTTCAAGCTTCAGATCCAACCAGGTGAGTGAATAGAGGGTTGAAATACCTTGTTCAATGAAGGAAATGTTATGCAGCACCAAAATAATAAAATAGGATATAATAAATACCGTTATGTGACAGCATCTCTATATATATATATATATATATATATATATATATATATATCATCACAGACTTTTTTTGAACTTTATGTGAAGCACACCTAACAAGGTTGAGGCTTAATTACGTAGTCACCAGGTTGATTGGGCTGATGCTTCCTGCAATGCACTTAATCATGTCTAGTTACTGGGCCAGGTTTGCTGACACATCTCAGTGATAGAGTACCCAGTTGATGGGGCTGGCGTACTCACTTCATCAGGTGGGATTGAGTGCAAATAATTTTCCAACACAATGTTTTATCTTATAAATTTAATGTTCATTTTATGGTTAACCATAAGGAATGATGAAAGCAGAGGGAGCAGGGATTAATGAGCCAAACTGACAAACTTGTCTTATTGCCTCCTCTGTCTTCCTGCAGTGTTTTCCTGGTGGATCATGCTTGGACCTACCGCGTGGATCATGCCCGTCAGCAGCTGGAGCAAATCCCAGGCTTGCTGCCCAGAATGGCCACTCTCATGCAGGTCGACTTCCATGTCGACAGCCCTGATCCAGATACAGTGGAGTTGGTGTTGGAGCGCATGTGGAAATACAACCAGACTTACCACCTCTCTCAGGGGGTAAGTTCAGGAGTAATGATCCAACATCAAAACTGGTTTAAAGCTCATCTACTTTGACTTTGTGATGGAGACATTTGCCTTGTATCCCACCCATCCCCACTTAATCCAGGTTCACAGGCTATATGGGGGAATGGTTTTGAAAGAGAAAATTTTATTAGTGTAATATCAGTAGCTGTGAAGAGTGGTCTCAAAGGATATTTAGTGTCTACATCTCAGAAACAGAGCTTAGTTCACCCACAATGTCATGAAGGGGGTGGGAGGGGTTGCCCATGATGAATGTCAGTTTGACCAACAACCTTGTTTCACCCTCCTCCTCAATGGAGTCTAGAGAGCATTCCAGGACAGATCTGCCTCTTCTGACCAGCTTGTTAAGCCTTTTACTGTCCCTCTCTGAACTTCCACTGCTCCAGCAAAACACTGCATAAAAGATGGCAAATGGGATAGGTGATCATCCAGATATTTGTACTCCTCCACAATCTCTATGTCCAGACCCTGGATGTTCACTGGCACAGTTCGGAGGGGCTTCCTGCTGAAGTCAATCACCACCCCCTTTGTCTTACTGGCATTAATGTTTAGGTGGTTCTGTTCACATCATTCGACAAAGTTGGTGATGAACACACCAATTCCAGGTCTGTATGCAAACTGTAGAGGGTCCATCGCACTCTGCACCAGGAGTCGTCTGAGGTGGTTCAGGACTAGGGATGCATCAATACCACTTTTTTCCAAAACAAGTAGTGTACAAATACTTGCATTTGAATCCTTACCGATACTGAGTACTTGCACCATTACACATAGTTACTTTTTTTTTTTTTTTCCCACAGATATCTGCTATTTCAACAACATTCCTCAGTATGATTTTTCTTACATGGGTGACTGTACTGCAGTGAAACGTATGACAAACACAAATTTAACAAAATTGTCATATACTGACATTCAACATTAGTGTTGAATGTCAGTCATATACTGAGTACTGACATTTAACAGAAGTGCTTTAAACATGACACTGCCACACGGACTGTTTGTTAAATGTCAGACAGTATATGTGGCAGTCTCACTTCAAATGTTTAAGTTGCTTGTGTTGTAAGCGGTAGATTTTGCCCCTCCTCTCGATAGTTTTGCTCAACATAATTTGCAGTTTGCTTTGTTTTTGTCACTCTCATTCACCTGAAAATAGTTCCATTCTGCTGACATGACTTCTCACTTCCCAGTATGCAGTCAAGCGCTGTAAAGCACATGCTGCCGCAAAGTGGTATCGTTGGAAATTTTATAAGTAAGAGTACTCATGCCTGGTATCGGTGCATCCCTATTCAGGACGATCATCTTCATGGTCTTCCATCAGGTGAGAGGTTAGGACTACTGGCATTAGGTGTTTTGGCTCCCTGGGATGCATGATCTTTGGAACTGGGACCACACAGAATGTCTTCCACAGGAGTGGAACTCTCTACAAACTGAGGCTGAGCTACAGGCTTAGATTGCTTGGGGACTAGGCCTCTCTCCACTCCATGCATGTAAATTACAACCTTACATGTCCCCTCCTTTTTCTCCTTCACGCTCGCTCTCACTGTGTTTCTCTCTCAACCCAACTAGTCGAGGCAGATGGCTGTCCTCCCCGAGCTTTGTTCAAGTAACAAGTGTTCTCTGGTGCATAATGTGTGAAATGGCCAATGGTCGTCAATAAATGTTTTCTTGTATATTATCTGGATCTCTCTCGGCCTTAAATCAATGGCCAGACAAGTGGGTGTGTTTCATCCTGTTAGGTATATGTATGAGTTGTGACTTACCAATTTGTTGAACCTTTAGAGTATTATTTAAAACTGAAGCTGCTGATTCAAATTAGGGTCAGTTGGAGAATCCAGTGAATGAGACAGTTCAATTTAAATTTGATGTTGCATAGTGATGAAAGTAGAACTAAAATCAACAAAAGAAGCCTCTGCAAATTATTTAGGCTGGAAACCAAGGCAGCTAATGAGCAATGTCGTCAGCAGGCTCTAGGTAGAGTGCGTTACCTGCTACCAGGTCTTCTTCTTTATCTGTGGTTTCATCTTCAGCTGTAATAATACAAGCAGACTTTTTCTGGGGAACTCTTGACTTCTTTGTGGGTTCTGTAACAAGAAACAATCCAAGCTTCAAGTTCTCTGGCCAAGCGGAATGCCTGCTAAAAGCAGACAAGACTACATGGAAACTAAGTAGACAAAAGGAAAGCTCAGTTCACAAGACAGATGTACTTCCTCCAGCTCCTCTTGCCTCAGACAGACATGATAGACCTGATGATTCTGAGAGCCAGTGCCCAATCCATAAAAAGCCCCATGTACTCTGGAAGTGCCGGGCTTTCTGTGAGAAACCTTTAGAGGAATGTAAAGCATTCCTGAAGGAGAACGAGATTTGCTTTAAATGTTGCAAATCTGCCAGACCCGAAATACACTACAACGTTGTATAAGCATGAAATGAATAGCACGAAAATTACTGTATTATCACTTGTGCCTAGGATTGTGTATATTATTGCCTATTATCAAGGCTCAGTCTGTAAGGGATGTTCTTTACTGTGGATAGACTTAAAAAAAATTACTGAAGGATGAAATGTAATAATGGCTTAAATTTTCTTTGGGTTTTTATTAATTAATAAGGGATAAATCAAAACATGTGCTCAAGACAACCATCTCAAACAGGACTACCATCAACTACTCTGACCTCTCACCAACTGCACCAGTAAAAGCGGGGTAGAGATACAGACCCTGGTTCGGGTAGGGGGCATGAAAGTATTGAGGGTGCAGGAGGTTGAGGACAAGCTACACTAGCAGATTCAGCAAACAAACTCATCTGGACAGTCCTATAATCAGAGAGAGGGCACAGAAGTCAAGTCAGATCAAAACAGGCCAACCCACCTGGACTAACTGCATAGTCTCAAAGAGGCTCAAACATGCCACACCCTCCACTTAAATACACTTCCTCTTCCTGGATTTCTTCCTTTGCCAAGACTCTGTCTATCTTAAGAGATCTACCTGCTGGGCCCCCAGCTACTATTACTTCTTCTAATCCAAATCCACTGACTGGATCTTTCCGCTTCATCCGACATATCCTTCACTATTTTCCTCACACTCCCCTCCTCCTAACTTCCTCAACAAAGCAACCACAGATCTTACTACAAACCCTCTACATCCTACTTCCACTGGGTAAATCCTAACCTTCCATCCTCTCTGCTCAGCATCCTTACCTCGATCTGCATATTTGAGCTTTTTCCTTTCATATGCTTCTACCACTGAATCCACTGAAATATACTCTCATTCTACTTCTAGACCACAAAATTATATCGCGCCTTAGCTTTGTATAGGCTATTTCCTGGGGAACAACAAGCTTTCCGCCTAAATCCACCTGCATCTCCCAGTCACTAGCATCCTCTAAGCTGCCTTGCCTCCTTGTTATCTCATTAACTTTCCCTCCTTCTTGAATAAACTGAATTGCCACTCTCTTGATCTTGGTCCTACATTTGCCTGCCTCTATCTTCAATGACAACTGCCAACATATGCTCTCAAACTTTCAAAATGGCTACAACTGCCACTTAGCAGGAAATACCCATTAAAAAATAAGACACCCACTTTCTAAATAAAAGAATAATCTTATTTTTTGTTCAAGGTCTTTTAATTGTTTTTAAAATTTTACAGAGTACATTACTTTCCAGAAAGTCTTATTTAACAGTAAATATAAAATATAACCCCCACATGCCTTGCTCCAACAGAGCCCCATTCCTACAACAGAAGTATTGTACCACTCAGAAGTGTAACATAGTCAATTCCAGAAACATTTACTGTATTAATTCAATGTGACAAGAATCTTAGATGAACTATCCATACAGGTAAAGTAAAAAGAAAGACAACAAGGTAAAAAATAGGACAAAATGCAACATGCAAAAATAATAAATTAAAATAAACATTGCAAATAACAAGTAGGTAAACTATACAATATAAGGGTCGGTGTTACAAGGCTGCAGCCTCAGTGGTGTCCATTTGTTCTAAATAAGCTAAGAATGGTTCCCAGATATCATGAAATTTCTGAGCACACCCTCTTGTAGACTAGTGAATTTTATCCAATGTCAAATGACATTCAAGATCTTTAATCCATAGTTTACAGCAGTGGTTCCCAAATGGTGTGCCGCAGGATTTTGTGACAGCTGTATATTATTACTGCTTAACTATGCACACATTTATGAATGAATGAATGTTAAATGAAATAGGGCCTCTAGCAATACATTATGTGGATTTTTAGGCTGTAATTACAGATGTAAATGCAATAAACAAAACTGCAGCCGTGCCACACACAGACAGGAGGCGCAGTTTATTTGCTGTGCACCTTCAGACATTGAAGGAGTGATTTAACCACTATTTTTCCATTGTAGCAGACATAGATGACTATGACTGGATTCGAGACCCATTCAGCCAGGAATCCTCCACAGCAAAACTGCCTCTGAAAGAGAGGGATGAATGCGCAGTGCTGCGGATGGACCGCAGTTTGAAGCTCAAATTCAGTGAGCTCTGGATCAGTTTTGGTTAGCCTCTGCGTCAGACTGTCCTAACATCTCCCTACACGTCACTGACAAACTTCTTCTTTTCCCCACCACTTATCTGTGTGAGCTGGCATTCTCCACTCTGGTTACCATGAAGAGCAACAGGAGATCACATCTCTTTGTTGAACAGGACCTGCGAGTGGCCCTCTCCTCAATACCACTGAGGATTAAAAAAAAATCTGTGCGCAACGGCAGGCACATGTGTCTCACTAGTTTGGAAGTGGGCACAAGCTATTGAAAAAAAGTAAAAATGTTAAAGTGCAGATTAAAATATTAAGTAGCCTATGTTTTTTGTTCAGTTAAAATTTTAAATGTTAAAAAATGTTAAATATAGTTGCAAGACATTGCATAATATTGTTTTGTTCTCAGTGCATTCCTTTTGTTAAAATTATACACTACAAATGTTTTTTATTTTACAAATGCTTTTTTCTCAACTCAATGCAAGTGACAGAGCACAGTATTTACTCTTTTTTATTTTTATAAGTCTACTTTTTCTAATAACCTCATTTTTGATTTCATGAATGAAATGATAATAAATGATGAATGATCATCATAGTTGTGCATCAAGTTTTATTTAGTTTTCGTAAATTAAGATATGTAAACATTTATGTAGTGGTGACAGTGATAATGTGTTATCACAGCTGTTACAGGTGTGCCTTGAGATTTTGGCTTGGCCTTTAGTGTGCCTAGGGCAAAAAAAGTTTGAAAACCAATGGCTTAAAGATTTGTGGAAGTTTGTCCTTCCACTTCAGCAGAACACGTTGTTTGGCTAAAAACAATAATATTTTTTGCCTGATGGTTAAATATTTAATGGATAAATATTTTGTGGCGTTACTCCAAATACTGCAATGGTAGCAGAGGGTTCTATGGGTACTTATAAAATATCAGATAGAGTTTTACATATTAATTGCCAGAAACCAAAGATATGTGCAAGGGTGGCTGGTATTCGTTCACAGCAATCACACATATGATTGATGTTGGGCGCAAACCTAGCAAATTTTGCTTTAGACCAGTGGAGATGATATAAAACTGGATGACTGTATGTCAAAGGCAAATTGAAGAGGAATGAATTCTGTCTAGAGCTTTCAACCAGATTTCATCAGAAAACTGGATCCCCAAATCTTCCTCCCACCGATTCCTTATCAAAGTTAAAGGTTCCAAATTATGCAAGTTAAACAAAGAATAGACTTTCCCAATATCCCCTTTCGAGCATGGGTTAAGCTTTAGGTCTTCAAGGAATGCTTCACAATTGCATTTGAAGTATACTTAGATATAGGTTCAGAAAGGGGGACTTTTGAACAGAGAAGGCCATGTAAAGAAGTGAGGCCACAGGATATGTTTTCGAGTTGTAGCCATTTTGGACTGGTGCCATGGGGTGAAAGCTCCTTCCAATATAACAGAATGCTTATGTTAGCAGCCCAATAATACAGTTGAAGATTAGGAAGAGAGAGCCCACCATGTTGATGGTGCCATTGTAACTAAAGTGTTCAAGGGTTTTTCTTATTCCAGATAAATCCAGATATCAATTTGTCTGTGGATAGAAAGAACAATTTCACAAAAAATACAGGGATGCATTGAAAGAAGTACAAATATTTGGGCAGCACATTAATTTTTATTGTGCTGATTCTTCCTCCCAGCGAGAAAGGTAGTAGGTTCCAGTGTTCTAAATGTAAGAATTTATATGTACTTATTTTAAGGGGAAATGAGTCAAGTGAGATCAGTTTGGTTGCAACATTCACCGGCATGATCTCACTATTTTGTAAGTTGACGTTATATCCTGATATTTTCCCGAGTGCTTTTGGTAAACTGATCGATGGGTTGGAAAGATATAAAAGCATGTCATCGGCATAAAGGGATATTTTATGCTCAAAACCATTCATAATTTTATTTGACCTGTCGCAGTTACATCACAGTCGCCCCATTCTTGCTTGTGAGCAACTGAGCCTTTCGGGAATGCCTGATTTATACCCAATCTTGACAACACAACACAACACATTAACAACGGGTTACTTTATTGATTCATTCAAACAATAATTAGATATAAGATAGATAATTAATTCATATGTAAGAATGAGTGAGTAGTATGAGTAGTTGAAACAGGAGTAGTTTGATTTGTGATAAGAGTATGTTTACAGTGTATTTCAAAGTATTTACATATATGTACTGAATAAGAAATATATTTTCTAAGTATGACTTTCTGTCTTCAGAGTTTTAACAAATGGAAGGTGTTTATCTTTCTGCCGAGTTATATTCTGCACGTATAACGAGGGGACAGCACAATATATGTGACAGTTTATTGATAACTCGCAAGGTATCGAATAAAGAATACATGACACTGTGACTATGACTGATCAACAATATAATTCAACAGGTGATGTGAATTCCAAATGTTATGATTGGTAATGTTTCGGGTAAATATGGCTAAAGATTTATTTCATCATTGACCCAGTAATAAGCAAGGAAAGACTTTTCCTACTTTTGCCGGTCTTGAGACTCTCAGCTTGAACACAGTGGAATTGGAGGATCAATGACCATCTCCGGCAGATCCAGCTGCATACACTGAGGCATAGTTGGTTGCAGAGGAAATCTTCCAGCGGATCTCATTTGGGAATGGAAAAGTCAAACAGTTTGAGGAGAGTGATGAAGTCTATGAAGTCTAAAAATAAGACTTTTGTCTTGTATGTTGTGTATGTTTCAGTCAGCAGAGGAGAAGGTCCCCGTGTGGTACATCATGGATGAGTTTGGCTCCCAGGTGCAGCACTCTGACCAGCCCACATGTAGCATGGCTCCCTTTTTCTACCTATCTGGCCAGCTGGCCTACACTGTAATTTGGCCTTTGCAGGACCTGCAAAAAGGAGGTAACGGGACAGCAACACAAAAAAACGCTGGGCTCTGGGGAAAATACAGATTCACCACCATTGACACACTAAGGAAGATGAGTCAGTAAATGTGGAGACTGCTTCATGTCAAATCATTATCTCCACAGATGAAGCAACCCGTGATTATACATATGGAGAAACAAACCCTTTGGTGAGGAAGTGCCGCCTATTACCATGGATCCCTGCTGATCTAGAAGGGGTCAGCAGTGCCACACCTGAACCTCCAGACTCATACTATGAGGTGAGGACAAACATAGCACCTCACCTGTGTGAAGGATCAGCTCAAAGACATTAACATTTAGGAATATTCAGTACGCTACCAAACTAGAAGAACAAATGTCAACTAATGATACAAGTGTTATTTTAAAAACTAAAACATGCAACTACTAATACAAAAAGAAACTCACCCACACTCCTCACTCATCCGTATCGCGGGGCTGCTGGAGCCAATCCCAGCTCACATGGTCACCAGTCCATCGCAGGGCCAACACACAAGGACAGAGACAATCACTTACGCTCGCATTCACACCTACGGTCAATTTAGAGTGTCCAGTTAACCTATACATGCGTGGCTTTGGACGGTGGGAGGAAACAGGAGTGCCTATACTCATGATAATGATAATTTGCTTCTCTGTGTCTCAACTTTTTATGGGACACAACTCATTGTGCAGCCAATATGGCAAAATTACATTAACTTTCCCAACACACTCCTCTCTTGGGAAAATTCCCTGACAACCCCCAAAGCACCCCCAAGGTCCTGGACGATCACATTTTCTGGCTGCAATTAATGCAAAGATATACATGGTCATTGAGATATAAGGGAAAACACAGATGTATCGTATATATCGTTGCAGTTATTTAACATTTTCAAAACTTTTCTGAATATGATGTAAACTTTGATGTTAGCAAAGTTAGCATTTGACTTAATTTTGCATTTTGCAATTTTGTATGTACAAGTAACATCAAAATGGTATATGGATCAGAGCACAACTTTTTTTTAATAAAGTGACCCAGTGAATGAAACATCTTTGTGGTGCTGCAGGCTATTGCACAGGAGAACAAGGAACAGCTACCTGTGGCGATCCAAACCTTTGCTGTGCCTCAGGACAAAATCTTCAAGTAAGATTCGACTCTTCAGCAGCTTGAGAAAAAGTCCCTGTGAAAACACTGAGGAAGGAACACGCTCTTTTCCTCTTCTGTCTCTCACACACACACACACACACACACACACACTCACTCACTCACTCACTCTCTCCCAATAAGATAGAGTTCATCACTTTATGTAGTCTGAGGATACGTCTCCCCCTTCTGAGGACATTCCATTGTAGCAGGTTGTTGTCACTGTTTTACTCTCCAGCAAAGACCACAGAAAGACAGAGCTCAACAGGACCTTTTATTAAACACAAAATACTGGCAAGAAAACTTCTTCCACCACTCTGTCCATATGCTCTCCAGTCCAGCGACAACTGCAGGCAGAAAGAGAGAGAGTTCATTAGTCATCTTATCCCAGCTGAGCTAATCAGCTCACCTGGGGCTGTTCTTCCACATCCATCTCATTCTGTTTCTTGTACAAACATATTCATTACTTCTCGCTATAGAGATCTTATGGGGAGAGCTACATTGGTATTTTGTCTGTTCTTATCAGGGGTCCAAGCCTGAGAGGGCAGGGAGTTGCTTCAATTCTAACACTACAGCAGGGAGAGAAAAATCTTGTTCAATAGCTAATTCCAAAACTGAAGCTTAATTTTGAATCCTTGGTTCTCTTTTAGAAAATGCAGCAGGCATTGTAATCCCTCCAGAGGGAGTGACCACAGCTGCATTTTTGCATTTATCTACTGAGATATTCAAAATTTATTGTGAAAAAGAATAACCCACATTAATGTCTTAATGTCTTGTTTATTTCTGTGCCTTGTTTCCAGGGTTTACTCTCAAATGTCACAAGTAACAAACAACCTTACTCACCCTCAGTTCCAACTTACTGAGGTAGAGGAGGAAGCTGACATAATCTGGGCCTATGACCACATCAAAGACTACAGGTCAGAGACTAACCAGCACACACAGTTCTCACTTTAAATGATATAACTTGGAGAACCAAATTTAAAATTTTACTCAAATTAGGGTGATGCAAAAATAAGTACACCCCAATGAAAGTCTCTGTAGCAAAGCAAAATGTTATTTTATTTATTTATTTATTTTTTCATTTTTTATTTATTTTAATTTTTTTAACCTGTTCTATTCATCAGCTGGGGCACGCAGTATGAATGTTCCTGGTGCCTTGCTATCGCCTTCTGCATTTAACTTTATTAGCAATGGTACTGGTTTGATGGTAAAGCTACCGGGCTGAGGCTCAGGAGTGGATAGAAAGAGAGAACAGAACCAGGATAGGGAAGACAGGAGGGGGCTACAGCAACAGCAGCAACAATCAATCAACATGGGGGAGACGGGGGGCGTACAGAAATGACAACAATTATGTCAACAGAGCATTGGTTGCAAGATTTTCCATGCAATCTGAGGTGTGTGTGTGTGTGTGTGCGCACGCGCACGCTGCGGTTTGTCATTGGATGTTGTGTGTAGCTGTATCTGATGTGGGAGGCTGGTACAACATGCCCCCAGCCCAGGATAGCAGGCAGGTCAGGATCAAGCCACCATGGCCCCCAGCAACCCCTAGAACACAGGGAGCCAAGCAGATAAAGTGAGGGGGAGGTAGGGATGGGGTACCCTAGCCACTGTGATAAATCTTCGGTAACCCTCTTCCAGAAGTTCGTGACAGGTGTACAAAGCCAAAGAGCCTGCAGATAGCAATCTGGTGAGCCAGTCATGCAGTTTGGACAAACATTCTTTTGTGTGAGGCCCATCTTGAACATCCTTTGTTGTGTAAAGTGTGCTCTGTGTAGAACCTTATCATTTATTAATTTTGGTTTGCTATTTTGAGTCATTTTGAACGTGTTGGAACAGATTTTTATGCATCAAATCAAATCAAATCAAATCAGATTTATTTGTATAGCGCCAAATCATAACAAAGTTACATCAAGGCACTTTACATATAGAGCAGGTCTAGACCAAACTCTTTATAAATTTATTTAAAGAGACCCAACAGATCCCCCGATGAGCAAGCACTTGGCAACAGTGGCAAGGAAAAACTTCCTTTAAGAGGCAGAAACCTCGAGCAGAACCAGGCTCAGGGGGGGCGGCCATCTGCCTCAACCGGTTGGGTTGAGAGAGAGAGAGAGAGAGAGAGAGACAGGCAGGCAGGCATTGGAGGGGGGGGTGTAGGCAGGAACATAAATTAGGGTCTGGGTTGATCGACAGACCTCCCATTTGAAGGTAGGAATGGAGATTGCTAGATCTATTGGAGACAGTATCAAGTTAATTTTAGACAGTACTTAAGGCGGTGCAAGCTGTAGCAAATCTGTTACTCTGAGTGGAAGCTCTAAATCTGATTGGCTAAGGTCAAACCGTGCCTGAATTATAGATTGGAGCTGAAAATATTTCTGAATTTTGGTTTTAATACCATATTTTGCTGTGATTTCATTAAATTGTATTAATTTGTTGTCTTGTAGGTTATGCTTTTAAATGTTTTATCCCTTCATCAACTCATGTTGAAACATTTATAGATTTACTTTGCAGGATATCAGGATTATTCCAGATAGGCGTGAGCCTGCAAGGGGTATTCGAGAACCTAATTCCCACCAATCTGTGAGGGTGTTGCTAATGCTAATACACTTGAAGCAGCTGTGTTGCTTGATAGTAGGACTAATCAGAGATTTGGATTTCTTTCCAAAATTTTAGTTCAATATTGAGCCACGCTTGGTCTAATGAGTTTGGCTTAATCCATTTTAGTATATGTTGTAATCTATTAGCCAAGTAGTAATTGTAAAAGTTTGGTAATTCCAAACCACCATGGTCTTTACTCGTTTGTAAAGTCTTTAAGCTTCTCCTAGCTAGCGCCTTGCAAATAATTTTAATATCTACATTTATAAGTGATATTGGACGATAGCTTGATGGGAGTGTAGGGTCTTTGTCCAGTTTAAGGAGGAGGCTAATATTTGCACAGTTCATGTTGGGTGGAAGGGTCGAGGTTTCCTGCATTTCGCTGAGCATTCTGTAAAATATTAGTGCAAGCTCTGGCCAGAACTCTTTAGGGAAACCAGAATTCTGTAGGGAAACCATCTGGTCCTGGGGCTTTCCTGTTTGTCATATGTTTGATGGATTCTTGGAGTTGCTCCGTTGAAATAGGTGATACTATTAACCATACTTTCATAGTTAAACATATGTTATATTGAACTTATTCTTGTCAATATTTTGGAAATAGTTTTTTTGTTCATTGAGATATTGTTTAAAATGTAACTTTTCAAAAGGGGTGTACTCATTTATGCAAGGTCAACTCTCCAAGCTTAATTCAGTATTTAGAGACAGCAACAGCAAAGTCAGGTACATTATCTGTGTGAATGAGATCTGCATCTTTATATTCATGTTTTATATGCTCACTGTGTCAAACTGACCCCACAATACTGAGATTCCTGCAGATTATGATCGCTTGACTTTTCAGAATGTACACTAATTACAGGACAAAATAGACAAAAATAAAAAAAAAATTTAAATCCAGATGTGTCATTATTTAATCAGATCTAAAAAGTACAACCATAAAGTCTATGTGTGGTCTAACAGTCTTGTCCATGATATACATGGACAAGACTGTTTTCAAAGTTGTGTAAATAATGATTGTATTCGTAATGTGAAACCAAACCAACCATAGCTTAAGAGTGGGCTTGGGGAGTTTATCTGTGAGCAGTACACTGACAAGCTCTTTGTGCATTGAAGAACACCATTACACACAGTGAGTGCAGACCCACAGTGATGACTGTTAAATACAGTGTGTGAGCTGTTTGAGCAAATTTCAGACTCCATGCCATGAAGTCCAGGCCTCTGCTGTTCAAATTTATTGCTTTGCAGAGTTGGTGTAATATGGCAAAAATGTCATTCCCGGTTGCAAAGGCAGTGAACACTACAGTTTTAAAGTAAAAATTTTCAATTACATTTAAATGTACCATTTAAATTGACACATTTTTGGTTATTTAAATCAGCCAGTTCATGTAAAAACTGATACAGTGTACATAATGTAGGAAATTACTTTTTTTTGTCATGAGTTGTTGTCTGCAACATTGATGAAAAGACCATCTCTCTGACAGGAAACTGAGTGAGGAGCGACCTCACGTGATGTTGAACCAGTTTCCCTGTGAGAGCATTGTCACAGTGAAGGACTGCCTGGCTGGTGTAGCCCGCAGATTAAAGAGTGGCACCACACCTGATTGGCTACCTGACACCTTTAACCTCCAGACAGAGCTGCCCCAGTTCATCAAACACTATCAGCTGAGGCAACAATGGTTGGAATTTCTCTTTTTGTTTCTTTTCCGAATACCTGAATGTGAATGGGTTACAGTGTTATAATATGAGATGTGGACTGGTCACATAACAGATGTGTACATTGCAGTGGGAAGGACAACCACTGGATCTGTAAACCCTGGAACTTGGCCCGTGGACTGGACACACACATCACTAACAACCTTGAATACATAATCAGGCAGAGAGAGAGTACACCAAAGGTAAAATTAATATTAATGATACATTTTATTTATCATTGCCTTTCAAAGCACTCAAGGACACGTTACAGAAAAGGGTTGAAAACAGATGGATAAACTAAGACAAAACTAAATGAATGAAAATGGAAGCTGATCAGGGGACTGTGGAGCATCTGGAGAAAAGGGGTGATGTGATTTGCAGATGCGATTCTACCAACATGCATAACATTCACTGCAAAGCTAGCTAACTCTAAAGAAGCACCTTCTCTTTTGAAGCCTTCAGTTCATGAAATCAAAACGTCACTCATCAGCCTGATAATTCCTATATGTGACTCTAGTGTTTGATTCAAAGTTATGATGTCCCTCCATATTGTGTATTTAAAATGACAGCTGTGGTTGTTTAATGTGAGGCCATCCTAGTCAGCGTTTTACCTGCCGCAGATTTAGATAAGCTCAGACTTTAGAGAAGCAGCAGAGGCTAAGTGATATGCTGCTGTGGGTGGGACAATCAACCTAAAAAAAACATGTTTTGGACACTGTTAAAAGACACCTACAGACAACTCATTTACAATAGTTTGAGCTCTTAATTTTCCTGTCAAAACAAAGTGAAATTCAGGTCTTTTGGCTTCAGTTAGGTGACATGCAGCTGTGGCATAGTACAATTTGAGCTGTAGGTGCACTTGTGGATAGAAATATGGTAGATCAGTGACAGAGAAAATGGATACTGATTGACCTACAACGTCACAGACCACAACAGAGGTGGGAAAGGTGGGGAAAGACTGGTGAGCTAGCAAGTTAGACTCTTTTGTCTGACCTACATTTATGTTTACGTTTTAAATGTTGTTCGACTTCCGGGTCATAGCTTGGTGCAAAACTTAAGCACATGTGCAGATCACCTCCACCAGCTCCAGTCCGACTCTCCGTATACATACAGCAGTAGATCGACTTTCAATCGCGTTATCTGGGTGTGTTAGTCTGACAATTATCAATTCAACTTCAGTCAAGCTAACATGTTTATATGTACTTTAAAAGTCCAGTTTTGGTCAGACTAACACAATAATTCCCCATGCTTGTTTGGGTAGATAACAATTATTACATTTGAAGAGTAGAATATCTTTCACAAGATGTGCACATAATTGGCTTGCAAATTTTAGAAATGAGAGGAAGGTTAGATGTGGGTTTATAATTAGCCAAAACATCTGGATCAAGATTAGGTTTTTTTTAGGAAAGTTTTAATAACAGCAGTCTTGAAAGGCTGTGGTACATAACCTAAGGATACATTCACTGATCAGATCCAGAATGTACATGTTAATAAGTAGGAAAACATTTTAAATAGCCTTGCAGGATGGTCTAAAGACAAGTTGATGGTGTAGATGATGAGACTATAAAAAGCTATCTCAAAGAGATGTAAAGCTGAAAAAGATTCCAAATACAAAACAGGCGTTAGAGTTGATTCAGAACTTCTGCATTTGATAGTGGATTACAATTGTATGTAAGAGCTGGTGAGTTTTGCTTCTTATTGTTCCCATTTTATTAAAAGCCCATAAAATCATTGCTAGAGCTAGAGGTTCAACTCAACTATGACTCTGACAGCTTGTCTGCAGTACTGATGACAAACCTGGGATTGTTGTTGGTTTTTCAATTAGTTCTGAATTGTCGGAGCTTCTTTATATGTTTTTAAGTTTTCTTTTCAGACTAAGTAGAATTCATCTACATTACTGAACCACCACTACCTTTCCAATATCCTCAATGTCCGCTTTATGGCATGAATAGAGCCTCCTCTATTTCATTACTTTCGTTTTCACACAGAATCAAGCTCTGAACACAGTAAGGCTATAATGCTATTAAAAAGGTCATCAATCTGTGTAGGGGGGTCCTCTATTACATGAAGACATGGCAATTCACTAAAACTAAACTAAACTAAACTAAAACTAAACAATTACTTCTTTAAGAATTTCTTCTTAAATTTGGCCACAGCACTTTCAGATTGACATATGCTATTACTGAATTACTGCTGTGCTGTGCAGCAATTTATTGTAAACTCAAATGTTATTAGGTAATGGTCAGAAAGAAGAGGTTTGTGGGGAAATATGAATTGAATGCTGTATGTTAAAACATTAAGGATCTGACTGAAACAGTGTGTGGGTTTATTCATATGCTGGGAAAAGCCAATTGAGTCCAGTAATGACTTAAATGCAGAACTAAGGCTGTCACTTACAACTTATGCATGAATATTGAAAGAACCCATTATAATGATTTTATCTGTATTAAGTACTAGCTCTGATTAAAAACTGAAGAGAGTAAGGACTAAGTTGACAATATGTTGTAAGCATAAATGGTTTTTCAATTTTCTAGTTTGAAGTGGAGAGGCTGAGAATAAGGCTTTCATCTATAACCAGATTTTTGTCAGTTAGATTGTTTACTCTTGGTTTCATGGATTTACTAAATTAAGGGGGTTGGGGGACAAACACAGTTTCTATTCTATTCTGAGCAGGCAAATACTCTGACTGAGGTGCAGAGAAGAGTTTTAAATTGCAGCTCTGCCCTCTGGTGTGGACTTGAGAATGTCTTGGTTTTAACTTTCCGGTAAATGTTGTCAGATTCCTAGATATGAGAGTGGCACTCTGCAAAGTTGGATGGATGCCATCTCTCCTAATCAGACCAGGTGCCTCGTTTATAAAAGTGGCATACGCACAACATGGGGCCTGAAACTTTTGTACTTCACTTTCCACGCAAAGTTTGTGATATATTAAAAAAAACAGATTTGATGTAGCCCTAAGCAAACTCTGAACCATGGCTTTTGGGTGTAAACTCTTATGAACGATCCTATGCACAGTTTTATAAATACGGCTCCAGGTAGTCTTTCAGTTATTTATGTAGTCCACATTGTTTTCTGGCCACCACCTCGACAACCAGCAATGGAATGAGGACATGCAGCTATATATATTATCTTTTAAACTTTTCTTTTATATGCTGGTACAATAAGGTGACATTGAAGGACAATAACAGCTTAGATAATATGTTAAAGTCTGTTCCAGATTTATTGAAGTCTAGCAGAGACACTTGCTGGGAAGCTGGGAATAATATGTGGCCCAGAACGCAAAAGGCATAATTTGCACACCCAACCATGTCCTGTCCTGTGAATTCACTGTATTGTCTTCAAGCCGCCACTTTAAAGCCACCCTAACAAAAACAAGCTGCTGTTCCATGTCCTTCACGCCCTCTGCCATTAGGCTGCTAAATGCCAACTCTTTGCAACTGTATGTTGATGGTTCTTGTGAAGGATGTTATTTCTACTTTTGTATTTTAGATGATTATCAGTATCTTATATTGATATATTCATCTTTATCTATTTCTTTATTCTCTATCTTTATTTTTATACATTTATCTATTTTATTATATTTATTTTGCAAACCTTGCATTTTTTCCTATGGGCCTCCCTTGTTCATATACTGCCTGTCTGCTCCTGAGTTGCTGATGTCATTGTAACTGATGGTGGATGTAGGCTTGTGTTTAATGTGAAACTAAATTATCTTTTTAAGGATAAATAAAGTTTTCTGATTCTGATATCTCGTCACCGGTCACATTGGGCCTGGGTCCAGAGAAAACTATGGTGTACAACTATTGTTACTGTTCCTATGAATACTACTTCTATAACTACTACTATTCCTACTACTGTTATCCCTGCTACTAATACCACTTCTCCTATTTTTTTCTACTGCTACAATTACCCTGGGTATGTCTCTGAGCAACTTGCACTTCTGGGTATTCCAGGTAGGTTGCAGTTCTGGAATATGCCAGCACTAGAGGACAATGGGTTCCTAGTAGCTTCACACTTGATTTTTCGTAACTCTTTTGCAGTTAATTTGTGTCTTTTGTCCTCAAAACGTTTCTTTCGACCCTGTTGACTTTTGGCAATGAAACATTTGATAGTTCTGTAATCACGACTGAATATCTTTACAATTTCAAGAGTGCTGCATCCCTCTGAAGGTTTTTTACAAGTTTTGACTTTTCAGAGTCAGTCAAATCCCTTTTAGGCCCATTTCGCCTGTGGAATCTGCCTAATAATTATGCACACCTTGAAATGGGGTGTTGATCTCCTTAGGCCCTACCCTCCCTGATTACACAAACACACCTGATATGATCAAATCCAATAAGCACTCAAGTTTATACACCTTGGAGTTGAAAATATCCAGAAAAATTATGATGTGATCATAATACTCACTGGCCTAATAATTGTGCACACAGTGTACTAATATTGCTATTTCTATTCTACTACTGCAGTTACTACCACTGTTCCTGTTTTGTTTTGCAAAACCTTCAACTATTACTATTACTGTTTCTACTACTACTACTACTGATACTGTCACTGGTACTACTGCTACTTATTATTATTATATTACTAATAGTTACTAATTCCATAATTTCTTCAGCTGTCAGAATGCTGCATTTTTTCTTCTGGAAGTAGTACTTTCCGCCCTTACCAGAAGTGGCCTAAACACTATATTCGCTCACATATCAAAGAGGGCTGTGCAGAAATTCTTTTCATGTATTTTGTAAGTGGACATGATTCAACAAACCTGCTGCAGTAGTGTAGCAGGTTTGTTGTTACAGCTTTGTGTTTTTGTTTCCAGGTTGTGTGTAAGTACCTGGAGGATCCTGTGCTGTTCTGCAGGGAGGACGTGGGGATGGTTAAGTTTGACATTCGCTACATGCTGATGCTACGCTCTGTGCAGCCTCTGCATCTCTATGCCTACAATGTCTTTTGGCTGCGTTTTGCTAACAGGTACAGCACAAAAATGTTGACAAGAGCATTTTTTGGATCAGCATAGCCTCATCATTGTAGTGGGTGTGGATAACAGCTCAAGAATCTAAATGAGTAAATATATTGATTAATATGGTCAGTTTAATGCCAGGACATTAACCGTGCTTCTGTCCAGGCCATTTTCCCTGAACCATTTCGATGATTACCAAAAGCACTTCACTGTCATGAACTACGCAGAGGATGTAGAGCTGAAACAGGTAAGCTGTCTGTGCCTCAACATACCGAGTGTAACTTTATATATGTCCTGAGCAGTGACAAGGTGTCTGGTGTCTGTGTTGTGTGTTATCATCCTCCTCAACCTGTCCCTGTTCATCAACAGTTATCTAACAGATAAAGTTAGTAAAAGTTCTATGTAAATACAGACACCATTGACAGTTATGTCTGCTTCCTGTCTATAGCTTCACTATGATGAGTTCATCCCCATCTTTGAGGAGCAGTATCCACAGCATCCATGGAAGGAGGTGGAGGTAAATAAATGTCTCCAGACTATGTACCAGGTGTAATTTCAAGTCTTCTATATGTCTCTTTTTTCCTCTTATCATTTATCATCTCCTATTTCCTTTTCCTTTTTTCCTTTAGGCAAAGTTCTTTAAAGCGTTTGGGGAGCTGTTCCAGGTTGCCTCGTCTCGACCTGCTCCATATGGTATCTGTTCCTATCCATCGTCCCGGGCAATATATGCTGTAGATGTCATGCTGAAGTGGAGCACAGTGGAAAATGGTTAGCACTTGATCCGAAACCATGTGGTCTCAATTCTGGCTGCTCTTGACATTTGTTTTAATAAGTGGGGATGTTGGAATAAGATTTGATATGGACCAGAGTAGCAAGAGGCGAGAATGGAAACAGGAACAGTCTTCCGGTATATAATAGTCAATCGGTTCTCAATAACAGAAAACATAAAAACACCAGCCCCTCGAGAAAAAGAAAAACAAAATCCCGAGGGCAGCGGCAGAAGGCAGACTGGCCAAATGAATGATGATGAATGAAAAAGCTCAGGCACGAGTCACACCACAGGACAAGGTGGAACTATCTGGCAACGTAGTGGGATTTGAACCAGTCTTTTATGGAGAGCTTGATGAAGGTGAGATGGGGAACAGGTGTGCCTTGTGAAAGCCCAGGAAGGTGGAATTTGGCCAGCCCTGGCTCCTGCCACACACCCTGCAACTAACAAACTAACAAAGGGAGGGGGAGAACAGAGTACAGGAAAAAACAAAATACAAACACAAAAGCCCAGACCATGACACAATTGACAATAAGCTTCCAGGTTACTACTTCTGCAGGTGACTGCGTTGTGTGTGAAGTCTGCAGTGTCTAGGATGAAAAGGAACGGAGCCAGGACTATTCCCTGCGCGGGCCCCGTACTGCAGACAACTGTATGCCCAGACCTCACATACTGTGGGCGGTAGTCCAGGATCCAGCACCGATTACGATCATAGAGTTCCTCTCAAACTGTTGTGTCGAAGAAGTCCTTCTGAGCATCATCAGCTTCGTTGGACCACTTCTTTACAGTGTGGGTGACAGTTGGTCAAAGATAATGAGCAAGGCCTGAGGGTGCTGTGTCTGCGCCCTGCTTGTAACAGAGTGAAGGACATTGCAGGCCACATAAGCAGAGGGAAGTATATACACAGCTATGATAATAGGTTGTGTGAATTCCCTTGGCAAATAGTGGGGCAAATATATATATATACATATATATATATATATATATGTATAAGTGTATAATCCTCTGAATCCAGTTTCCAAGTAGATAACCCTGGTGTGTGTGTGTGTGTGTATATATATATATATATAAATGTGCCTCAGGCTACTCTCAGTCATGCTGTTGTAGTGTGGGCGCACTGGTCTGGAAGAAAAAAGTCCTTTCACTATTGTTTTGAGTACCATCTTATATCTGGAAAAACATCACACAAGGGTTAACAGTTCTTCATTTTCCCTTTCTTCATCTGATTACAGGGTTAATGATTAATAATCAAGATGAAATATTTTAGTGGGGGAGGGAGGATTCTGGTCTGGTTTGGCTTTTACATGCCTTTAAATCAGTCTTATAGTTTCAAAAGTGCAAATTTAAAGCTAATTGATTTTTCCTTATTACGTTTAGATGTTATTTAAAATTAGGCATCAGGTTGAAAGCTCTTGATGTCTTTTTGCTCTCTTATTACAAGTACCAGGGCACCATTAGCCAGTCGATAGTGGAAAGAGAGACCTCCAAGCATTTGAATGTATTTCTCTTTATACCAACCTGACCATTAGAGTTATATTTCCATTGGTCTATTACCTGCCCGAAGATATGTAGTATCAGGGTTCTGATCTTAACTTGTCCTTAGCATGTCCATTGTCGGAGCGCTTGTCCAAACAAAAGGACATGCATCAACATCAGCATCCTGACCTGTATCCTGCCACACACCCCCATAGAAAACAAACTGTGTTATCAAAACAGCATTATCCTTTACATAACTCTGAGGTACAGCAGCTCCTATGTCGAATCAGACAACATGCCCACCTTTACTGCCCTTGGTTATCAAGGAACTTTGGCCACCTTGAAAAGTTCATCTGTTTTTCCTCAGACCACTTTTGAGAGGTACTGCTCAGAGATGCTCTGACCCAGTTGTGTAACAATCACAATTTGGTTTTTGTCAAATTAATTCACATCCTTATGTTTACCATGTTCCCTGCTCCAAGACAACAACTTTAGGACTAAAAGTTCACCTGCTGCCTGCTATGTCCCACCTACTGACAGGTGCCATGGTAACCGGATAGTCAATGTTATCCACTTCATCTGTCAGTGGTGTTAGGGCTAATCAATGTACACATTGTTTATTGTTAATTTATGGTCTAATGTAGGATTTGATCTAGTTATGATAGTATAATTTAACTGAATGGTCATATTTAATTAGTATTGGAGTGTGACCAAACATCCTCTTGCAAGAGGACGAGAGGAGTAACACATGACATGCCAATTTGTATTCTACCATTATTTCAGATTTTATTTTTATAGCGCCAAATCATAACAAAGTTACATCAAGGCACTTTACATATAGAGCAGGTCTAGACCAAACTCTTTATAAATTTATTTAAAGAGACCCAACAGATCCCCCGATGAGCATATATACATATATACATATTTGTGTCTAATGTCAAATGTCATATTTGTGTCTAATGTTTTTGTGAACTCTGGCTCAGGTAAACGTGCTATGCAGCCTCAGATCCTGGAGGTAAATTTCAGCCCAGACTGTGCCCGGGCCTGCCTGTACCACCCATCCTTCTACAACCACATGTTTCAGACTCTGTTCCTGGATCAGCCTGAGCAGTGCCCAGTCACACAAATCATATGATTAAGACCAGTGTGATAGTGTTTTTTTCATACATAAAAACATAGGCTTGTGTTTCTGTCTGTCTGTCATCTTTTCTGTAACTAGTTTGGCTGCTTGTCTGCTTCTAAAGTCTTCATCAGTGCTACAAAACCAGAAGACTTCTGTAAAATGAAAAGCAAACTTTGTTGAAAAAACTAGAACCTAATCAAATGATTATACTTGTTTCAAACACCTTTTTTTGCTTAAGTTAAAGTACCGAGTTACTTCTACCTATCTTCCTGTCTGCTCTCTGTTCTCTTCACTTCAAGTCCACAACAAAGTAGAGCATTGTGTCCTCTCTGTATAGAGAGTTGGGTATGGTCTATCTATACCCTGTCAGGGAAGAGCCTCATATCCCTGTACATACATGTGTGCTTGGATGGTAATGTGCCCTGGGTGGGGGATATTTCCTTGTTTTTTTTTTTTGTGTAAAGCGGCATATAAATAATATCTTATTGATTGATTGATTGATATAGTGAATAATTTCTTTCAACTGGAGCTCTCCCAGCGCCGAGTGTGTGAATGCGCTGCTGCTGAACTGGAAGTGAGTGACACAGGACTCATGAGTTCGACTCTGAACACATTACCCCAAATGTGTCATGGATCAAGAGTTTGAAACCTCTTGCAAGAGGACAAGAGGAGTCAGGATTTAATGCTGTGAATCTGAACAGGGTGCCGCAAGCGGAATCTACAGTATGTGCTGTGTGAGACCGCACTTTTTTTTCCTCACAGGGCTAATATAGTGTTAAATTCAGTCCCTGTAGTCACAGTCGCACAACAGTGAACTGTGGTCTGGTCTCTTCTTTGCAATTATCTTGCAGTAGCAGGGATGAGTTAGTGAACAATACAACAGAGATGAGAAATCATGCACCAGGATTCAGGAACAGTTTTGAATAATTCGATCAGGAATCCCTGATCACTACTTTAAAGGAAAAAAATGGACAGGGACAAGATTAACCATGGGCTTTTGTGAAATTCCTGCAGTTTACAATACTACACTAAAAGAAAACTAGGAAAAACTAGTATTGCTATGTGGAATTCATTATTGCAATATGTGGCAGATTTGATCATTTAATATACAAACAAATCACTTTTCACTGTTATGCAGATGATACTGAGTTATACTATAATAAAGCCAAATGAAACTCATCAGCAAATCAGACTTAGCATGTCTTACAGACATAAAACCTGGATGACATGCAGCGTTTTATTTCTGAAGTCAGACAAAACTGAAGTCATTGTCTGGATAGCATTACTTTGGCTTCCATTTCCACTGTAAGAAATCTGCTAGTAAGTAGTCACCAGAACATGTCCTTTGTTTCTCACATAAAACAAATCTGTGGGGCAGCTTTCTTTCAAATCAAATCAAATCAGATTTATTTGTATAGCGCCAAATCATAACAAAGTTACATCAAGAGACTAAACATATTCTAAGCATCAAGTAAGAGTAAATCAAGATTTACATCAGATTTACCAAGAGTAAATCTGGAGGCAGATCGTTCAGTTATCAGGCTCCTCTTCTATGGAACCAACTCCCAGCATCGGTCCGGGGGGCGGAGTCTTTAGTAACTTTCAAGACCAGGCTTAAAACTTTCCTGTATGACAGAGCGTACAGTTAAAAAGTCCTCTACTCTTTAGGTATGCTGCTATAGGCCTAGGCTGCTGGGGGAAGGACTGAGCTTCTCTCTCTCTCTCTCTCTCTCTCTCTCTCTCTCGCTCTCTGTCTCTCCCTGTCACCCTCTCTCCCTCTTTCTCTCTAACTCCCTCCTTGCATGCGCTGATAAAAACCATCCTTCTTAAAAAAAAAAAAAAAAAAAAAAAAAACAAAACAGTTTCACCCAGTTCTAAGCATTTATACTGCATTTACTAACCATGTTCTGCCAAAGTCTCTGTCTCTCCCAGTTCCTCTCCTCTCTCTCCCTGTCCTCATCCTGCAGGTTGTGACTCATCTCCATCCCATGTTCCTGCAACACCTGCTGGTCCCATATAGCATGAATTCTGTATTACAGCTCAACTCCATGAACTTCATGCAACAACATGTTCCTGCCTACACCCCCACCCTCCAATGCCTGCCTGCCTGTCTCTCTCTCTCTCTCTCTCTCAACCCAACCGGTCGAGGCAGATGGCCGCCCCCCCTGAGCCTGGTTCTGCTCGAGGTTTCTGCCTCTTAAAGGAAGTTTTTCCTTGCCACTGTTGCCAAGTGCTTGCTCATCGGGGGATCTGTTGGGTCTCTTTAAATAAATTTATAAAGAGTTTGGTCTAGACCTGCTCTATATGTAAAGTGCCTTGATGTAACTTTGTTATGATTTGGCGCTATACAAATAAATCTGATTTGATAAATCTGATTAGAAGTAGTTGTCGACTTTGCCGGTAAAAGCTTCCTTTAAGTGGCAGCAACCTCAGGAAGAATCAGACTCGGGGGGGCGGCTCGACCGATTGGGTTGAGAGAGAGAGCGAGAGGCACGGAGGGGGCAGGAGAGGGGGATATTAAAAGCAGGTGTAGGCAGGAACATGATGCTGCATGAAGTTCAAGGAGATGATGCTGTAGTATGGAATTCATGAGGATAAGGGAGCAGCAGGCGTTGCTGAAACATGGGATGGCGATGAGTCACCACCTGCAGGATGAGGAGAGGGGGAGAGAGGAGAGGAGCTTGGAGAGACAGAGACTTCGGGAAAACATGGTTAGTGAATGCGAGGGGGGGTACTCAGTCCTTCCCCCCAGCAGCCTAGGCCTATAGCAGCATAGCTAAAGAGTAGATGGACTTTAAGTTTTTAATTATAAGTGCCGTCATACAGAAAAATTTTAAGCCTGGTCTTG
This sequence comes from Echeneis naucrates, assembly GCF_900963305.1. Classification (NCBI taxonomy): domain Eukaryota; kingdom Metazoa; phylum Chordata; class Actinopteri; order Carangiformes; family Echeneidae; genus Echeneis; species Echeneis naucrates. The sequence continues at coordinate 16,003,001 of NC_042533.1, forward strand.
AAAATTGCTAGAACCGACACTGGAAGATGTTTCCATAGAAGAGAAGCCTGATAACTGAAAGATCTGCCTCCCACAAGTAAACGTCCATCTTGCCGTCCATCTTGCCAGTAAGACAGTAAGGAACTATTAGCTCTCTGAGATATGATGGAGCTTGGCCATTAAGAGCTTCATACATTAACAGAAGCATCTTAAATTCTACTCTATATTATACTGGTAGCCAATGAAGAGCAGCTAACACAGGGAAGATGTGATCTCTTTTCCTAGTTTCTGATAATATTCATGCAGCAGCATTCTGAATCAACTGAAGGCCTTTCAGGGATTTGGCTGGACATCCAGATAATGAGTTACACTTGTCCAGCCTAGAAGTTACAAATGCATGGACTAGTTTTTCTGCATCATCTTGAGAGAGGATGTTATTGATTTTCCTCAAGTTTTTTCAGGTGGATGAAAGCTGCCCTCCTGACTTGTTTTATGTGAGGAACAAAGGACACCACCGGGCCAAAAGTTACTCCAAGCTTTTTGTTTTGTTGCCTCGAGGAAGCAGATAAAGAGTGAAGAGGATTGGTCCAAGTACCGAACCCTGTGGGACTATAACTGACTACAGTGCATGAGGAGGAGCGATTGTTAACATGAACAAACTGATGTCTATCTTGTAAATAGGATTGGGACCATCTTAGTGTAGTTTCTTTAATGTCAATTTCATGTTCCAGTCTCTGTAATAAAATATTATAATCTATGGTGCCGAATATAGCACTGAGATCTAAGAGGAGGCTGATCCATTGTCTGAAGCCTTTAGAATATAATTGGAGACTTTAACCAGCGCTGTTTTTGTGCTGTGATGAGAGCTAAGGGGATCACTAGTTCACTTAAGGTATGGCTCTCTGTCAGCCTGGCTACAGTGCTGAAGCGAACCCTGGGGTTGTTCTTGTTTTCTCGTATTAGTGCTGCGTAATATGAACTTCTAGCACTGTGGAGAGCTTTTTTTTTTTTTTTTTTTTACATTTTTAAGTTATCTTTCCAGGCTTGGTGAGACTCTTCTGAGTTACTGGAACGCCAACATCTATAATTTCCTTGACATCTGCTTTAAGGTACGAATTTGGAAACTATACCATGGAGCCAGCCTCCTCTGTTTGATTACTTTCTTTTTGAGAGGGGCGGCATCATCAAGCTATCCCAACAGTTCTCTGAAAGGCCTTCAACTGATTCAAAATGCTACTATGTGAATATTAAAATGAACTAGAAGAAGAGATCACATTTGTCCTGTGCTAGTTTCTCTTCATTGGCCCATTGGAGTGAAATTCAGCACAGAATTCAAAATCCCTTTTCCTAATGTACAAAGCTCTTAATGGCCATGCTCCATCATATCTCATGGTTCCACTCGAATCTCCAAGAAGAAACTGGGAAGCGCAAACGAACGGCACACAACTTCGACTCGTGTTTCATCGTTCAGTTAAAAGAGTCGTTCAATAAATTCGACTCGTTGTCATACGTCACTTCTCTACTCAGCACTGTGTCCCTGCAGCTCCGTCAGTCAGTGTCGGCAACCTCCACTGACGTAGTAATCGACACGAGAACTCCCGCGGATTAATTGTCACAAACACCGACGATTTTTATTCTACGACGGGAATCGACGCAGTTTCTTCTATCCAACTAATCGCCCTTCTCCCAGGAGATGTGTTGCTGGAAGTAGCAGCTGAAAGTGCTGCAAAGGAAGCCGGGATGAGTGGAAGCTACGGGGCGTCCGGCCCGGCGGCCTGCCACTTCGCTCACTATTTTGTTATTTGTGGGATAGACACAGAAAGTGGACTGGAATCGGACGAGTTGGCAGGTAGGGGCTTTTCATTATTTGGTGTTTAACCCTATCACTAAACGCCGACCCGAACTGAACCACACAGTCCTCTGAAAAAACTATACCAGCACCAACAGATAGCTGCAGCAGTGTATAACACCCCAAAGGCTGCCAGGTCAACTGCTGTCATGTTGCGTGTTACAGAGAAAAGCAGACGGGCCCTGCGATCTGCAGCTCTGAAGCTGAAATCGCTGCAGGTGATATTCTGTGGTGACGTGATTATACAAAACAAGATAAATTAAAAGCAAGCTCCCTCTCAGTGATTGGTCATGTGTTGCATTCAAGGTAGAGTAGATAAAAGTTGGTTACCAGACCACAGACCTTTGGAACCTGTGTATTTGATTAAAAAATACTGTTGTTTCTTCCTCTGTTCTCATCCTCTGTGATGGATTTTTCACTGGTTAAGTTTACTTTGTCTACGACATTTAAGTGCGTGTGTGGTGGTAAAGGGGGGGCGGCAGCGTCCTCTTGTTGCATATCACAGTGATGTTGTGGTGGCTCGTGTGTGCGTGTGAGAGAGAGATAGAGAGCGAGAGTGTGTATAAATGAAGCTCTGGACCAAAGTTCAAAGCAGTAAAGTCCATGTGTCTGTAGAAAGATGAAAATTTACAAAGCTATGACTCTGAAAGATAGTTTTCCCCAGTGTTCCCGCACATAAACAGTTGTGTGTTCCCGTTGTTTTGCATCTTTTCACATGTCACTTGTTGTCTATATTCTCTTTGAATTAGTTTGTATTATCCAGAAATAGCCTTTTCTCAAAATGTCTTAACACCATTAATTCTTCATTATTTCAGTATCAATCCATATTTTTTTTGTATTGAAGATGAAAATAGGATGACATAATCCTGTGTCATCCTATTTTCACATGAAATTAAGGCCCAAGAACAAGCACATGTTCTTGGGCCTTAATTTCTTAATTTCTTAAATAGAGTGAGCCTAGAGGTAAATGATTAAAGGACATAAAGCTTCATAACTAGACAGAGAGGGTGAGAAGAGGCTGAAGATTCATGGCGCAGCTACAGTTGATTAACTGATTATTCTGTTAAAGTGACCCACATTAAATGGTGTTCTATACTTTCTCTTTTTGTTGGCTGAGGTTCCCTCCCTCTGCCTTCCTTTCCCTGAGCCCATTGTTCTCTTGAGAGGGCCAGACTTCCTGTAGACCAGCAAAGCCTTCATCAGGGTTTACAGTGTCTTCTCTTTCTGTGTCTGCTATCAAGAACACTGGCTCCCAACCTGTTTTGAGAGCAAAGGGAGATCTTACCCAGTATTTGATGGAGTTCCTAATGAAGAATAAAGTAGTCACTCAATGTAGTTAATGAGCTCTTTGGTCCAGACTAGAATGCTAATTACACAGTTTAATAACTACCATAAATAGCTGCTTAGTCAGGCAGAAACTTAGTTGTGCACTAAGTTTCTGACTGATGCCACATAGTCTCAGAGATATAAATACTCCCTGGCTCACAGCAGAGCCTGAAATACCACTGGCATTCTAACACCAAATGTATTTTGGGGCAGCATTGTGGGGCTGAAAGATGAGAGGACTGAAGAGCTAATATGGGCAGGGAGATGGTTGACATGTTAGCGATAGATAAAGACATGAGGTCAGTTCAAATAAGGTGTGTAGCACCTGCTACAGAGGTTCAGTCTATGATAGCAACCCAGGCTGAAAAAATTAGCCTGCACAGAGGTGCCAAAACCTGCAGTTGTGTACAATCTGGCTCCACCAGAGTGTTAGCTTGTTGTACTCCAGATCACCGCGCGGGATACTCATTTGTTTAGAGTTTATTAAGGTTCAATTCATGCATTATTGAAGGAGGGGCAACTTTTAGTGATGGTACACAATAGACATGCACCAAAGTCTGTTCCTGTCCTTTTTGCCCAATTTTGATTTTATTGTAAATTACATGTTTGGACTATGGGAACTGCAGTATCTGTGTTTTGGAACCCATGCCAGGGAGTGAAATTCAAGTTGACTTTACTCCTTCTTTTTCTATTGCCCCATCACAAGTTCAACAACATCAAAGGGCAACAATATACAATGTGACAATGCCATGGAGCTACTTCTGCTGAATAACAATTAATCAGAATAACAAAATAGTATAAATACATGAACAGGTGGTGCATGCTCATTAAGGGACAGTCACAGTTACATCTCAGTAATAAATCACACACACTCTTGCACTGCTGTACATATAACTTCACATACCCTGAAACATCAGCTGTCAGATAATCCACTGTGTCAGGTGTTCAACCCTCCAATCTTTATCTGCCAATTAAAATTCATTACATCCAGCAAGCTCCCATGCCAGAATTGGAAGATTCCAATTGTAGTTTTGTGAAGCTCAGAGGTGTGGGAGTGGCCTCAGGCTACAGTAAGACAAGACAAGACAAAGGGATTTGAGCAGGATTGAGTCAATCAACACAAAGACACCATGCTAATACTGCCCAGTGATAACATAGACCCAACAATGCAGACTGAAGCTCTTGTTGACTTGGCTAACACTAATGTGCCTGGGTAATGAGGCCTCCAAGGCTTTTATTGTCAAGTGTGATCTAATAACATCATCTACTATCTATCTGGAAAATATGTGCTCTTATTTTTTGAGATGCTACTTTCTTATTCTTCACTCTTTTCCAGCTCAGCACTCTGACCCCCTCGCAGTGATTTCATGCATCGTTGAACACTGTCCTCTGCTTGTTGCCTGTGAGTCCGACCAGGCTGCTGTTAAACCTGTTAGAGTAATCCATGGCAATAGTTCCGTCAGGCTAGAGTGAACACATCGCTGTGATGGAGCACATCAACAGATCCTATCTTGCGCTTTCTTTGGGAAATGTCTTTATGTCTTCTCTCTCCCCTCACACTAACATCAACCACTGCAGCCGTCATCATCATCTACGTTGTCACTGTTATCTTCTCGTCATCATTTTCTTCCTGGTGTCATTATTGTCTTCTTTGTTGTTATTCATTGACTTCTTCTTGTTATGAGAGTTTGGACAAAGACTAGAGCATGGTGGAACTTTACAAACACTGACACTAAATCCTGTAAATGCCCGAGGCCACATGGTCAGATTAGTTTAAATAGTCCTGGAATGTAAAGATCAAAACTTAATTTTAGTCTTCTTGTCATTCCAAGGCTCATCATCTTCGTACTATTCATCTGGACACACACCTGATTTAGATGAACTAGTCAAACAGTGTTGGTTTGCCACTGACCTTGGCACTTATTTCAGTGCTGAACTAAACCAACTGTGTCACATTTCTTCAGTAAGCTGTGTGTGTGTGTGTGTGTGTGTGTTTAATTGAAATTTGATCTCCCTCTGATTGAGTTCCAGCTCATCCTGACCTCTGATCCGTGTGATAAGTCAAAGTAAATAAAAATCTCCCTGCTCTCACATGAACTAGTCACCAATACGGGATAGAACAGTGTCCTAAACCCTTCTCTTTAACCTTCACTTTCCTTCTTGTTTACCTTCTAGTTTCCTACTCTTTGCTTTTTCTTTACATCCTCCCCATCTCCTCTCTGCACACATACCATGAAATTGAAACCATTCTGAATAGCACAGTGGAGACCAATGAGGCATTTAATGATGGTGTGTAATTGTGAACTCTCACTGCTGCTGACAGTTCCAGCCTTGAGATGTTCTCTAGTCCTGGCCTGGAACAGGGCCATTTTAATAAAAGAGTTGCGGCTTGTTCTTCTGGAATGGTAGAATTAAAATAGTGCTCTCTCTCTTTTATATAACTGGCAAGCAGTTTTCCAGCTTTATATCCTGACTCAAAGTAAGTTTTCCTAGCCCTAAATAAGTTAAATTCAACTTTTTTGGGATAAAGTATTATTATGCTGATATTTTAGTTGAGTCAGTTTCCTTAAGCCATCCTGTATCCTTCGTTGCTTCGTTGTCTTCTCTCCGTTTGAGGTAATAATGAGACAATTCCAAAAAGGTGTGGTCAGAAACTACAATATTCCCTATTTCACATCCCAAAGCAGAGGAAGTGAGTACTTTGGATAATAATAAAAAAAAAAATCTAGCCAACTATAAATTATGTGTAATCTCTTCCTCAGGGGTTCCTGATCCTCTAAATGTCCACCAGACCCAAAGATTTGCAAAATCTAGTGTCATAAAGGACCTTTGCTCCTTAAGTAGTGCTGCGCCACTGTGGTCGAGAACTGGGTCCATTAAGAGATTGAAATCTCCTCCTAAAATGTTTGCATGATTTCCAGCAGTTTGTCGCTTCCGTTCAACGTCTATAAAGAAATTATGATCATCCACATTAGGAACATATATACTGGCCAAAGTTAATTTCTGGGACTGTATTTCAGCCAACACAATAACCCTACCTAAGTTATCTTTAATTTGTTTAAGGCATTTAAATTGTAAGTGTTTGCTACCTAAAATTATAACGCCTTTACTTTTACTGGAGCCCATCCCACCCATCCTCCACAGAGCTTTTTAGACTCCTCTAGTGAAATATGTGTTTTTTGGAGAAAGACATATTTTTTCCTCTTTAGCATAGTCATAACCTTTTTCCACTAGCAAAGATTCCAAGTGGACAGACACGCTAAAATTATTTGTGCCGGCTTACACATTAATGCAACACAGCTACATATTGAGAACATTTCAGTTAATTTATGTTGATGACAAAACCCAAACCACCCCATAACAATGGCAAAATAAAGAGTGTGCAACTGAATCTGAACTTTGTACATATCAACCGCTGAAAAAGTCCCTCTGACAGAAGTCCGGAATGTTGACGGTCCATGTCTGGTCCATGAGGGTACACTCGTGCCCCTCGTGCGCTGCTACCACAGAGATGAGTCAAAACCAGAATCTAAGATTTTCACTTTGGGTGCGTAAAAAAGGATGAAAACCACCACAGCTCACAACAACCGATACATAGCCACTGCCTTGCTAGTTTATTGCATAGCGTCTATAAAAGCCATGCCCTTTTTGGGACAGTCAAATGTCTTCTCATCCTTGGTGGTCTTGAGTCTCCATTTAGCTGGATACAGCAGCCTGAAGCTCACCTCCCGTTCGTGAAATTGTTGCTTACATTTCTTGAATTTGTCATATTTTATCTGGGTGGCTCTAGCATAGTCCAGGAAGAGCATTATGGGTGTTATTTTCACTGCTCAGCCTGCCTTTGATTCAGTATTGGTCTGGGTCTATTACCTGGTGAAGGGTGCTGGCTTGCGACTCTGTGAGCCCGCTCAATCTCGTAACTCCCCTCTATGTTCAGGAGCTCCGACATCAATTCCTCAAAAAAACTTCACCATGCCTCCCTTCTTTGCCCTCGGAAATGCCGACAAAACGAACATTGTTGTGCTGTGAGCGATTCTCCATGCCTCCATATCATTCCCACATCTGTCTTGCTAGCTGGTGGGTTAGCTTGCCATTCCAAGTACTCCACTCATTTTTCCACATCATCCATTCTTGTGATTAGAGAGGTGAGTTTGGCCTCCACCAATGTTGTGGCATGATGTATTTATGCCAGCTTCTCCGTATCTTCAGTGATCTTCGTTAGTGCTGCAAAAATGTTGCTAATATCCTGAGCATTGCCATGCTCCCGTTGCTGCTCAGTATCGGCAGTGCCATCTTGGCTTACCGCTTAAGCATCCGCGGCGGACCTCAGATGTTTTTTAATATTTCCACAGGCCGAGGACTTGGAATGTTTCAACATTTCTGCACCCATTTTAGTTACACAATGAATGGAGTACTAATATTTTTCTCCATAAATATATTTCTAAAGGTGCTAGGACATGAAATTTTCACCAGTTGTCGATAACAACCCATGCAAAGAAATCAAACCTTAGGTTTCCATAAATTATGTGTGATAAAACGGAATAACACATGGAAAAAGTATAGAACACACTCACTTAAATTTATTTAATATGTCATACAAAAGTCTTTGTTGGTAATAACAGCTTCAAGATGCCTCCTGTATGGAGAAACTAGTTGCATGCATTGCTCAGGTGTGATTTTGGCACTTTTGAAAATATATTTTCTGAGAAAAATGGTGACGTGTTTATTTTACCCGCTGTATTTTGTTTTAAAGAATAAACGTAGCAATGCAACTTGGAACTCCCTACTCTGTGGCTCTTTCTCGCATCTTGTCATTCCAGATGATTGTGTCACTGACCGATTATATGGATGCATTGTAGACTGAAGAAATTTATTTAAAATCATTCAAACATTAAGAATTTATACCTGACAGTGGTTAAATCAGTGTCATCAGGCTAAAAAGTTTTTCTCTGCTTCAATTGCAGCACATTTCCTCTCCAGTGGCAACAGCTCACACCGTCATATCATGGGTAAAAATGCTGGATTCAAGGTTCAGCTTAACAGGGAGAAAATGGGTTATTTTTCCTCCAAAGTCCCTTGTGCACAGAGATGATCGTGCCTTTTCACATTTGTCCCTACCCAAAAAAACACTCTGGCTACCTGGTCTTCAAGGCTGATGCCTCTCGTCTTACTGCCTGTATCCACTTCTCTAGTCTTAAATGCTATTTTTTTCTGTTCCGCAGCTTATAAAAACTTAGATCAGGGTTCTTTACCCTGTTAGTAGATCACCCTACCAGACAGCAGCTTTTGGGCATTTGTTTGTGTTTTCTGGCACACAGAGTGACAAGAGACACCTGTAGTCCGGGCAAAATACCATGCTCTGTAAAAATTAAATGATTCCTCGAGGCAGAGGAAATTCCTCAATCATTTTTTGCACTCAAGGTTCTCGAATTACTCGAGGAATTGTTTCAGCCTTAATCTGCTGTAATGGTAACGTGCAGTGATTCAAGGCCTGTCGTCTTGCTATGATGATGATGGGTACAGATGTGAAATATGTGGAGGTTACATGGTGGAGCGACATATTTTGTTGGTGTCTCTTAAGAGAAGTTGCTTGTTTATTCTGAGTTCATATTTTTGTGAGTAAGTGTAATTGTGTTTTCTCTTTTTCTCTGGAATAAATTGACTAAAATTACTGAATGTCCTCAGTAGATACACAGGATGCAAACAGTTCTGACACACAGGACTATACTTAAGGTGAAGCTCAGAAAGCCCGCCTTTGTTTAGCTGCTCAAAGACACACAGTAATGTGAATCTGCAGGGTAGACAAAACTTTTCAGTCAGTCACACTCCCTGTCTGGGTTACACACACATAGAGAGCTTTTAATAACCCAGTGGAGCAGGACAATAGAATCTACATGCATAATGCATCGCTATCTAGGGACAGCATATGGCGAGGCCCTTTTGTGTTTTATTCGCATATCAGCATATGTGTCTTTGTGCATGCTTGTGTTGGGTATTTTCCTCCAGTGTGAAATGATGACCAGCCCCATAGTCAGTCTCCTCATTGTCAATCTATCTCTCTATCTCACTATTTACTTATTTAGTGTGTGCGTATGTATGTATATACTATGGTCACTTATTGGGGGAGGAATGTTTGTACTTCATTTGTCAGTAACTGAAAAATTCATCCATCCATCCGTTTTCAAGGCCAAGCTGGAACCAATCCCAGATAATGTTCTGGCCAAAGACAAGTATAGCCTGGACAGGTTGCCAGTCTATTGAGGAATCTTCATTTATAAATAAAATTGTAATTAAGGATCAATTACAATGTCGAGAGGAGATGTAGGACCATAACCTGTCATGTGGTCTTTGTGTGAAAAACCCTATGGACTTTTCCTGTGATGCAAATGTGCCATCTGTTTGTTGCTAAGCAAACACTCCTGCTTGGTTTGACCGAATCTGTCTTGTCACTAACCCTGAACCCTTAGCTCCTGACAGTTTAACCAAGACTGAAAAAACCTGAACACTGAAATCATTTCACCTCCTTCACTTGTCTGTCCTGAGACATGACCAATCTCAGTGACCAGTAAACTGTTTCAGTGGTCTGCCTCCTGTCTTCCTCTGTCGTATTTTGACATTGTCATGCTTGTGCACAGCTCATCCACTAATTTGTGTTTCTGTGCCTGAGTTTTTAACTTATTGTGTCTGTTCTACTCTGTCTTTCTGCATGCTGTTTGTCTGTAGCTTTGTATCAGTGGCTGGAAGCAGACCGCCAAGGCAAGGATCCAGGGGCTGCAGCCACAGGTAAAGAGAGCAACACCTTACTTTCGCTTTCTGCTTCTATCACTTGCTCCACACACACATCAGAAACCAGTGTAATCTCTAGACTAATATTTCAGCCTTCCACAGTTCAACCGTTTCAACCATAATTTTCTGAATCTTCACATTTAATGGTTATAACTAGTTTTCTTAGTATCTGTGAGCCCAATTCAAACCTCCTAGGCCAAGGATAAGACTTTCAGTTAGGTTAGAGCTACAGCAATTACATTTTAGAAATCTTTCAGACTACAACTTTTCTTAAAGTGAGACCGAAAGGCAACCTATCACCCATGAAGGTCGCTGAGATAATTTCAATAGATAACACATCACTGAATTATTAGCGCTAAAATGAAAACAAAAACACAACTTAAAACAAAGTTGCTCCTCCCATTTTAAGTGATAGTAATCTATGCTTGATGCAGTATTTCACTATGATGTAGCCCATGAGATCAACTGTCTTATTCACTTTTATAAATTTTGATCTCCTGATAAATCTAAATCCTGGATGTAACTATGTAGGGCAGAGCTGTTCAATTAATTTGGAATTTGTCACACCAAAAACACGGTGAAGTGCGTTGCAGGGTGAGGCCCTAATTGCAGGAGCCAGAAACCAGGTAGGTGACAAGAAAAGAGAGAGAGGGGGGGAAAAAAAAAAAAAAAAAAAAAAACTTTAATCTAAACTAAATTTACGACAAACTGAACAAAAAACATGGACAAAACGGCAAGGCATGGACAAATCTAACAGGGCATGGGCAAAACAACAAGACAGCACATGGCCAAGTAACAAGCAACAAGGATCTGATAAGGACTAGACTGAAAACAGGCTTAAATATGCAGTGCTAGACAAGACACAGGTGAGCCACATTAGGGCAGGGAAGGTAATCAACATGGGACACAACCAGGAAGGCTCAGGAGGCGGCGGCCCAGCCAGAACAGGAACACAAGACGGCTGCAGCCCAGCCGGGACAGGAGCAGGGTCAGGAGCGGGAGGTGGCTGCATGGGTGGGTTGGAGGTCCGCTGCAGGTGTCCCTGCAGTTCCCGCAGCAGGGACGACAGCCGACCAACCTCTGCCATCCACGCTTCCTGAATATCCTCCTGGCGGGAGGTCTGGAGACCCACAAAACCGAGTCCCGGGGGCTGGCGAAAAGCAGGCGGAACGGGTAGCCGCACGGTCCCCAGAGCAAGCACAGACTCCGTTGGGTCCATTACTGGTTGGATCCTTCTGTCACGCTGAAAACACGGTGAAGTGCATTGTAGGGTGAGGACCCAATTGCAGGAGCCAGAAACCAGGTAGGTGACGAAAAAAAAAGGATTTTAATCTAAACTAAATTTACAACATAAACTGAACAAGAAAACATGGACAGGGCACAGACAAAACAACAAGGCAGCGCGTGGACAAGCAACAAGGATCCGACAAGGACTAGACTGAAAACAGGACTTAAATATACAGTGCTAGACAAGACACAGGTGATCCACATTAGGGCAGGGAAGGCAATCAACATGGGACACAACCAGGAAGTAAAGTAACGGGGAACACGAAAGAACCAGGACTACAAAATAAAACAGGACAGAATTAACTCAAAACCTGACAGAATTGGGGCCAGTTCATTAAACTGAGGCAAAATAAGGGGCCTGAGAATATGAGTAATTATTGCAACGAATAAAGAAATGACATCAACATACTGAAGGAGTCAATATATTTTATTTTGTAAATGCAGAACAACATATGCACAATGTGATGCACTAAGACACATAGGCCCAAGGCATTGCTAAATTCAAATGGGAATACAAAGTTGAAAAATCAGAGACACAGACAATTAGAGAAATGCAATTAACTAATAGAAACATCCACTTAATTGCACATAACTGTACCAACACAACTTTACAGCTCGTTATCCTCAGTTGACAATGAGAAGATAAATTTCAGTGTTACAAGTAAAAAGGGAAATACTTGACATGAAGTTTCTAATTGTAAATTGAGCTTGGCACACAGGAGGCTTTGGTGGATGAGGCAATCCAGAGATCTCAACTGTGGAGCTGCGGCTGCCATCCTCCCAACCCCTCCATCTGTCACCAACATGTTGATGCGCATTAAATTCAAGTTGTTCTCCTCAAAGAATGAAGCAATTTTGGTGAAAAGAATCTCACCAGTAGTGTGTCCCTCCATGGGAATTAGTCGAAGCAGATCCTCACAAAAACATTCTCCATCAAAAAATCAAACATGGAGACACAGCTGTGCAGCTCAGCTTATCCAAAAGCATCTCGAAAAAGTCAGATGCAAGGGACTCTCCTCATATTCAACGTGTCAAAAATTTGAATTTGCTTGACCTATTCGATAATACTATTTCACATTTTTTCATCTGTTACCACCTCCTTAATGGATGCCAGCATACGCTTCTTGACCGTCTCTGATTCTGTTAACGGCTTTTTCTTTTTGCCCAATATCCATGCCACTCTTAACAATGCTGCGGTTGCTCTCTCTTGATCCATACAGGCCCCGATAGCCCTGTTATCTTCTGCCTCTGAACAGCAGAGCCCAGAGGCAATGTAGCATCGAAGCTAGCATGCGTTGTATTGAAATACCTTCTTAAATGCATCTGCCTCATCTTTGGAGCAGTGCTTGGTCAGTGATTATTTTACCTTCTTATGTAATTTATTTGTTTGGATACAATACCAACAGACACCGTTTATAATTGTAAACTGGGGTGACATATGTCTTCATAACCCATTTATATTGTATTCATTTAAGATGAATATTTATAGATTTTAAATGAGAATCAGCACAAGCTGTTTTCAAAGCCTTATCTAAAAGTGCACATGCAAACTTTCTTTCAGCAGTCAGTGTGGGGGCCGTGTACAAAAATGGTTCACTTGAAAAAAGAGAGAAATTGTCAAAAATTTATCAGTTGAAGCTGTGCAGTCCAGTAGTACCACACTAAATTTGGGCATTTTAGATCTCCCAAATCAAAACGTTAATAGAATAGAGGGAGGCAAAGTCTTGTCCTCTATCATTCCTCAGAGAAACTTACAAATGTTTCGGGTTTTTTTTTTTTTCCATTTTAACCACAAATATGAGGGTGGTTGCAGGGGAATGGCTTGAAAAACATAAAGTTAAAGTTTTGGTATTACATTCAGCCTTAGTGGCACCCCTCAACAATTTTTAATGGTTTGGGAATATTTCTATTATGATTTCAGCTGGACAAATTTTATGTATTACCTGAACAAATTTTTTACCTTAACTCCACACCCAAAACTCTTTAATAATTTAATCAGAACACAAAACAACACAGCGGAATATAATGATGCCAAACACAGGCCAGTAGAAAGACTTTTGACACAACATTTTGCCCTCCTTTCCTTCTGGCCAGCAAATTTCTAAATGCCTGTATTTTTGAAGATGGTTACCTTCAAAAATACAAGTACAAGTCTGTTTTCCATTGAGAGCATGGCCAGTGTGTTCAGTCTTCCCTGGAACAAGGTGTTTCTGAGAAAGGTTTTAACTATTTTTAAGGTTGAAAACACTTTGCAGTTTCTGCTGTGGTGATGGGTGTAGGATCTTTAGGAGAGCGACAGTCCCTGCAAAGGTTTTTCAAGATTGTTTAATAACTGGAACAGGTCCACAGCACCATGACAGGCTTTCAGCTCAACCTTGCTGTAAATTAGACTAAGCTTTGTCCTCAGTTTGTTTTCTCTGAGCATTGAGTAGACCTTTGGTGTTGCAAAGTGCATCTTCAGGAAATGCCATGTTGTACGGTTTATCACGGCCCTAGCTAGAAAAACCACACAAACTGCATTTAAATGCACAACTCATGCACAGGCAATGACTTAAAAGTCTTTACTGGTAAAAGTTTGGTTTCCAAGCAGTCAGTCCAAAACCAGGCCAATGTGGACAGTTGGAGTAAAAAACTCTGGTCAGTAATACAGGAGAACGATACAAGGAAAGAATGCTGGAATGCTTTACATGGAGGACAAAGATGGTGATAAACCAGCACACACACTAAATACTACAGGGAAAGAGGACAATTGAACACAGGTGAGATACATTAGGGGAGGCGTGAAAGAGACAGGACCTATAATGAGATGAGAGGTAGGTCTACAAAATAAAATAGGAAGTTACAAACAAACATGTGCCGCCCAGGCCAATTGCATTTATTCTCAACTGATTTACTGGCCCTCAGAATTACAGTAATAAAACTATTTAATTAGGTGTTGTTTCAAATGAGAGTCAATAAATTAAAGGTTTTGTTGAGCTTCAGTAGGGCTCCTGAAAAGCTGTCTTCTTATGTGACCATGATAACTGGATCGTTCAGAAGCATTTAATACAATTGTGGGAGCCTTTCTATTGTCTGTGGGTTTCAGCTGCCTTCCTTAGTTCAGAGGAGACCTGCAGTCCTGATGCGTGCCAATAAAACAATCACTGTCCCATTTGGGTCGAATAGAAATTTGATTATATTCTCAATAGTGCAATGTCCACAACAAAATAAGCACAATTCGGCCTATACTGTAGTATGTAAAGTCGAAAAAGAGCGGCCCAAAAACAATACAGCCCTCCCCTATCTTATCAGCTGTCTCATTCCCAACACCTGTCCTTCGCTCCTCTACATGTCATTTCCTGGGAGGAGGACCTCATCATATAAACATTTATGATTAAAAAGAAATATTAACTTAGAGACATCAATTACTTTACGTGTCCAAAACACAATATGATTAAAATAACAATAATCAAACAGGATATGTAGAAATGACTCTAATAACAATGATCACACTACAAATTGCTGGACACCCAAACAGGCCATACAACATACTGCCAAAACATGCTAATGTCTAGCATTCAAAAATTTCTGGCCATTTTGCACATTTCAAGAAAAGTCATATATCAGACCAATGATTCATCAAGTAAATAGTCAGCTGCTTAAACAAGAATTATTTTTCACCCTTTGCACTGTATAATGTGGATTTCATTAGAGAAATATGTGTTATATGCTTAAATGCTCTGTCTCATGGTGATGGATCTGTAGGTTTTGTCTTTGTCACCATTAACAGCTCTTCACTCCCCTTCCTCTTCATTATTGTATTAACACAAATTTTTCATCTTCAAATGATGAACACCCTGTGTGACAAGTTAAGGGGTGAAACTGAAAGATTCAAATGTATGTGAAACTGAAAGAGGTAAATAAAATTTCCCTTAGAAGAGAGATGGTAGTGACCAAGTGGGGACTTGGATTCAGTGTGACAAATAATATTTTTGTTTCTGCTCACCTTTATCTTTAAATGTATTTCGTTTCATTGTTGCTCAATCATTTGGTATCAAGACTACGCTTCTATATTTATACATTGTCTACAATAGTGGCACATCCCTGTGGCTGTTTTTGGCTGTTTTTGGAAGTTCTTTGGGAAAAATTGATGTTTAGCAAATACTATATCTCGTCACCATGTTCATTAGGATTAAGGCCAAATAGCACTCACCATGAAGTAAAACTGAGGCAGATTGACATTGTCACTAGTTTTGCAGGTAAAATTAAAATTTTGACATAGATTGATCAGATTGATCAACAGAAGTTGTAATTCATCATGAAGGGAAGCTGTCACTCAGAGGAGGAAGAAAGTGCCTCAGTGCTATGTCCCTAATAAAGTGATCCCAAACAATGGCTGGGTCCTTCACCTGGAAACAGTTGGAACATCTCACAAACACTGCATTTCTCCATTCACCATTCATTCATTCATATCTTGTACCGCTTATCCCTTTCCAGTTCATGGGGCATGGTGGAGCCAATTCCAGCTCACATTGGGCGAGGGCGGGGTACACACTCGACAGGTTGCCAGTCCATGGCAGGGCTAACATACGGAGACAGACAAGAACGAACAACCATTCACAATGACACTCAGGCAATTTAGTAACAGGCAATTTAGTAACCAATTAACCTATACATGTGTGCCTTTGGACGGTGGGAAGAAAACCACGCATGGGGAGAACAGGCCCAGGGACCAAATCTTTGACCCTCTTGTTGTCAGGCAACAGCGCTAACCATTATGTTGCCTGCTGCCTCAGTTCCCCATGTCTTAGATTTTCCATATGCCAAAATTTCCTGACATTCAACTACATATTCAAGCTGCCAATGCCCTGTTCTAAAACGTGCCAAAGGTGGTCTACTGATCCAGGTCTGGGGATTTCAGAAACCACAGGAGTTCACTGAAATCACTGTTTACTTTAGCTTTTTGAAATTAAACATTGTCCTGCAGGAAGCAGCCACAAGAAAACAGTAAGCTGTGGCTGTAAACCAATGAAACAGCAACAATATTCAGATAGATTGTCTTCAGATCGTGATTCATTAGTTGATGAATATATTAATCTGGTTTTCTGTAATGTGCAACACTAATGTACTTTGTATCCAACGCTTCCCTGAAAATCACAAAAACACTCAACCACAGAAATTCATCATCATCACCACCAATCACTGATTCTTGTCTCCCCAGGTGAAAACTTTGAGCAAAGTCCCCTGAAGAGGACATTCAAGTCCAAAGTTCTAGCACATTACCCCGAGAATGTGGAGTGGAATCCCTTTGACCAGGATGCTGTCAACATGGTAGGTGGAGATGGATCCTGGGATTATAGTGGGATTATAAATACAAAGCAAGACCGTAGAACAATTGTCCACCACATTAATAGCTATTTGGCCATCTTGGCCAGAAGAAACCATATTTGGAGGAGAATGTGGAATTGAGAATGAGTGAGAGGACTTGGTCTGTCCTCTATCCTTCTTTTTGGGCAGGTCACCATGTGAAGTACAGTCTTTCAATCACATGGTATGAATGCATATTTTACTGAATTGTCCCTGATGCTTATGAGATAGAATTTGGCTTTAAGGTGTAGATTCAGAACCTAAATCCATTTTTTTATACAGGCTGGGAAAAACCTTACTGCCGCTACCGCTACTACCGCTGTAGAAATCAAGACATCTTAAATTGTAGTTTACAGTGCAAACCCCTAAACAAGCAAAGCAATCAGCCTTTCCCAATACCTGTAAATACCTCAGTGTGAAAGCGAAGAGGTGAATCAGTGCAATTACCTCTAATCACTGTAGTTGGCCTTGGATTAAAACAGAAACTTTCTCAAGAGTTCCTGTGCAAAGAAATTGAAGCGCCTCCAATCTGTCCCAAACTGATTTGAACAAATGAAAATGGTGTTAGGTTGAGCTGTCACATATTTGACATAATCTGTCTTAGAAATGTTGGAATCAGAAACACACATATCAGACACAGACTCTTAACTCAGAGGCATCGACCTGACCCCTACTCCTCCATTATTGGAAAGAATTTAATTAAATTTTTGGAGCTTTATTAACAAGTCATTGAGAGTGGACAGTGTGACAGTGTTTGTTTAAAGTGACTGCTTCTTCCTCTTACTCCTCTTCCTGGTGTCAGCAATGTTTAATTATTCAGTTGGTTCTCAGCTTCCATAAGGATAGAAGCAGACACCTGACGACCGATCCCCTGCAGCTCCTCCACCCACCATCATCCTCTCTCCCCTGGGACACCCATAAACTTGTCCATTCACTGGCTTAGACACCACCACCATCTTGGTGAAAATATAAAATGTGTGACAATTCAGTGATAAATTTAGGGAGTGAGTTTACATTGTGTCTTTCAGGCATTAGGAAACTTTTACTGTGGTCGTGGTGATGACTGATGTCAGATATGTGTTGGTTGTGGACACATGACTCGCATGCGTGTGTGTGTATGTTTTTTCAGTTATTTATTACTATTCAACACAATTAATGTGTGATTCTTATGGAATAACATAATTTTCTGCATCTTTATTATTCAGTTCTCTGATCTTAGAAACATAGAAATATGGTTATGGTTCAAGCATCTCTGACTTTCCTGAAAAGCAGCAACTAAATACAATGTATCATTATTAGTAGTAGTAGTAGTATTACTGTTATTTTTAGGTTGATTGGCGGCACTAAATTGTCCGTAGGTCTGAGTGTGAGTGGGAGTGGTTGTTCATCTCTGTCTGTCTCTATGTGTTGGCCTTGCGATGGACTGGCAACCTGTCCAGTGTATACCCTGCCCTCACCCAATGTGAACTGGGATAGGTTCCAGCACCACCCAAGACCCAGAAGCAGAGAGCACTAGAAAAGGAATGAATTATTGTTATGTGTAGTTTTCTGTTGTACCTGCCCCCTCCAGTCTACAACCCGTAGATCTGAGACAAACATGCTCAATCAAAGAAGAGATAATCGATTAAAAAATAATTTTGTTTTTAATTAGCATAGTAAATTTTCTCTGGCAGTGTCTGATTCTGCTCCTTCCCCCTGCAGCTGTGTATGCCTAAAGGCCTGTCATTCCGGACACAAGCAGACCAGCGTCTTCCTCAGTTCCACTCCTTCATCATTACCAAGGAAGATGGCTCTCGGACCTACGGCTTTGTCCACACCTTCTACGAGGAGGTGACAAGCCCTCAAATCTGCTCGGCCATGCAGACCCTCTACCAGATGCATAACGCAGAGCATGCCACCCCCCAGCCCACTTCCTCCTCCTCCTCCTCCTCCAGCATGGACTCTCTTGCCAGCAGTTTAGATGAGGCTGATCCCTCTTCCTCCTCTGCCTCATTCTCATCCCCTGCAGTTGGTGGCTATGACTTGTCGCGGGACACCCTCTACGTGACCAAAGCCTTATGTCTTATCACTCCTATGCCATTCATGCATGCCTGCCGTCAATTCCTATCACAGCTGCACAGGGCTGTTACTGTAGTCCCTGCCCCGCCGCTACCGCTGGAGAGCTACGTTTACAACATCCTGTATGAGGTGCCTCTTCCTGCCCCAGGCCGCACGCTCAAGTTCCACGGTGTGTTCGAGCCCATTGTGTGCCAGAGGCCTGGGCTGGGTGAGCTGCAGCTGGCTGACTTCCCCTTGTCAGAAGCCTTCAGCCTTTTGGGGGTGGAAAATTTGGTCCAGGTGTTCACCTGCACCCTGCTGGAAATGCAGATTCTCCTGTTCTCACAGGGTAATGCCTCTTTACACAGAACATTAGAGTTAGACTTTTAGTCACTGTTAAATGTTTGTAGTTTATTTGTGCTTATTAGATGCGATGAGACATCTGCATCTACAAAGCTTAATTTGAATGTGATCAAGTTCTCCACCTCATCGATTGCTGTAACTGATCCTCCTCTACACTGTAACTTTCTCTACAGCCTGTTTCCTTCTGATTCACGTTTGTCACACACACAGACCCACAACCAGGTGTCGTGACAAATAATCTTAGAGTTGCTACTCACACTAATCTGAAAACACTGTGTGAAACAGGACCAATACTGTCATCATTAACTGTATAAATGTTTCCCACAGAACAAGGTGTGTGGATATTATCTCATCACACTAACACACTGACTTACACATACACTCCAAGTGAAAACAACAGCAGCAGAGATGTCTTTAATTATAGCCCATCCCAGCAGACTAGGTGAGGGCAGTTTATACACTGAACAGGGCCAACATAAAGATGTAAACAAACTCCTCAAACTAACTTCATATCTACAGGCAAGTTAGCATCACCTACTTATCTAACCTGCATGCCTTTGGCTGTGGGATGAAGGTCGACAACTTGCAAGCGAACCTTCAAAGTCTAAGAGAATGGCACAGAATCTTCTTGTCACTGTATTGCAGTATATTTGGGGTCCACAGTCAAAGTTAATCTTTAAACACATTTCATACCCTCGCTATAGGCTTTGTAAAGTCAAAGGAAACATGTAGAAAGTTCTGCTAGTGTATACACTTCAGAATACTGGGGTCAGTGTTAGAGACATTAAGAACCAGAACCACAATCAGAACCATGGCATAGTTTGACCCTGCATCCAGATTTGAGGTTTTATCAGGTGAGGAGTTGGTCTGTGGGGCTGACCTGAAACTCACATCATCACCTATACCTGTCTGAGTGTATTCAATGAGTTCAAGCCTACACAATGTTGTGTTGTGCTGTGTTGCATTGGTGTCATACTGTATGATCAGAAGTTTACGCACTACATTACTGACAAAGCTTGTTCCTTGTTGCATGATGTGATGAGCTATTTCCTTAAGCCTCATTCTTCCTTTCAGATGTCTTCAAAATCATTATCTGATCTATGATTGCACGGCATCATCATAGTATATTTGCTTGATACTGAAGATCAGCTTCTGTCAGCTGTTCACCACGGGCTGAGTGTGAGCTGCCAGTGTTAATCAGTTCCAGATAAAGTGTTTCATAATGAGTCAACATGTCCTGTCCTGCTGCAGTGTCTTTGAACACTGCCTCTTCTGTGGCTTTCTGTAGCAGCAGGTTTTGTGATATCAGATCAGTTTTTTAAACGTTTGCATGTTTGATCTCTTGTCATGTTTCATGGGAGTTTCTCCGGCAACAGAAAAATGTTGTGAAAGATCAAGATGAATCAGCCATGTATCAGTTTCTATCTATAATGAAACTGATGAATTAGTTTGAAAGAGGATAAAATCATGCACACTTCTCTTGCATACTTGGTTATTACCCATGAGCAGAGAGGCAAGAGGAGCCACTGAGAGGCAGCCTTTTTTAGACCTGGTCATATGTGAACTCAGGTGAGCTTGATGTTCAAAGTGAACAGGTTTGGTGGGATGTGATGCAACATGAAAAAAGAAACAGCAGTGTTTGAGTCAGTCTTTCAGTATGTTTTGCACAGAAGAGTGTTTGGGAGAAACCTCAGCCTGTTCAGACCTGACCTGTCATCTTTAGCTTAATGCCAACATGTGACTAGTCAGTATGTTTCAGTTTATTGTGGTCAACAGACAACTCGTATGCTATGCAGGTATTACATAAAAAATTAGATATGATTGAGGTTTTAGATGTAAAAGTTTTAAAATGTCAAAAATGTTATGTGAAGATCTAATGTTTTAGTTTTTACATTAATAAGGATTTCTGTAAAAAAAAAAAAATATTAAATTAAAAATGAAATAAAATTGAGGCTCATTCACTTTTGATTTAAAAACAACAGAAACTCAGATGTTTAATGTAGCCGTTGTGAAATTTAAATCTGAACCATTTCATCCTGTGACTATGACTATATCTGACTGCTATCTCAGACATCAGGTTCAAATGTCCTGAACCTTGATAAAGAAACCCTGCATCAGTGGCACCTCCAGAAATTTTTCACAGGGGTGGCCAAACAGGGCCACTGAAAATCATGGGATGGCACAGCAAAACCAAAAGCCATACTGAATTTCAGGATAAATGTAACATATAATGTTAGAACCAGAATTTATCATGTAAAAAAGCAAATAGCATGTGGCGTTAGCTAACATTAGCTAAATAATTGGATTTTTCATGACAAAGAGCTTGTTAAATTGCAAATAGCTTCAGTTAATGTTACCAAGATAATTAAATTCGGCACTTAAAAACACATCATTCCAGCCGCTAAAGTTTACCGAATCTATACACTTTCCACTTGGTTAGAAGTTAAGACTTATTCACTCACTGGTAGTCCTCTTTCTTCACTCCCGACCAGCGTTTCTTGACTGATGATATTAACGTTACTGTACTGAGACACATACCAACCTGCTGATTTCTGTAAGCCTCCTGCCAGGGGGCGTGGTCACACTATGTGTGACTGAAGGTAAAGAGCACTTTGCTGACTTCATTTTTTGAAACACAAGGCTGACAAGAAGGGCACAGGGGGGCAGCAAATTTATCAGGGTGGCCATGACCCCCCCCAGCTATGACCTGATGGTGCCACTGCTCTGCATGTTCTTCCTTTTGATGGTTGTTGGATTGTTTTTCTCCTTCAACTTAAGGTGTATATCTTCATCTTTTTTTCTATATCCCTTTCAGACTACCAGCGACTGATGACAGTGGCAGAGGGCATCACCACTCTGCTGTTTCCCTTTCAGTGGCAGCATGTCTATGTTCCCATCCTGCCAGCCTCCCTTTTCCACTTCTTGGATGCTCCTGTTCCCTACCTCATGGGCTTGCAGTCCAAAGAGGACACTGACTGCTCCAAACTGGAGCTTCCTCAGGAGGTATGGAGCAATCTCACCTGTTTTAGACAGTTCAAAATGTCCAGGCATGCTGCACAAATGTCTGTGTGAATAATTTTCCATTTATTTTGATTAGCGATGGTATCTGACCATTAATTTAGTCATGATTCAAACAGCTGTTAACTCCAGTACATTTCAGTTTGGTAAAATCTCTGTATACGGTTATTTATATGACAAGAATGATTTGCATCTTAATGCTAAGCTAATGTAACACATGGGCACTATGCCTGCAGTAAAGGAAGTGACAAATTTTATTTCTTTTTCATCTTATTTATAGTCTTAAATTGTTTGTCTTTAATCTGGGCTGTTGGTGAGCTCTAAGACTCAATACAGTTGTAAAATGAGGAGCTTATATGGGGGGGCTAACTGCCACCCCTAGAGTAGTGATGTTAAACTCGATTCAGTAAAAAAAATCAAGTCAATGAGTTACTCACCAAAGTGGATCAAGTTGATGTCAGTTACCCAGTAGGTCCATACTCCTAAACTTGGGTTGAGTCGTTCATACAGATCAGTGCCAGCAGGCTACATACTACGAGCTGCCGTGATTCAGCTTGCAAGGAGGGATGGGGTGTGTCAGTGAGTGATATGTTCATCTTTATGGCTCAAGTATATCGCGAGCTGCAGCCATTTGTAGCTCACCTGGAGGGAGGGGTGAGTTAACGACTCATGCGTGCTGTCGCTACATACTGTGAGCTTAGTGAGTCTTGTGTTTTGAGTGGAGCTAGGTTGACGTCAGCTTTTTAGTGAGTGTTTTTCTTTCATTAACAGCTCATAGCAGGGAAGGAAATAGTGACGGTTTGCCGGGGGAAATGGGGAGTTCAGTTAAAAAACATGAACTGTTGCTTTCGCCACAATTACAATGATTAGCCTGATATGTTTCTACAAATGCCGATAGAATAGCAGTTACACAGTAATGATATATTGATTGGTGTCCTCAGATAGCTGTGCAACTAATTAGCAGTAGCAGGGATGAGTCAGTGAATGAGTCAGAGGGAACCAAGAATCGTAAAGTAAAGTGATTCTCAAGTATTGAACGATTTGTTCATGACTCGCACAACACTACCCTAGAGTGTCATTCATTCATTGGACAGAAAACTGTGGAGTCTTATCATGAATGAACTCTTGTAGGGCTTTTCACAAATGCAAACAATCTGTTTCGCAAATACACACAAAATGCAAATGTAATTTGTTTGCAAACCTGTAATTTAAATTCGGAAATACATGTGCTCTGCTTCACAAATGTAATTTTGAGGCACAATTATAATATAAATTCATATAAAATTCACGGAGCATACGAATTACTGAATGTGTATTTACGACATCTGTACGTTGAATTTTGAGACTGATCTGACGTTACATGTCAAGCAACGCCAACATTGGCCGATAAAGCTGTCAATCAAATGCATGTTTCTGATTTCATCAAATATATTCGCTTTCGGGCAATCGCATGGAGAGACTTAATCAACCTCAACCTGTCAATAACATTTATCTGACTATCCCCTCATTGTAAATTATGCAATGTCATTTAGCTGAAGTGTCCGGCTTTGCAAAGTTAAATGCAAAGCTTAAAGTATTTTTTTTTTTTTTTTTTATACTTTATTTTTATTTTTTTCCTTCATAACACAAACAGGAGGTCATATACAGACATTCAGACATATTGGGTGATTTACGCGAGTGTTCACCACAGGATAATAAGCTTTTGTTCAAAATCAACAGCAGTTTCAACTGTCACACTCAGCATCAACTAGGTATGTAACCCATTTGGCCCAATAATCTTTCCCCTTTTCCTTCTGTAGCCTCAAAGAGAAAGTTAAGCTTTCCATGTTGTATATGTCATTCATTATATTTTTCCATAGGTGCAGGGTGGGAGGTTCTCTCAGAAGCCAGCGTCTGGTTATTGCTTTCTTACTTGCTACCATAAGTATCTTTAATAAATATCTGTCTCTGTTATGCAGATCCTTTGATACATTCCCCAAATAAAATGAGAGACAAGTAAAGTCAATGTCGAATCCCAGAATCTTCCTTGTTGTTGCTTGAACTTGGGTCCAGAAAGGTTGCAAAGCGGGGCAGGTCCAGAAAATATGAGTATGGTCTGCCATTAGTTGGCCACATTGTCTCCAGCATCGGGCCTGATGGCCTGGTTGTTTTGATTTTATTTTGGGGGTTATGAAAAACCTCACCAGGTTCTTCCAACAAAAAGTTCTCCAACACTGTGAGTTTGTGGTCGACATCTGGGTGTGTATTGTGGCAGTCCATTCCTCTGGGGAGATTGCAATTTCCAACTCTCTTTCCCATTTTTGTTTAATATAGTCTGTTGAGTGAGTCTTCATATGTGAGATACTTGAGTACAGATTCCCAATAATTCGTTGAGAGGACTTTGAGTTATAAGCTCTCATGAACATTTGTGTAACCCCAGATTGTTCCTCTATACCATGACCTTTCACCTCGTTTTGATAGTAGTGACATATTTGTGTATGTCTATACAAATCTTGTCTTCCTAGACCATATTTTCTAGACATAGACTGAAAGTCCATTAATTTCCCATCCTTCACTAATAGAGAGTATGATGTAATTCCATATCTTATCCACTGTCTATATTTTAAATCTAGGGATGCTGGCTTAAAATCTGGGTCGTATGCTGGCCACCTCAATATTTTTACTTCTTTTTGGATCTGATACTTCTTTACAAAGTCTAGCCACACATTCAAAGAAAAACAAACCCATTGATTTTGAAGATCAGGAAGGTCCTTGATAACAGAAGGGCAGCCCAACAAAGATTGCACAGGTCTATTTGATATTGATAATTCGATATCTTTCCAGTTGGCTTCATACTCGGGGTCACACCAAAGAATCAAGGGTCTTAATTGTGCTGCTACATAGAAATCCCTCAGGCATGGTAGGGCCAACCCCCCCTCCTCCCTCGGCAACCGCAATGTATTATATCTTATTCGTGGTTTTTTCCCTTCCCATATGAATCTTGAAATTTGCTTGTCCCATACTTTAAACTGTGAGTCAGGAATTTTGACTGGTAGTGACTGAAATAAATATAACAAGCGAGGTAAGATATTCATTTTGATGGTCATTATTCGGCTGCCTAAGTCGAGAGGGAGTGAGCCCCACCTGTTAAAATCGTCACCTATCTTCTTGTTAACTACTACATAATTCTCATTGTAGAGGTGAGTTGTGTCCTTTGTCAATATCACTCCCAAATATTTTATACTTGTAGCGTTCCATTTAAAATTGTACCTGTTAACAAGATCCTGCGGGGGGATGAAATTAAAAACCAGAGCTTGGGTTTTCTCTATATTGAGGGTATAACCTGAGAAAGTGCCATACATTGTTAAGAGATCCATGAGTAAGGGTACACTTAATGGTGGTGCTTTCAAAGCTACCAGGACATCGTCCGCGTACAAGCATATTTTATGTTCTGAACCTCCTATTGTGATGCCTTCAAGGGCTGTCTCTTGCCTTATGAGTTGGGCTAATGGTTCAATAAACAAGTTAAAGAGTCCTGGGCTAGCAGGACAGCCCTGACGACATCCTCGTTGTAAATGTATGGTCTTCGACATATGGCCATTAATCTTAATTCTAGCGGTTGGTAGCGTATATAGTGTTTTAATGGACTGTATAAATTTTTTACAGAAACCAAATTTCCCCATTACCTGGTAGAGGAACTCCCACCCCACCGAGTCGAACGCCTTTTCAGCATCGAGACTCACCAGGACAGCACTAATCCTTTCGTGTTTTATTTGTTCTATTATATGGAGAGACCTCCTTATGTTATCCTGGGTTCGTCTGTCACTAATAAAGCCGGTTTGGTCTTCATTTATTATTAATGGTAACACCTTCTCCATCCTTTTAGTCAATATGGAAGCATATAATTTGTAATCTTGATTCAGCACGCTGATTGGCCTGTATCCGCTGCATTTTTTCCTGTCTTTGCCTTCTTTTGGGATTACAGAGATAAAGGCTTCCCTCCAAGATGGAGGCAGAACTCCCTCTTTTAGGACATAATTAAAACACTCGCAAAGTAGAGGGGTTATTTGTTCCCTAAAAGACCTATACCACTCACCAGGAAACCCGTCGGTGCCCGGTGATTTCCCTGCTTTCAGACCAGAGATTGCTTTATCAACTTCCTCAGTTGTTATTTCTTTTATGAGATCATCGTTGTGTAACTTCCCTATAGAAGGAAGATCTAGTTGATTTAAGAACCGTTCTACAATATCTGACTCTGGTCTGTCTGGCTGTGTGTACAGGCGTTCATAATATTTCTCAAATGCTTTTTGAATGCCATCCAGTGTGCGGGTTGTTTTATTAGAATTAGGATCTCTTATTTCGTGAATAGTATTTTCAGCTTGTTGTTTTCGCAGTCTCCACGCTAACAGTTTTGTTGCTTTCGAACCTGTCTCATAAAATTTTTGCCTCATAAACCGAAGCTTTTTCTCTAACTCTTCACTGTGAATTTTATCTATTTCCTGCTTAATTGGTCTAATTTGTTGCAGTAGAAGGGGATTTTTGTGTTTACTATGCAACTGCTCTAATTGTAGCAAATTATTTTGCAGATCAATTAGTCTTTGGGCTTTTGTCTTCTTCATAAAGGCAGTAATTGATATAATTTTACCTCTGAGGACAGCTTTTGCGGCGTCCCATAGTGTCACTGCATTTACCTGTCCGTTATTATTATTTTCCAGATATGTTTGTAATTCTCCTTTAATAGTTGTTTTAAATCCTGGGTCATTTAACAAGTTAGTGTTCAACCTCCACAGTGTATTTTTGCGTTTGCTGTCCACGTGCAGTTTTAAGTGTAAACTAGAATGGTCAGACAGGTCTCTTGTGCCCATCCTACATTCCTTTACTCTGTGTTTTTCAGAGTTGTACATAAAAAAGTAATCTATTCTGGAGTGTACATCGTGGCGTGCAGAATAAAAAGTGTATTGTCTATCTTGCTTATGGAAATCTCGCCATATATCTATCAAACCTAAATCCTGTAATCTTTTCTTTACCCATTTTTCTAAGTTATTTATTTTCCTTTTTTGGTTAGTTGTATCTAGTTTGGGGTTAATTATCATGTTTAAGTCCCCCGCACAAATAAGAACACCAAGAGTTTCACAGGAAATTAGATCAAAGATTTTCTTGAAAAGAACCTTATTGCTTCCAGGAGGGGCATATATGTTAAGTAGGGTCACCTCTTTGTGATCCAATTTACCCTTGACCAATATAAATCTTCCCTCCTTGTCCTTAATCTCTGATATAAATTCAAAGTTAACCGAGTTTGAGATCAAAATTGCAACCCCACGTTTGCGACCTCTTTTATAAGAGGAGTAAAATGTATTTCTGAATCCCATCTTTTTTAGCTTTTCATGTTCAGACGACTGTAAGTGTGTTTCTTGCCAGAATACGATTTGTGATTTCTCCTTCTTAGCCTTAGCTATCATCTTTGCCCTCTTAGTAGGGCTACTGAGACCATTTACATTGAGTGTGACAACATGAAATTCTCTTTCACCCATAATCTGCAATTGTAAAGCATCTCAGTTCCTGTGGTGATACCCTCTTAGACCTCAAAACATAATAACAATATAACACGACGGAACAGTATAAACAAACATAACTATAATACAAATAAAATGAGTGGGCTTCCAACTTGGAGGTTCAGGCTAATCCAACCTCTGGGGTGGGGATATGTTCCAGCCACTAGGTGGGGCCCCTGACTAGTTACAACTAGTAGTTCACTGGTGGCTTACTCTATATATGCCGGTATTTTATCAGACTAAGTTTATAACATTAGGGTCCGTTGCTATTACGTCCCGAAAATCAGAACTTAGTGAAGTAAATTCCAGCTGCAAGTGAGCAGCGCAAACGCTGTGATTCAAAGCTTACAAGTCTCCACAGGACCGAGCCTGTATATTACCAACCTGATCAGTCATTTATTTTAAGGCTTTAACTTGGTTTGCAGACAGAGAACAAAAACCAAAGACCGATGTGGGCCAAAGAGGGGATAAAGCAACCAGACTCTCTCTCTCTCAGTCGCCGGCGGGTGTAGTTTCCTCCTCTCCTGTGCGCCGCTGAAATCCCCTCAGTTTCTCGCGTACGCTTCGTTGGAATTTTGCCGGGTCTCTATGGCGGGGGCCTTTGACATTCTCCCACAGTGGCTGAAGGTTGTCCAGCGTCCTCTTAGTCGGGCGGGTGGGGGGCACTGCAACACCCCTGGCACGTAGATCGTCTGCTGCTTGCTCAGCGCTGTGATATGTGACAGGTCCATCTTTGAGGAATACGCGCATCCTTGTTAACGGAGTTTGAAACCGGATGCCCTTTTCTTTAAGTGTCTTCTTTATTATCGTGTATTCCTTTCGTTTTGACAACACTTCAGTTGCGTAGTCGTGGTCAAAGGACAGCCTTTTGCCCTCAAAAGTGATAGGCTTCTTCCAGGCGGCCCGAATAACTTTTTCCTTCGTTGTGAATTTAAGGAATTTTATGACAATGGATCTTGGAGTCGCGTTGTCCGGGGGCCTCGTGCCCAGGGCTCTGTGTGCCCGCTCGATGCCCAGATTCGTGTCGGGGGGGATGTCCTCACCCAGTTCAGTCTTGATAAGTTTCTCCACAAAGTCAGCCACGGAGGTGCCCTCTGCTGTTTCTCTTACGCCGTACAGCCTGATGTTATTCCTGCGCGAGTGCCCTTCTAACTCCGTAACTTTAGCTTGTAGAGCGTGTTGTGTTTTCAGAAGGGAATTCACTGCATCTTTCGCGTCCGTACTCCATGTCTCCATATCCCCGATGCGTTGCTCGGCTTCCTCGAGTCTTTCGTTTGTGAGGGCGATTTTCCCTGTTGCCTCCTCCATTTCTTGATGTACGTCAGCTCTCAGTTCGTTCAGCTGTTTCTTAATATCTGCCTGGAAGCTAGTTTGAAAGTCAGTTAGTCGGTTTGCAATATCAGTTTTGATTTCCGTCATCAGTTCTCTTATGGTGGTCAATATTGCGGACTCTTCTCCTGACATTGGCTTCGTAGCTGATGCTTCCTCGCCGCCATCTTCTACGGTGTTTACGCTTTCAATGGTGTCGTCCTCTCGATCAAAATCGTCCTTCTTAGCTCTTCTTTGTGACTTACCACGGCCCTTTTCCTTCCCCCCTTCCATCTTCAGATATATTTAGGTCGATTTTAGTATCAAAAACTTTTGAATTGGGGGGGGTTTAGCTAACCGGCAGAGAGCAATTTTTTACACGACCATCCTCGAGCTCGCGCCACCGGAAGTCCCAAAGCTTAAAGTATTTTGACACCATGCCGGATCTCCGGCGAATGTTGTTGGACTGCAATTGAAAAAAAGAGAACAACATAAAAAAAAGAAACGTGTTGATGCAGGATATTGTCAGGTTTGCGCAGTCATTTGAGTTCGCCTACCAAAGGAATGAGAGTAACGCAGCTTCCCCTCTCAATCAACCAAACAAACATCACAAGCCAATCAGAAGTAGGGTGGGAGTGGGTCTTGGAAACTTGGTTGAGATCCAGCTGTAGTGTACCTGATCGAACACTCGAACACGCTCGACTGAGTTAGATTGAGGTACTGAGTGTGGTGTTGGTTCTGGAGTCGTAAATGTGGTTGTAGCTTGTTCCGGCACTAAAGAGAGCCCATGGAAATCCAGCCTCCTCCGTGTCTGTTATTCAGTATAACAGTTGAGACCCACGATTCACACAGTACACGGTATAAAACCACAACACCAGCAGCGGTTGATGCTGCATTCCAAACAACTTGGGAAAAATGAACTCTGGGTTGTCAAATTCGGAAATTACTGCTTCCAAAATAAATATAAATGGCTGCTGCACACATTTTATCGTTCAGCAATATGCGAAAATATGCCAATCAAATTAACCTGTAGCGTGAACGCTATGATATCGGAAGTTGGAAATATCCGAGTTGGAATTTCATGAAGGCAGCATCTAGGCAGGCATTTCTTTTTATTGAAGTCACTGTTCAGAAATGATGGAGAGGATGAAGCAAGGCAAAGATATCCTAACAACAGACAAAAGACTTAGAGGATGTGGACAGAAGAAAGGTGCAATGTTTCCTATTTTTTATGTAGAAGCAGAATAAAATAGTTTACTGTTGCACTGAAACTGTTTACAAGTTGTTTTTGCATAAATTGTCCTTCACTGAATGAAAAGGTTGCTAATTGAATAATATCTCAAATTAATTTGCTTTTGCTTGACTGAGTTTCACATTTAAAATTATTCTCTTTAACTTCTAAATATTTTTTCCACCACCCCGGAAATAAGATCAGGCTTGGGATTTTTTCTTACTTTAAGCCCTGTAAATGTTGAATGAAGATAAACTATGTGACCGCATGTTACATGCCGCCTTTGCGAAATGTGTTGTTTATTGTTGCCGTAACGACGATGGTCGCCAACGGTTTAAGTGTGGAGAAATGTAAGCCCATGTTGTGAGGTCCGGAAAGGTGGGGTGGGGGTTGGAGATTCCCATCTCCTACACCCCTCAGGTTTCAAAGAAACTCCAACAGAGATTTAACAGATCGCTGCTAAGTGCAATCCTGGACCTTTATCTGAACCTGGTATCGAAAGACCCTGCTCTCCCAAAACAATAAATTGCAGTCCGTGCATCAAATCAGCATAAACATGCCCAACCCCGCAGAGAGGTACCCCTTCTCTGACCCTCCACTTGGGTTGGCCTGATAACATTATCAGGCAACAGTAAATTGTAAATTGCCGCTCTGGAATGCATCCAGGCCAACAAGGACACAAGGATTGATATAATAAGTAATTGGGTATTCCGATCAAATAAAAGACTGCAAACATGCCGAACTGATTCCCCCGCGACTTCACACCTGGTTGAACCATTTTTCTACAAGATAATTTGGCAGAGATAGAATTTACACCGGACAATGAACTATTCCAATTATGTAACAACAGCGCCACCTGAATGACGAACCGCCGGAACCGATGGCATATTGTCTGAGCACTGTAATCTATGTGCTCGATAGTTGCTTATAACTATTCTGTAAAAAGAAAAAGAAACTTCATACACAGTTTGTAGTCATACATTTCTGACTTTCCACAGCCAGTCAAGATATGCATGAAAATATTATTTTCTTAGTTCATTTGTTTGTGTGCCTCTGTGATGTTAACCAGACCATACCCGTGGGTCAGCCCCCAAATAAAGTAGTCAAAATGAAACTTTTTTTAGTCTTCAATTGGTGGAGTTCTGGGGAAGTTCTGAAGAAGAGAGCTTCCTCAGGAGACCTGATGAAGCAATAACAACAACAACAACAAAAAAAAAGAAACTCAGAAGTTAGCCGTTAAACTACAAGGGCTAAGTTCCAACTTGCAGCCAAGGCTGCTTACAACCGGAACAAGTTTGGCTGCAGGGCACTCAGCCTTCTGCATCTCGAGTTGCTGTGGTAACCAGGGCCGCTTGTGCTGGGCTAGGCGCCAGTCTGTTGTCATCACAAAAGAGGAGAATAATTCGGACATTAACTTAATAACCAAGCCAATCGCACGAAAGACAACACTCCGCTGAAGAAGGACGAGCAAGACCGACAGCCACTTCAGCCGAGGACCAGTCTAGTTTGTGAGGCCGCGACGAAGGACCTCGACGCGGCTGCTCTCGCCGGACATATCCTAGCCCTTTTTGGGGCCAGCTGCATCCAAAGTAAGGTTACGTTTATCTGCTCCCCCAGCTGGCTGCTCTGAGTGATGCGAGGCATGGCTATTAGACAATGCTAACCCACATTTCAGTTACAAAAGCTCTCCTTCTTCAGATAAATCCGCCCTGTATTTCATAAATAACCTTCCGTTCAATCGCCCAAGTTCCCAAATTAGTCATCAGCTGCTGAATCATCGTTATCACATAATGTATTGCATTATTCCATTCACATATATACAAGCTCACCTGTTTGACCTAGTTTATGCTTTGATCTGCACCTGTATATAATGAACACATTTTGATTTACCCCTTTTTAATTATTAAAACTCCCCATAAATTAAGCCATTATTACATTCCTTCCTTCAGCAATTTTTCTTAAATCAATCCACAGTAAAGAACATCCCTTCTAGATTGAGACTTGATAAGAGGCAATAATATATACAATCCGAGGAACAACACCAATAAGAAGTGAACAGGCAACAACCAAAATGATCTGCTCTAGGATGTAATTGCCTGTTTGAAATGTGCTACATCAGAGGTTCCTAAACTCGTCAGACCACATGCCACTTTGTATTGCATAGATGATTTTTTCATAAAATAAAAATTAACTGATATACCCATGCAAATTTATTAATTCTATCATATGTCTCCAATATTTCATATTAGAACTGTACAAATGAAAACCAAAGATGAAACAGAAGCTCTTTCCAGATGCTGTGCATGCTTTCTAATAGCAATGTCAGCTCCTTAGTTTAACTGGCTACAGTAATAACTTTGAGTTTTGAGTCTGCACGCAACAATTTTTTTCCTCCCCCATTCAAATCAGAGACATTTTCGGGGGAACTGGGAACAGGTTGCCCTGAAAGGGTTGACTGTCCCCGAAAATTGATGACGGTCATGCTATCATATCAGGTCTTGTTTTGTCTGTGTTTAAAGACACGTGTCCTGTCCTGTCCAAACTTCCTACTTCCAATAATGTGCAAGGAAGTAGTTTCCAGACTCATGATAGTTTTTTTCCCAACAGATATTTAAAGAGATTAAATTAATATCTTTTCCAGGCTAATCTGTGTTTCGTGGACATTGATAACCGCTACATCGAGCTTCCAGAGGACTTCCCCCAGTTCCCCAATAAGACCGAATTCATCCAGGAGCTAAGTGAAGTCCTGCTCAGTTTTGGAATCTCTTCCAACATGGGGGCCCCACCTAGGACCCACAGGAGTCCCGTCAGCAACCCTTGCACACTGAGCAGGGAGCGTAAGGCCATGGCCCTCCAACAGCTGGAGGACGATGGACGTAACGGCAACCTGGCAGGTGAGGAGCTTGCTGTCCTGGAGCTACTGCAAGGAAATACCACTCTGGAGAGGCTGCAAGCACTCACCAAGCGCACTGGGGTAACCGTGGCCTGTGTGGATGCCCTGAGGGCTCGAGTCAAGTCTCAGCTGACCGATAAGCCAGGGGCCCAGACAGTGGCTGAAGACGAGGAGCTAAGGAATGCCAAGCTAAATGTGCAGCTAAGGGAGGTGTTTGCTAGCCGCTTCATCACCATGTTTGCTGACTATGAGGCCTTTGTGATCCAGAGTGCCCCAGACCTGGAGACCTGGCTCACCAACAGGGAGCAGATGCATAACTTTGACAAGGTGATGAAAGATTACAATCATTATTAGGTTCCAGTGAAAACATGTTCAGTGTGATGTGATTTTCCTGTTTGGTGCAATGAATAAAAAGTAGGGATTGTAAGTATTTAAATGTTCTGTAAAAGTGGGACCAGCTCTTCTTCACCCCCCTTTCTCTCCTCCAGGCCTCATTCCTTTCAGATCAGCCTGAGCCTTACCTGCCCTTCCTCTCACACTTCATCGAGACGCAGATGTTCGCTACCTTCATTGACAATAAAATCATGTCTCAGTGGGAGGAGAAGGAGCCGCTGCTCCGTGTCTTTGATGCCCGCATTGACAAGGCCCATCTTTATAACGTTCGTGCACCCAGCCTCAGATCTTCCAGCTATCAGAGGTGCTCTGTCCTCAAAGAGTCTGGTAAGTCCAATCTTAATGCTAACAGGAAGGCTTTTCCTCAGGAAGGAGGAGCAATCAAATGGTTGTTACTGGCAGCAGGGTCTTGTTGATAAGTATGTCTGACTGAGCTCAATGTGCAGTTGGAAAACACAAATGTGCCTTATCATGGATGCCTTATCATGCTGCACATACACATAAAAACATGGCCCTACTGAATCGTTTGGTCAAGACAATTCTCTTCATCACAGCTGCTGAGGTTTTTGCTCTGTTATTGGTGATGTACATGCAGAGTGAACAGGAAGTAGGACTCGGGGCTAACACCAGAATTCTTGCTCACTCTGCACATTTGGCACCAATTACTGTAGAGAGAAACCTCAGTGACACTCTGCAACTCTGACAGAAAGGTAGCACAGCCATGGATTAATATATTTATATGTATATAATTGGTTTATAATCATGAAGTACTATAACTCTAATCTGACTGGATTTTTTTTCTGACCTTGGAGTTGTTTTCTGAGTGCGCTAAAGTTCTGTTGACTGCAGCTCTGGCCATTGAACAGCGGCTGATGAAGGTTGACCACACGGCCATTCACCCTCACCTGTTGGACATGAAGATTGGTCAGGGCAAATATGAACAGGGTTTCTTCCCCAAACTGCAGGCTGACGTCCTCAACACAGGGACAGCTAACAACAAGTGAGTGGTCTTTCCTCTGCCACCATGTGATGATGCTTCTGTCAAACCATTGACTGATGAATGAATGCAGTACCACCGCAAATCTGACAGTGCTTTGGTCTGCAGGTGGTTTCAAAGGACAGCAACAACTCAACGAAAGCAAGACCAACACAGGCAACAGACAGCGCACCTGAGCCTAGACAATAATCTAAAAGAGGTAGAAGAGCCTGCCATCCCCCCATGTTTCTTTTGTTCTTTGTTCCATGCCTGAACTTTGTTGATTGCTGTTATTTTTCTTTCTACATATGCATGCTGCCTTCTTTGCTTTTCCCCCCTCCATTCTTTTCTTTTATTCTCCTCTTATCTGTGTGTGCACCCTGTTCTGGTCATGCTGGTCATGCCCCTCCTCCTAAAGCAGGTGGAGGGCTGTCTGGTCCTGCAGAACTCCATGGCATTCTGGGAGTGGGACAATGGTTCCCCTCATCTTGTCAAACGACCTAAAAAATCTGCCTCTGCATCTTGTCTGGTATGTGGAGGAGCTATATGCTGTAGGAGCTATAGGATATACAAATCACACATTCATCAGCCACACATCAGATAATGGCAGAGATTCAGTTGAGGTAATCTGAAACTTCACTGAGGCTCATTTCATTTCAGCTGAGAAATAAAAAAACATTAAAAAGAAGTTTTCTCTCTCTCTCTCTATATATATATATATATATATATATATATATATATAAATATTGGGACATCGACACAATTCTCATCTTTTTGGCTCTATACACCAACACAATGGGTTTGAAATGAAACTAACAAGATGTGCTTCTTTCTCTATCTGCTTTGATTTTTCAGCCTAATGATGGCTTTCTTCACTGATAGTGACAGCTCTTTGTTTCTCATATTGAGAGTTGACAGCAACAGATTCCAAATGCAAATAGCACACTTGAAATTAACTCTAGATCTTTTATCTGCTCCTTGTAAATGAGTTAATGAGGGAATGAGGGAATAGCACACACCTGGCCATGGAACAGCTGAGCAGCCAATTGTCCCATTACTTTTTGTCCCTTAAAAAATGGGAGGCACATACAGAAACTGTTGTAATTCCTACACCATTCACCTGATTTGGCTGTAAATACCCTCAAATAAAAGCTGAAAGTCTGCAGTTAAAGCACATCTTGTTTGTTTCATTTCAAATCCATTGTGGTGGTGTGTATATATATATAAATTTCCTAAATGTCCAAAATGGCATAATATATAGCTTCACTGGGAGCCATAATGTCTTGTTAACACACACAGACTCCTGTCACTTCTTGTCTGTATACTGTAGTGAAATCAAATTTATTAACATAACACTAAATCATTAGCATTACATCAAGGCTCTATACAAATAAAGCAGGTCTAGACCAAACAGAGGCCAAAAAAATCCCTCCACGAGCAAGTACTTGGTGACAGTGGAAGGAGACACTTCCTTTAAAAGGAAGAAACCTTGGAGCCACGTCCCTCTGTTGGATGGGAGAGAGACTGGGGATGGGTGCAGAGAAAATGAAAGCAGGAGGAGAGAAAATGCAATAAAAATGCAAATGAAAACATACAGTTGTCGAGAGGGATTAATGTCTGCTTTAATGTCTGCTATCACTACATCGGCATTAGTAAATATTAGCAGTAAGTAAAAATATTAAATGAAATTCTGATAGGAATCATTACTAGTGTTTAATGATAAATAATAGTATTTATTGCAGCAGCAGGTATTGAGCAGAAAATGGAGCAGAGATGATTGAGCACCAGCAGGAGGAGGACAGGAGGGAAAAAAACAGCCTACATAAAGAAACAAAATTAGTGACATATAATGGTGTGATGTATGCAGGTGCATAAATTAGAATATACAAAAGTCAAACAAGTGAAAATGATATATTAGTGTTTATTTATAGTGTAAAAGTTCAATATTGGAGACTATTATTGGCACCTTGCACAAGGAGTGTAAGAAACAACAGGTCTTTTCTGAAGAAGCTAGCTGTTCGCAGTCTTGTAACCAAGCACATTCGTGGAAAGCTGAATGGAAGGAAAAAATAAAGTTGAAAAAGGTGCACATGCAACCCAGATCACCAAAGCCTTAGGAGAATTATGAATTCACTTTTGGAATTGAATTACTTAAATAAATAAACTTTTTGATGATATTGCGTTAAATGCAATAAATTAAATTAATGGTAAAAAATAAATTAAATTAAATTAAATCCATGAACAAAATACGGGCGTATGTATTTGTAGAGCCCAGGTGGTTCAGTGCGTGGTGGATTGCTATTGGTTCTGCGTGTGAATTGGTAGTGATCCATGAAGGGAGAAGTAACATTTTTCAGGTGCTTTAGTTTAATGTGCTCAAATGATTTCTTGGCTGCAGATGTGCAAGGCAATGTGTCTGTAGTCATTTGGGCTGGAGATATTCTTGATTTTGTGAACCAGGATGATAATAGACTCTTAAAAACACTGAGAAAGAAGAATTTGCATTGTGGCACCAGGACCTTCCTGACACACTGTGCTGGTTAGTGGTCGGCGCTGCGTCAGGGCTAGTCGGCGGCTTGCTTCAAAGCAGTGCTGTCATGGAACCATGGCACCAGGACGACTGCATCGCCACTGTGTGAGGTACTCCCTGGACAGCTCACCAGCTGTCCCGGTGCAATTAGTCTTTGTTGACTGGGCTCACCGAGTCCCTACTCCTCTGTTATGTTGTGGAATATCACGCTGTGCCTTTTATTCCACCTCTGGCCAACAACCGTGCCGCCATTGGCCAGCGATATCCACCGCCTCCACCGAGAAAAACCCCTCATCTCCAGCATGCCACTGAAATTCTCTGCTTCACATCTTCTGGTCCTCTACAAACATTCCATCCCATCGCTCTGAACATTCAATCGCTCCGCCCCCGCTGACATCACACGTCATTACAACAACAATCTACACACACACTCTGTCTATGTACGACCGCTCAGCAATGCCCCCCTTCCATCCAATTTCACCCAGCTCTCAAATTTGCCTTTTTCAATACACGGTCACTTAATAAAAAAGGCTCAATACTCAGTGACTTTGTAACGGACAATAACACTTTTTCTGTATAACCAAAACCAGGCAAAAACCACAAGAATACATTTTACTAAATAAAGCTACTCCTCCTGGATACTGCCTACATGGACAAACCACGTGCCGGTCATGCTGGTAGTATAGCCACAATATACCACCAACACTTCAAAGCCACTCCTATAACCATCTCCACCCCCTGGGTGACTCCCTGGCCCCAAACCGCTGGTTACTGCAGTCATCTATCGCCCCCCCAAGCCCAACCCTGCATTCCTTTCCGACCTTTATGAATTCCTCACTCAACTCTGTGCCATATCGCCATTTGTACTATTACTGGGCGACTTCAATCTTCACATCAAAAACTCCTGCAAAAATGCCGCTGAATTCCTGGACATCCTGAACTACTTCAACATCACTCAACACATAGCTTTCCCCACCAAAGAAAAAGGTCACACCCTGGACCTGATCTGCACCACTGTAATAACTATCAATAACCTCACCAGCTTCAACTTCACCAATGCCATCTCTGACCACCTGGCCCTCACCCTGGACATTGACATCTCCACCCCCCTCATCAAGCAACAGCGCTCCATAAATTTCCAGAACATGAAATCCATCCACCCCTCGTCTTTCCCCACCTTACTGAATGACAACATCCCCAATTACACCCCCCCCCTCAGGACCCCTCCCTCACTGAACTGGTAAGCAGCTTCAACTTCACACTATCCTCCTGCATTAACCAGCTTGCCCCCATAAAAACCAAATCCGTCTTCTACACCCACTCTGCCCCCTGCTAAACTGACCACCTCCACCACCTCAAAGCCAAGGGCTGGCCGCTTGAACGGCTCACAAAGAAAACCGGTCTCACTATTCACTCAGATATCTACAAATCACACCAACAACAATACAGAGATGCCCTCAATAGCGCACGCATTGCCCACTACTCCTCCGTCTCTCCTCCCGTTTAGATTACTGCAACAGCTTACTCCGTGGTATCACCTCCAAAACTCTCAGCAAACTCCAATAAAAACTCTGCCATCCGGCTCCTCACCAGCACCCACTCCAGAGACCACATCACCACAGTCCTCCATAACCTCCACTGGCTACCTATCAAACAATGAATCCACTTCAAAATACTCTTCATCACCTACAAAGCACTGCACAACCTGGTGCCCCCCTTACTCTCCGACCTCCTAGGCTGCAAAGGCCAATCGCTGAACCTGGAGTGACACGGCCTTCTCTGTGGCCGCCCCCACCCTCTGGAACAAATTCCCCAAATGCATCAAAGAAGCCCCCTCCCTCCCGACCTTCAAGACATCAATGAAAACCCATCTGTTTACAGTAGTATTTCTTAGCTGACCTTGTATCAATTCTTGTTTTTATTGTTTTTATTGATTTTGTCTTATTGTACTTTTCCATTTTCAATGTTCTCCTAATAAAGTTGTTGCTTTTTCTTACCTTAGACCCCTAGGCCCCCCCCCCACCTGCACCTTTAAAGCGTCTTTAAGTACTCAGAAAAGCACTATATAAATCCCAGATATTATTATTATTAGAGAGTTATGGGAGTCTAGGCCTATAGTAACATAGCTGAAGACTAAATAAGTTTTAACTATAAGCTCTGTCTTAAAGGTTTTAAGCCTGGTCTTGAAAATTGCTAGTGTCCGCTCCCAGGACCAATACTGGAAGTTGGTTCCTTAGAAGAGGAGCCTGATAACTGAAAGATCTGCCTCCTGATTTACTCTTGGAGACTCTAGGAATCACAAGTAAATCCCCATTTAGAGAGCAGAGTGGCCTACTAGGACAGTAAGGAACTATGATCTCTCTGAGATATGATGGAGCTTGGTCATTAAGATCTTCATATGTTAACAGAAGGATTTTTAATTTTATTCAGAATTTTACCTGCAGGATTGGTCAAAGTACCAAACCCTTTGGGACCCCATAATTAGCAATAGTACGTGAGGACGCGCTACTGTACAAACTACTGTACTGTACATGTACAAAATGATATCTATCCGAGAAATGACCACCTATCCTCGTACAGATCCAACTCGCCCAAACAAGTTTCTGAAAAGGCAAGAACACAAGTGTCTTTGATGCCAGGTCTCCCCTTAACCCATGCCTCCAGTTCATCCGTTTTGTGTCTGAGAGACTGGATGGTTGACAGCAGGATAGTAGGAAGGGGTGCAGCCTGCTGCAGTCGTCAAGCCTACAATTTCTACAAAGTCTGCAGTGTGCTCCTCCTGTATAATTGTTACAGCTTTCTTTGTAGTAGTTCAGTAATTCAATTGAGTAGACCATCTGGCATTACTGAGAGCTTTTTTTTTATACAATTTTCATCCTGATGACAACAAACTGTTTCAGTTGAAATATTTCTAATTCTACTCAAAAGGGTTCAATTTAAAGTTTCAGGAGGTGAATGAGGTCTGTAAGGGTTTTGTCATACTCATCACAGTTTAATGACTCAATATCAACGGCAAAACACATCGACAACCAATAGGTCTCTGGCTCAAGGTCAGTGTGTCATATCTTTATCAGTGCAAGGTTCAGGTTCAGGTATCTTTGATGTTAAGGCCTGGTCAAAGTATGTTTTCTCTCTGTCTTTGTTTGTGAAATTCAGAGGTACATGCAGGAGGCCCGCAGCCTGGGGAAGAACCTGAGACAACCTAAACTGTCCGATCTGTCTCCAGCTGTCATTGCACAAACCAACTGGAAGTTTGTTGAGGGCTTGCTCAAGGAGTGTCGCATGAAGGTAAAATAGACATTACTTTTGGCTCTAGTATTAAATTACTATTATATTTACTTGACTGCCTTGTACATATTTGTATATAAACAAAACAGTCCCACTTATGTGTGTGTTTATGTACAGACTAAGCGTATGTTGGTTGAGAAGATGGGCCATGAGGCTGTGGAACTGGGTCATGGGGAAGCCAACATAACTGGCTTAGAAGAGAACACTCTAATTGCCAGTCTGTGTGACCTACTGGAGAGGATCTGGAGCCACGGGCTACAGGTCAAACAGGTCAGTATACACACGCACTCACAGAGTTTCTCCAAATTGCACAAGGTGTCCCTCAAGGCTCTGTCCTTTGTTCCTGTTCCTGATATAGTCACTTCATACAATTTATTACTACAGTGTGTTGTATTTCACTATATACACTGTACTGCCTCATGAAACTCTGTTTTACTCCTTTATATTTACTCAGCATCATTGTAAATGAGTACTTTAACGTCAGCAAATGTCAAGTGTCAATATGTTGATGCTGAGGTCACCACCTAATAACTGATGGCACGCACTCTCATCTTCTGTCAATATTTCTTGTTGTCCTGTGTTCTGTGTATTCTGATCTCCCAGGGGAAGTCAGCCCTGTGGTCCCATCTTCTGCTCTATCAGGCCCGGGAGGAGAAGGCGGAACAGCAGTCGCATGCCGAGTCACCAAGTAATACACACATCCACACTGACACTGTGTTTCTGTCTTACACATATTGCTGAGAATACATGCATCATGTATATTTCCTCAGCAGCACCACATGTTGCTGAGAGAAGGAAGTCTGACTGCTGCTTATCAATGCCAGGCCTCTGTGTCACTCTCATTCAAGATATGAGGTACATACTGTTGTTGACATTGCAAATACACAACTCCCTCTTAGATAATGTGGTATGGTATCCAGTAGCTGGCAGGTAAGGGCCAAAACTGGTCCTCTAGATTGTTTTGATAATCTGGCTCTCTCATTTTATTCCTGAACCATCCAACTGACTTTCCCACATTTAGTCATAATGTCCAAACAGCGAACTCACACAAGTTTATTCCACTTTTACCATGTGACAAAATAGATCTCTGTGATAGGAGCAGTTCCTCTTGTACTTTTGCTTAAAAATGAAAGCATGTTTAAGTTTTTTTTTAGCTATACATTTTCTTCTGACCTTCCAACTGTTTTGTTGCAAGTATGGTAAAATAGCAGCCTAACCCTATGAAGGAAGGACTGATTCAGTATAAAATTTAGAAATTGGCTAATGTTAACAAGGACAATTTGACCTTTTGAGAGAAAACTGCTGTGTACCAGAAGAAAAAAAGAGTAGAAGGGGAAAAAGGTGGTAGCAGGGGGAAGAAATTATATAAGGAAAAAAGAGGAGAGACAGTAGTTCTTTTTCATGTTCACCACTGTGATTGCCCTTTGTTGTACTGTTTTGACCTATGATTATATTGTTTTATAAACAAAATTCTCTGTGAATATATGCATTAAATGTAGAATGTATGTAAATGTAGAAAAAAAAAAATCCTCCTTAAGTCTCAGAAAAAAAACAATGAACAGTGAAGACTGGTGACTGACTGACTTCACTGACTGGTGAAGATGGATGTTTTTGGTGTCTTCAACCAGCCCTGTCTCTTCAGGCATATCCAGAGCATGTCTGAGATCAAAACAGATGTGGGCCGAGCTCGGGCTTGGATCCGTCTGTCCCTGGAGAAGAAGTTACTCTCTCAACACCTCAAACGGCTACTGTCCCAACAAGCCTTAACCAAGTGGGTTACCACATACATACAAAACCAATGTAAACCAATAATAACAGACAGAAACTCAGCATTATATTTTGAAAAGAAAGCGTCAGATTTATATGATTACACTTGATCTACAGCTGACATCAAAGCTCACTTGATCA
Source organism: Echeneis naucrates (assembly GCF_900963305.1). Taxonomy (NCBI): domain Eukaryota; kingdom Metazoa; phylum Chordata; class Actinopteri; order Carangiformes; family Echeneidae; genus Echeneis; species Echeneis naucrates. Next base: position 16,045,050 of record NC_042533.1, read on the forward strand.
CAGTGGAGGTGACTGTAACTGTTAAATGGCTGTGGCCTCTTTTCTCACTGTTGTTCACCTGCCCAGTGTCGGTGTAGTGGTTGTATTTTACTTGGTCAGGCCCAGGGGCAGCAATGAGCACCTTTAAAATGGATAGACTCCACTTTAGGTGAGAATGGCCAGAGGATGTTCAGCAGTGCCATGGGTGAGGGTCTTGTTCATCTTCCTAATACCAATGAAAAGTACTATGAACTCTTCAATGCAACAAAAATCTTTCCAGCTGAGTTGCTATAGACATAACCTAGTGCTGCATTGAGAGAATTAGAAACTGACTCAGAACATCTCCAGTGTCCTTTTGAACAACTGAGGATGCCTTCAGAACACTTTGAGCTGCTTCAGAATATTTGGAATTGGTAGATTAACCTGTTGGTTTTTCTTATGTTACCAAAGCTGATAGTAATTAAAACATGACTTTACCACCAAAACCAACCCATCCTGACTGACCAGAGTTCCTGCACATGGAACAGGGAGTGTGACAGAATTGAGTGCTATGGATGCAGACTGTGTAGAGAAGGACAAGAGAAGATTAATTTATTGTGCAGTTGAGTCTGAAATTGAAGTCTTGCATCTTAAGTTATCAATGCTGCAACCATATGACCTGGCTGCATTGAAGAGATAATCAACTGATAGAACATTAAATGGCTCTGTTTTTCAACATGGCCTGTACTCCATCCACAGAAATCTGTACAAGCGTTATGCTTTCCTGCGCTGTGAGGAGGAGAAAGAGCAGTTCCTCTTCCACCTGCTATCACTCAATGCCGTTGACTACTTCTGCTTCACTAGTGTCTTCACCACCATCAGTGAGTTTACCTCTGAGTCACACCACACTCTGACGTAACATACTGATGTAAAATTCCAAAAATCACCAGAGGAAAAGTCATCCAGATGTTCATGTTGAAAGACTGCAATAGTTTTTCCATCCACTTTGTCGAACATTATAATCAATCGAGTATATTCTACATAAAAACATCGGTTTTTGCACATAGAACACCTGAGCATCATAAAATGAACACAATTTACAACTGTGTCCTATATACACTTACAAATTTGTCCCTGCAGTGATCCCATACCGAGTTGTCATCATCCCCATCAAGAAGCTGAGCAATGCTATGACCACATCCAACCCCTGGGTGTGTGTGTCAGGAGAGCTGGGAGACTCAGGCATCATGCAGATCCCAAAGAATGTTCTGGAGATGACTTTTGATGTAAGTAGCATGTGTTCATGTAGCTATAATTTGGTGTGGAATTTTGTGTCAGTTGTGTGCTTTTGTGCACCTCACAGCTCACTGTGCAGAATCAAATCGTGATTAATATGATTCAGATGTGCAGAATCATGTCACACGTCATCTGAAAAATTTACAATATTCATATGCATTCATTCATCTTCAACCACTTCCTTCCATTCCATCCATCCATTTCTGGGTTGCGGGGGCTTGCTGCAGCCAATCCCAGCTCATACTGGGCGAGAGCGGGGTACACCTTGGACCGATCCCCTTTCCATCGCAAACAAGACAAAGACAAAGACAAAGAGAAATAGACATTCTGGAGCAACAGCGCTAACCACTATTTTGGCGTGCTGCCCAAAATTTACAATATATAAGATATAAAAATACACCCTCTTATGAAATTTTGAATGGAAAAGAATAGTTATATATAGGGCTGTCATGAACATGAAATATTTGTTGACAATTAATTACCATAAAAATAATTGCAATTAACAATTTAATTCCCTTTGTCTGATCATTATATACCACTGTTATAGTATGAGCCCAGTGGTGGACAAAGTACACAGCTCAAGTATTTGTACAGAGCCCCCTGGTCAAATGTTACTCCCATACAAGTGAAAGTAGCTAAGTTAAACTATGACTTGAGTAAAAGTACAGGAGTGCTTGCTTTTAAAAATAGTTGAGTATTCAATTTACTTTTCATTGCAATGTAAGGTGTCCTGAAACAGTACATTCAAATAATCATCATCGTCATCATCTTCATCTTCATCCGCTTATCCGGGGCCGGGTCACGGGGGTAACAGCTCCAGCAGATAACCCCAAACTTCCTTTTCCCCGGCCACATCAGCCAGCTCTGACGGGGGATCCCAAGGCGCTCCCAGGCCAGTGTGGAGATATAATCTCCCCACCTGGTCCTCGCCCTCCCCCGTGGCCTCCTCCCAGCTGGATATGCCAGAAAAACCTCCCTTGGGAGGCATCCCGGAGGCATTCTTATCAGATGCCCAAACCACCTCAACTGGCTCCTTTCCACGCTAAGGAGCAGCGGCTCTACTCTGAGTCCCTCCTGGATGGCCGAACTTCTCACCCTATCTCTAAGGTAGACTCTAGCCACCCTGCTGAGGAAACCCATTTTGGCCGCTTCTACCCGCGATCTCTTTCTTTCAGTCATGACCCATCGCTCATGACCAAAGGTGAGGGTAGGAACAAAGACTGACCAGTAACTAGAGAGCTTTGCCTTCTGGCTCAGCTCCCTCTTCATCACAACAGTGTGGTAGAGTGAACGCAACACCGCCTCTGCTGCTCCGATTAGCCGGCCAATCTCATGCTCCATCTTACCCTCACTCGTGAACAAGACCCCGAGATACTTAAACTCCTTCACTTAGGGTAAGGACTCATTTCTTACCTGGAGTACGCATGCCACTGGTTTCCTGCTAAGAACCATGGCCTCCGATTTAGGGGTGCTGATCCTCATCCCAGCCGCTTCACACTTGGCTGCAAACCTGTCCAGTGAGCACTGGAAGTCACAGACCGAAGGAGCCAATAGGACCACATCATCCACAAAAAGCAGGGATGTAACCCTCAGCTCCCCGAACTGCAGCCCTCCTCCCCTACGACTACACCTCAATATCCTGTCCATGAAAATCACAAACAGGATTTGTGACAAAGTGCAGTCCTGGCGGAGGCCAACCCCCTCCTGAAACAAGTTCGACTTATTGCTGAGAACCCGGACACAGCTCTCGCTTTAGGAATACAGAGATTGGATGGCCCTCAGCAGAGACCCCTTCACCCCATACTCCTGCAGCACCTCCCACAATATATCCCGGGGAACCCAGTTGTACACCTTCTTCAAGTCCACAAAACATGAGAGTAAAGATCTGGTCCATTCAAAGAGTCTGACTCTAAAATAATGCAGTGAATGAATTGATTAGAACTGAATTGAAATATTCAATGAAAAGCAGCAGGACCAACACTGTAAATCAAATCAAATCAGATTTATTTGCAAAGCGCCAAATCATAACAAAGTTACATCAAGACACTTTACATATAGAGCAGGTCTAGACCAAACCCTTTATAAAATGATTTAAAGAGACCCAAAAGATTCCCCAACTGTAATGATCTTGTTTTTATTAAAAGAAAACCACCCCTGTTCAAAATCAAAATGCTAAATAAAAGAAGTTGCAATAAACTTCTGAGCTCAGTGACAAAACCTCTAAATCCATGATGCAAATGTCAATAGATTCTCATTTAAATGTGGCCATTGAATATATATTTAATAATTAAGCGCCTCAAGATGGTGCTAATTTTCCGCTCATGTGCCATTAAACCATACCAGAAGCACAGGGTGCAATGAGCGAGAATGTGACATTCACATTCGTGTTCCCTGTCTGTCTATTTGCACTGTTGGTGATATTTCGTGTTTCTTTGCATGATGGATGATTTTCTTTAGTTTTGTCATGTTTTTTCTTTGTTTATTTGTTTGTTTTTTTGGTCTATCATTAATGTTTCATCTCCCTCAGTCTGCTCTTAGGCCTCACACACACATATCTGCCTTGTTCAGAGACCCCGCTCAACACCCCTGACTCAATATTACTTTTTGTTTAGCTGTAATGAAGCACACTGCCATGAGCCCTTGTGCAGTTCATCCTGCTATAGAATTTTTGAAAAGGAGCTCGTTGAACTTTGTCTCATGTCTGTTTCCATTAAATCAACAGGATAATAAAATCTAAATAATAAAATTAGACAAAACCTACTGAAATGTCTAAAAACTTTAGTCATTTTAGTATCGACAGGTTTAGGCAAACTTTTTATATCGTCACAGTCTATAAAGTTAATACTATAACTTGTATTTGTAAGGTCTTTACAATCAAATCAAATCAAATCAGATTTATTTGTATAGGGCCAAATCATAACAAAGTTAGCACTTTACCCCGATGAGTAAGCACTTGGCAACAGTGGCAAGGAAAAACTTCCTTTAAGAGGCAGAAACCTCAGGCTGGGGGGGGGGGTTTAGGCAAGAACATGTTGCTGCATGAAGTTCATGGAGTTGAGCTGTAGTACAGAATTCATGAAATATAGGACCAGCAGGTGTTGCAGGAACATGGGATGGCGATGAGTCACCACCTGCAGGATGAGGACAGGGAGAGAGAGAAGAGGAACTGGGAGAGACAGAGACTTTGGCAGAACATGGTTAGTAAATACAGTATAAATACGTAGAACTGGGTGAAACTGTTTTTTAAGAAGGATGGTTCTTATCAGCGCATGCAAGGGGGGAGGAAGGGAGAGCGAGCAAGAGGGAGGGAGAGAGAAAGAGGGAGAGGGGGAGAGAGGGTGACACGGAGAGACAGACAGAGAGAGAGAGAGAGAGAGAGAGAGAGAAGCTCAGTCCTTCCCCCAGTAGCCTAGGCCGAAAGCAGCATAGCTAAAGAGTAGAGGACTTTAACTTTTTAACTATAAACTCTGTCATACAGGAAAGTTTTAAGCCTGGTCTTGAAAATTGCTAAAGAGTCCACCCCCCGGACCGATACTGGAAGTTGGTTCCATAGAAGAGGAGCCTGATAACTGAAAGATCTGCCTCCAGATTTATTCTTGGAGACGCTAGGAACCACAAGTAAACCTCCATCTAGAGAGCGGAGTGGCCTGCTAGGACAGTAAGGAACTATGAGCTCTCTGTGATATGATGGAGCTTGGCCATTGAGAACTTTATATGTTAACAGAAGGATTTTAAATTCTACTCTATATTTTACTGGCAGCCAATGAAGAGCAGCTAACACAGGAGAGATATGATCTCTTTTCCTAGTTCCTGTTAATATTCGTGCAGCAGTGTTCTGAATTAACTGAAGGCCTTTTAGAGATTTGTTTGGACATCCAGATAGTAATGAGTTACAGTAGTCCAGCCTAGAAGTTACAAATGCATGGAGCAGTTTTTCTGCATCATCCTGAGAAAGGATGTTTCTGATTTCCCTCATGTTTCTCAGGTGGAAGAAAGCTGCCCGACTAACTTGTTTTATGTGAGGGACAAAGGACATGTCCTGGTCAAAAATTGCTCCAAGGTTTCTTACAGTGGAGCTGGAAGCCAAAGTAATGCCGTCCAGACTGATGAGATGATTTGATAGTATTTTTCTGAGGTGCTTAGGGCCGAGTACAATAACTTCTGTTTTGCCAGAGTTGAGAAGTAAAATCTTTTCAGTCATCCAGACTTTTATGTCTTCAAGACATGTCCACAGTGTGACTATCTGAGTGACTTCATTTGGCTTCATTGATAGGTACAACCAAGTGTTGTCTGCATAGCTGTAATGTTGCCTAGAGGAAACAGATAAAGCGTAAAGAAGATTGGTCCAAGTACCAAACTCCATGACTGACTACAGTACATGAGGAGGAGCTGTTGTTAACATGAACAAACTGATGTCTATCTGATAAGTAGGATTTGAACCACCTTAGTGCAGTTCCTTTAATTCCAATTTCATGTTCCAGTCTCTGTAGTAAAATATTATGATCTATGGTGTTGAATGCAGCACTAAGATCTAGAAGGAGAAGTATGGAGGCTGATCCATTGTCTGAGGCCATTAGAATGTCATTGGAGACTTTAACCAGCGCTGTTTCAGTATGTAGAGTTAACAGTGTGCACTGTCTTGCCAAAATATACATTCATGCAGTCGATATAATTTATATAACTACACCATCTAGGCATTCTGTATTCCTAAAGTTTATGTAATTAGTGCATCCATACAGTCTATAAAGTATTTACAGTTTTTATACACTATGGTCTTTACATTCATTACATCCATACAGTCTAAAATTTATACAGTCTGTAGTCTTTACAGTCTACAATCTATGCATTTATGGAAAGCATTAATTTCCAGAGTGTAATAGTAGTGTAATAGACTGCAATAGTAAAACAGCGTGAGCAGTAGAAGTGCTGTAAAGGAGCTGTTTGGAGCAGGATTTAATATTGCTGTTGGAATTTTGTTTAAAATACCTTTCTCTCCCCTGTGTGTGTTTTTTTTTTTTTTCTGTTTTTTGTGTAGTGTCAGAACCTAGGGAAGCTGACCACAGTGCAGCTGGGTCACGATAATGCTGGTCTCCTGGCTAAATGGCTGGTGGACTGTGTCATGGTGCGTAATGAAATCACAGGACATACATACAGGTGAGTGGAGGCCATAGGTTTTCAGTCCACAGTTTCTCACCTGTAATCACTCTTTACAATGACTGACGTTAGTGTGAAGTCTTTCAACAGGACAAGAAGAACAACACAACATACTTTCTTTTTTCTCCAGGTTCCCATGCGGTCGGTGGCTTGGGAAGGGTGTGGATGATGGCAGCCTGGAGAGGGTACTTATTGGTGAGCTGGTGGTGCCCTGTGGAGAGGAGGATCCTCGGAGAGGCTGCTATACACCCCCACTGCAGCGTTCACCATCTCAAATCAGACGCATCAGTATCACATCCATGTCTGGGCGAGGATCCAGTCAGTATCTGGCTCTCATCAGATTAAGGGGGAACTCTTGGGGAGAAATGTAACTTAAGCATTTGATGCAGGCCTGAAAGTGTCACCACTGTATTTTAATAATAAAAAAAGTATTATTATTGAATCATTTCATACATTTAAGAAGAAACTATAAGAAAATAATTAAATTCTGCTGTAATTAATTAAAATGGCCACAAATGCACTGAAATTATGGGGCAGAATTAAATAATTAAATAAAACTTAAATCAGACTATAAAACACTGTTTAACCTGCCCAAAATCCTCTTAAAACCTGGTTAAAACCCTGCTATCTAAATATTAAACAACTATCCAGTGAAAAGTTGTTGTAGTGAAAATCATGCAATTTTGTGTTTCTCTCCCCAGAACCAAATTCGGCCCAAATTCAGGAGGCTGTTGGGGAGGCAGTGAGCAACATCATCAAACACTTCCACAAGCCAGAGAAAGAGGTCAGTGAACTATCCGATTCACTTGAAGAATCGCTGAGGCTTGGTTCCAATCCTAAGACTGACTGCTCATTGCGGTTCAGTTCATGGCTGCTCCACTGCCGCAGATGCAGAAACAGATGTTTAAGTAATGGCTGAGGCTACTTCAATTGGGAACATTTCAAAGTCTTGTGTGCTGGAGGAGGCTTTTAACTAGACTACAATGAATTCACACTGCAGTTTTTTTCCGCTCACATTTAATGTGAGGTTCAATACTGACGCTCTCCAAAAATTATGTGCTAAATTGCCTCCACCATGGTTGCCCCAGTTTAATAGCAGTGCATCAATCTCAGAGCTGCTGAAATAAAATTATCTGATGAATTGTGAGTCACATGTTGTCCCTTTGTCATCCAATAATAGTGCTATCAAAACCTCTTCTAACAATGCGATTAGCAGCACACAGGCAATCACACTTTTGCTCCTACACCACTACTGAACACACATCTCTTTGCTGCTATACTTGTTTCCATCTTCACTGAAGAGGTGATGGCCCTTGCCCACTAATTTTTGAGCTTGGGCTGTACTTGGGGTTGTCCTCCATCTTTTGTTCAGTCATGTATAGACTGCATTTATTTCAGTATTTTGGACGCTTTTTTGGAAAGAATTATGAGTCATCTCTAATCCCACCCTCTTTTATTTGTCTGTTTGACGTGATTATATTTCACTTCAGCCTTGTCTGATGTTAAACATGCTGATGTGTGTCCCCTGATTTTGTCGGTGCAGAGGGGTAGCCTAACAGTGCTATTGTGTGGAGAAAACAGTTTGGTAGCGGCACTGGAGCAATTCTTTCATCACGGTTTCAAGTCTGCTCGCCTCTTCCAGAAGACAATGTTCATTTGGGACTTTGTGGGTGAGTGTGGCGTTTCAGCACAAAACTTAACTATTTGATTTGGTTCTTGATGAGTGTAACAGGATTCAAAAACCATGGTCTAAGGCTTTCTGTATTTCTGTCTCCTCTATAAAACACTCTCCTCCTTATGTAGAGAAGGCTGGTGCCTCCATGGAGTCTGCTGACCAGATGGGGGACTTCCAGGGGCCTCTTGGGATGACCTGTCAGTCACTGTGTCACTACATCAATGCCATAAACTCTACCTCCAGGAGTATTGGCAAAGATGGGAAGTTCCAGCTGTTGGTCTGCCTTGGAACCAGGTCAGCTGGCTTTTTCATATATTTTTGTGGTGGCTTATAGGTGCATTACTCCCACCGTCTGGAGGAAGAGGCATGTGACCTATATTAGTTGCTAGTGAAACAGAGAGGAACACACACATATCAGGCAAAAACGTATGACCACTGACAGGTAAAAATATATAACATTGATTATCTGGATGAGCACCTCTTAGTTTCACATTGGCAGCAAGTGAACATCTTGTCCCGATGTGGATGTGGCAAAGCTGATAAAATGGTGTGATATGAGTGATCAATACCTATCAAAAAAGATCCAAGGAAGGACTGATGAATCAAGGCTGGGGCCATGGGTGGCCAAGGGTCATTGAAAGTTGTGGTGAAAAAAGGCTGGCTTGTGAGACAAAATCCAACACTAGATCTGTAGTAACTCAAACTGCTGAATAAGCGCATGCTGATTCCAAGAGAAAGGTCTCAGAACACAAGGAGCATTATAGTTTGTTGTGTAAGGGGTTGTGTAGCTTCAGACCAGTTAGGTTGTCCATGGTAACTCCTGTTGTGCACTAGTATGGGCAATTTGGTTATTGGTGATCAATATTAATAATTAAGGGGACTAATTATTAATAATCAGAAATATCTACTACAAATAGTACATCTCAGGACACCAGCCTGTCATCAGGGACCAATTACCAAATCAGCAAACTGAAAGGAGAGCGTCCCTTGAGTTTTACGTGTTACCAAGGCAACCTCTGTGTATTGCCTGGTTGATGGTCATGTGTTAAATCAACACTGTGCCTACATTGTAGGGTAGGGAGGCTCGCTGTAGCCTCCAGCAGAACCTGATGTGCGCAACTTCAGGCAGAACCAGGCTCAAGGGGGGCGGCCATCTGCCTTGACCGGTTGGGATGAGAGTGAGAGAGAGAGAGAGAGAGAGAGAGAGCGAGAGAGAGAGAGGGAGAGAGGGGCACAGGGGAGTGAAGTGTAGGGTGAGAATGAGAGCAGGAGAGGGGGATATTCAAACAGGTGTAGGCAGGAACATGATGCTGCAGGAAGTTCATGGAGATGATGCTGTCATACAGAATTCATGAATTAATGATTGAAACAATATTGTATAATGGCAGTGGTCTCTTTCAGCAGGAAAATGCAACTGGTCCGAGGAATGGTTTGCGGAACAACACTGAGATGTTGACTTAATGTGCAGGTGTTGGCAGTATGTGCTGGACAAACATGTCCGATTCACTGAACGCCCCCCTCCCTCCCACACACACACACACACACACACACACACACACACACACACACACACACACACACACATACGCGCACACCTTTGAGGACTTTAAGGATCTTGTGCTGTCATCCTAGTGTCAGATACCATAGCTCACCTTCAGAATCTAAAAGACCTAGACCTAGTCTGGAGGAATAAAGGGGGACCATAGGCCAGTGATCATAATGGTATAGGTGGTCTGTGTATTTTTCTTTAGACAAGATAATTGATAAATAAAAGCTTGTCCAGTAGATTTCATGTACACATATGTGCATATTGTTCTATATATTGTTATTGTTAATATATTGTTATTTTCAAAACATAGCTTTTCGTATTTATCTTTTTTATATTTCCTATTGTGGTCAGTGACAGTGAAGATGAATCAAAATTTTAATCATAGTTCAAAGATCATCCACTGTTTTTTTTTTTTTTGTTTTTTTGTTTTTTTTGTGTAGGGACTACCTCCTGCCTAAGTGGCTCCCTCTGCTGGTGGAGTGCCCAGTAGTACAACAGATGTATGAAGACACTGCACTCCTCAGAGACAGCAGCACTGTCAGTGCCCTCATCAGAAACCTGGAAACACTGCGCGACTTCCCCATCACACTGGAATCTTCACTGGTCAAAGGCATTGACCTTTAATCCGAGGGTGGGTGGGGGTTCACCTCCACCTGCTGCATATTTCCAATCTAATCTAATATTTATTAATGAACAACCAAAGAAAAATGTTTCACTGTTTCATGTGAAAATTCAGGATCACCCTGCAACTATGGCTCTGAAAGACTGTTCAATTTCTATTTCACAATTTCATTATAAACCCCAGACACTTTACACTGGTCTCTCCAATTTTCCAATCATATCAACAGTTGTCAGATTGCCTTCCCAATTTCCAGGTCAACTGGTTTTATATCACACTGTCTGATTTCTGAATATTTTGAAAGATAACTCTGAAAGCTCAACCTGTTTCTTTTTTCTCCAAATATATAATTGCTGCTGCTCTTTTCAAACAAACAGGAAGGAGTAGGGTTAGTATATCTGTGTGTGTGTGTGGAGAGGTCAGAAGGATCAGATCTGTCCTGCTTTGAAAGAGATACACCTGTCAGAATGAGCTGAGCAGCAAAAAGACAGAAAAATTAATTAATACAAATGTTTGGTTTTTTTTCTAGTATGCTTATATTCTGGGTGGCATTAACATACAATAGCACTGTGATTTCCAAACAACACATTGACTTTGATAATGTTCATATGAACTGCCAAGGATGGAGGTAAAAAGATATGAAAAGTTCTTTAAACATGCTGTGAAACCTTTTTCCTGGTGCGATGTCTTTGGCCCCACAGACATAAATCAACTATTGCCATGCAAATTAGGATTTTAATTTGTGTCCATGCGCATGTGATGGGGACTAGAAAAAAATTAACCACAGGAAGAAAGTGAGTGATCACTGACCTGATACGATGATATTAAAGGTTATGTTGGTGGAGTTCTGGACCATACCTGGCTCCTTGCAGAAAATTATAAAGGTGACTGTGGAGATGATGAATCTCTGCTACTCAAGGCAGTGGAGCCTTCATCTTTCTAATCCTCCAGACTTGGGCTTCAGCTTGCAGCCTGTGGATTAACATTCATTCATTCATCTTCGACAGTTTATGTATTTCCAGGTCGCAGGGGATGCTGGAGCCAATCCCTGCTCACACTAGTTGAGGACAGGTCCATTGCAGGGTGAGAGAGAGAAAGAGACAAACAACCACTCAGAATCAGAACTGCGGGCAATTTAGATTCACCAATCAACCTAAACGTGCATATCTTTGGACAATGGGAGGAAACCGGAGTGCCCAGAGGAAATCCTCGAAGACACAGGAACAACATGCAACCTCCGCACATAAAGGCCTCTTAGTGTGAGGAAACAGCGTTAATCACTATGCCACTATGCCGCCTCTGGATAAACAGAAACACTGAATTAGTTAGTAGGTCAACCTGTGGAAGCACAGACTGTGTGTGTCCGTAGGGTGTTTGCAGAGCTTTCAACATATCTCATGTTCTTCATTGGGATACTAAATTTGCTGCTTTCACATGACTTCAGGAATCTAGTGGTTTAAAACACTGGGACAAGCAGTAAATTAATTTAGCTAAGATTTTATTCTCATTTATTCATATTATGGTGAAATATTTACTTTGATGTAAACACATTTAGAAATGATCAGTGTGGTGAATGAGCTAACAGAAGTTTAAATTGCACTGAGTGAATTAGTGCTGTAATTGGGACATAAAAACAAACTGGCACAAGAAGTCTCAATTTATGGATTAGCTGCTTCACCAGAACAATGGCATCAGTTGTCCCTTTAAATTGGGATTCTGTAAACTCCATCCTTTGTGTGTGACCATGTGACATCAGGATAAACAAATGTATAAAGCCTACCCAACTTCTTCTGAACAATATTCTGTCATACACTTCATTTTATGTTCAGGGTGAACAATTAAATCCAAACAGAGCAGCGTTGCTGTTATTGGTTGGGTTTTTGTCTATTTTACAGGGGATATACAGGGGAATTTCTAGGGCACTGTTTTCCAAAAGTAATTAATCGGCAGGTAATCAAAACATTTACTGACATTTAATGCACTAAGCACCTATCATTGTTTGTGGGATCAATACATTGTTGGTCTGTGTTGTGGACAAAAAAGGTTTTTATGAATATTTTTTGTGATGTTTCAAAAAAGCTGCTAGTTTGCACATGAATGAATGGAGCATGGCCTCAGGATGGAATAGGGTCTTTTTTTCCTTATCAGCTGCACTGGAATAGTTCCTGTACAAACTGAGGAATTGTGCTATGGACTTCTGAGAGTTTTCCTTGGGCCGAATCTGGGTGGCTTTAACTATGAACATATAGGGCATGGAGTGTGTGGAGTGGTGTTAACCCTGAGTGGAGATGCCCCAGCACGAAATGTCAGCATCAGCATCAGGCAGACAGTTTCATGTCTATGTTGGAATGACAACTCTTTTCTGATATTTATTTTAAGTGTTTCAATAAAAGCACACAGTGTAGAAGGTGTTTGTGAGTGTCTACACTGTAAATGGTTGCTGTTATTTTACAGCAGGATTTCAACAGTATTTTTAAATACAACCCTTTCTGGTAATACAAACAAAACTCAGTCAATTTATTGCTTTGTTTTTGTTGATGTTGTTTTGAACTTCGCCAGTCGGAAGTTACAAAAATTAATGTGGAATCGGTGTGTACTTTTGCTAAAATGAAGTCGGACACTGTACAGCCGCATGTCGTCATTTAACCGCTGGCTGATCCCCATCCATCCCACTGTGGACGGGGCCGCTCTCATTTCTAGGAATATGGCCGATTTTATTAGAAATCCAAAACCCTGACAATCCCGGGTCGAGACCAGGAGGCAGAGCCGCAGTTTAACACGCTCCTCTGCGCCTCAGTCAGAGCGGTCAACTGCCGAGAATAGAATAGAGTCTCTGTCTATGTTTAGGTCTATAGAAACTGTGTCTGTCCCCCGACCACCTAAATTTAGAAAAGTTAAAAAACCCAAATTAAACAGAACAGGAGCTAAAAACAAAAACCTAACTGTAATTAAAACAGCCACAAATTTAGTCTCAAATAACACTGCGATCAAATGTGGACTGTTGAACATTCGATCATTATCATCAAAATCTCTACTAGTTAACGATCTCATAGCTGATCACCATATTGATTTATTTTGTATAACGGAAACGTGGCTGCAGCAGGATGAGTATGTTAGCATTAATGAAGCTACACCCCCAACTCATGTTAACTTTCATATCCCTCGTACCACAGGTCGAGGAGGTGGGGTGGCTGCAATATTTCAGTCAAGCCTATTAATCAACCCCAGACCAAAATCTGGCTGCAGGTCTTTTGAAAGCCTCACTCTTAGTCTCTCCCACTCGGACTGGAAAGGTGAAAAACCAGTTCTGTTAGTTACAGTATACCGTCCACCTGGTCCGTACTCAGAATTCCTATCAGAGTTTTCTGAGTTTATATCAGAGTTAGTACTTAGTACAGATAAAATCATTATTCTGTGAGATTTCAATATACATGTTGATGTAGAAAGCGACAGCCTTAGTTCTGGGTTTCTTTCCCTACTAGACTCAATTGGCTTTTCCCAGCATGTGAATGAACCCACTCACTTTTACAATCATATCCTTGATCTTGTTCTAACTTATGGCATTGAAATTGACAAGCTAACAATTCTTCCCCAAAATTCTCTCCTGTCTGACCATTACCTTATTACATTTGAGTTTACTTTAATGGGCTCCACAGCATTGAGGAATAAATTCAGCTATAGAAGATGTTTATCTGAAGCTGCTGTGGCTAAATTTAAAGAGAACATTTGGTCATCATTCCCAACAATGCCATATCTAAATCTAAATTTAAATGAGGATTTCTCCCATACGCAGGTTGATGACCTTGTGACTAGCACTATGGCCACACTGCGTTCGAATCTTGATAATGCTGCCCCTCTCAAAAAGAAAGTATTCAATCTGAGGAGGATGGCTCCCTGGTATAGTTACCAAATCCGTACCTTGAAGCAGACATCAAGGAAATTAGAAAGAAACTGGCGTTCCAGTAAGTCAGAAGAGTCTCACAGAGCCTGGAAAGACAGCCTAAAAACGTATAAAAAAGCTCTCCGCAGTGCTAGAAGTTCATATTACTCAGCACTCATAGAAGAAAACAAGAACAACCCCAGGTTTCTCTTCAGCACTGTAGCCAGGCTGACAGAGAGCCATAGCTCAGTTGAACCAGTGATCCCCTTAGCTCTAAGCAGTAATGATTTTATTAGTTTTTTTTCAGACAAAATTCTCACGATCAGAGAAATAATTTATCAGCTCTTGCCTACGTTAGATAAAAATCCCCTTCTGAAGACGGCAACTGCTGAATCAGCTGCGGCGCCTCTTTTACATCTGGAATCATTCTCACCTCTAAATCTCTCAGAGCTAGCTTCTATAGTTTCATCATCCAGACCGTCAACCTGTCTATTAGACCCAGTACCAACTAGCCTCTTTAAAGAGATCTTTTATGTAATTGAGCCGTTCATTCTAGATTTGGTTAATCTGACTTTATTTCTGGGTTATGTACCTCAGGCACTTAAGACTGCGGTCATCAAACCCCAGCTTAAAAAGCCTAATCTTGATCCAGATGTTTTGGCAAACTATAGACCCATATCGAACCTTCCATTTATTTCTAAAATCATTGAGAAAGCTGTAGCAAAACAACTACACGAGCATCTGGAGGGGAACAGTTTGTTTGAAGAGTTTCAGTCAGGATTTAGAGCCCATCATAGCACAGAAACAGCGCTGGTTAAAGTCTCCAATGACATTCTAATGGCCTCAGACAATGGATCAGCCTCCATACCTCTCCTTCTAGATCTTAGTGCTGCATTCGACACCATAGATCATAATATTTTACTACAGAGACTGGAACATGAAATTGGAATTAAAGGAACTGCACTAAAGTGGTTCAAATCCTACTTATCAGATAGACATCAGTTTGTTCATGTAAACAACAGCTCCTCCTCATGTACTGTAGTCAGTCATGGAGTCCCGCAGGGTTCGGTACTTGGACCAATCCTCTTTACGCTTTATCTGCTTCCTCTAGGCAACATTATCAGGAAACACAGCATCAATTTCCACTGCTACGCAGACGATACTCAGCTGTACCTATCAATGAAGCCAAATGAAGTCAGTCAGATAGTCAGACTGCAGGCATGTCTTGAAGACATAAAAGTCTGGATGACTGGAAATTTTTTACTTCTCAACTCTGACAAAACAGAAGTTACTGTACTCGGTCCTAAGCACCTCAGAAAAATACTAATTAATCATCTCATCAGTTTGGACGGCATTACTTTGGCCTCCAGCTCCACTGTAAGAAACCTTGGAGTAATTTTTGACCAGGACATGTCCTTTGTCCCTCACATAAAACAAGTTAGTCGGGCAGCTTTCTTCCACCTGAGAAACATTAGGAAAATCAGAAACATCCTCTCTCAGGATGATGCAGAAAAACTAGTCCATGCATTTGTAACTTCTAGGCTGGACTACTGTAACTCATTACTATCTGCATGTCCAAACAAATCTCTAAAAGGCCTTCAGTTAATTCAGAACGCTGCTGCACGAATATTAACAGGAACTAGGAAAAGAGATCACATCTCTCCCGTGTTAGCTGCTCTTCATTGGCTGCCAGTAAAATATAGAGTAGAATTCAAAATCCTTCTTTTAACGTATAAAGCTCTTAATGGCCAAGCTCCATCGTATCTCAGAGAGCTCATAGTTCCTTACTGTCCTAGCAGGCCACTCCGCTCTCTAGATGGAGGTTTACTTGTGGTTCCTAGAGTCTCCAAGAGTAAATCTGGAGGCAGATCGTTCAGTTATCAGGCTCCTCTTCTATGGAACCAACTCCCAGCATCGGTCCGGGGGGCGGACTCTTTAGTAACTTTCAAGACCAGGCTTAAAACTTTCCTGTATGACAGAGCGTACAGTTAAAAAGTCCTCTACTCTTTAGGTATGCTGCTATAGGCCTAGGCTGCTGGGGGAATTTCACCCAGTTCTAAGCATTTATACTGCATTTACTAACCATGTTCTGCCAAAGTCTCTGTCTCTCCCAGTTCCTCTCCTCTCTCTCCCTGTCCTCATCCTGCAGGTGGTGACTCATCTCCATCCCATGTTCCTGCAACACCTGCTGGTCCCATATAGCATGAATTCTGTATTACAGCTCAACTCCATGAACTTCATGCAACAACATGTTCCTGCCTACACCCCCCCCCCTCCAATGCCTGCCTGCCTGTCTCTCTCTCTCTCTCTCTCTCTCTCTCTCTCTCTCAACCCAACCGGTCGAGGCAGATGGCCGCCCCCACTCAGCCTGGTTCTGCTCGAGGTTTCTGCCTCTTAAAGGAAGTTTTTCCTTGCCACTGTTGCCAAGTGCTTGCTCATCGGGGGATCTGTTGGGTCTCTTTAAATAAATTTATAAAGAGTTTGGTCTAGACCTGCTCTATATGTAAAGTGCCTTGATGTAACTTTGTTATGATTTGGCGCTATACAAATAAATCTGATTTTATTTGAATCTGATTTGACTGAAATATTGCAGCCACCCCCATCCTCGACCTGTGGTACAAGGGATGTGAAAATTAACATGAGTGGGGGGTGTAGCTTAATTAATACTGACATACATCCTGCTGCAGCCAGATTTCACTTATGCAAAATAAATCAATATGATGATCAGTTTCGAGATCATTAACTAGTAGAGATTTTGATGATAGTGATCAAATATTCAACAGTCCACATTTAATTGTAGTGTTATTTGAGATCGAATTTGTGGCTGTTTTGATTTCACTGAAGCTTTTGTTTTTAGCTCCTCTTCTGTTTAATTTGGGTTTCATAACTCTTCTAAATTTAGGTGGTCAGGGGACAACATCTCTCCTAATCAGACAGGTCTCCCCCAGAAAGCCTTCCACATTGTTTTCGGGACACCACCTTGACAGCCAGCGGTTAAATGACGACATGCGAGGTACATGTCATCACTGGTCTGATTTTGGAGGGGGTCAGAGAAAACTACAGTGTCCAACATCGTTTTAGCAAAAGTACAGACTGATTTGAAATTAATTTTCTGACTTCCGACTGACAAAGTCAGGTGTCGTTACTGCCAACGTGAATTACAATATTAGCATATTTACATTTACCCTTAGCCAGCAGTTTCCGATAAGACTGGATGTCGCCTGCTCTGGCCCTGGGATACACCTAACTATGGCCACCGTTGTCACTAACTTCACGTTCCTCAGAACAGAATCAGCAATCACTGGTGTCGGCTTTTCAGCGGGTGTGTCTTTGAGTGGGGAGAACCTGCTGGAGATGTGAACTGGGGGCTGCTGCCTACGACTATGCGTCTTGTCCCGGACAGTCATCCAGCTGCCCTGGCTGGATCCCGGCTGCTCGGGAGCCACTGGTGGGGAGGAAACACTCTCGGCTGCTGTAGGAACTGTACTAGGTCATCCTGTACTTGCTACATTAGCATAAGCTGGGCTAGCTAAGGTGTGGAACCATGACTCTAACTCGCTAATTTTCACCTACATTTCTACCATCATCCTGCATTAATGACAAGAGGTGCTATCATAAAAGGAGGCAGAAGAATAGTTACACATGAAACACACAGAACAAGAGAGGAGAGGAAGGGGAGAAGGAGGAAGAGAGAGCGTTAGAGGACATTGCTGGTTGCCGCCTTGTTTGATTAGCGGATTAGCAGAATCAGCTATAAGTGTAGGAAAGTGGAGAGATATTGTTGTGGCAGAAAGAGATGGAAAGAGGAAATCAGGTTGTCCGGACACAGATGTCAGATGGGGAATCTCTTTATTCACATCAGCCCTACTAACAACGTAGTCAGAGAAAGAACCCACGAGCAAAGTATGTGACATACTTCTTATACCTAGGACTGGTTATGTGTGTGTTGTGTGGCTAGCCTTCAACCTTATCTTGACCTTCAACCATAGTCACTGTGCAGTTCATGTGTGTGGTGTAATTCTCTTCCCTGGCACCCAGATGTCTTCTACTTAGGCGCCAGAGTAGGTCCTAATGACCTGATTCCCATATTGACGCACAAACAGAGACAAGGCCTCTGAACCTTGTCCTTCTCCCACAATATTGAGTTTTATACCAATGTTAGTGTGACAACAATTTGCTGTCAGATTAATCGAGTGAATAGCAGAAGAATAGTAGAGACAACACACAAAATGACACAGAACACAACCAACAGTGACCGGAAATAATATAACATGCTTACCGCAACCAGCAACCAATTGCAATGATCCTCCTCCCAGGTGGGCCAGCAGGTCTGGCCTTCGTCCTGAGACCTTCCCCTCCAAAGTGATTCACAGAAGTTGGCTCCCAGGAACAGTTGGTACTAGTTTAATTTGGTTGGATTCACACATTATTCTCATGTGAGTCATGCATCTTTTTACTGGAGGAGTTATTGTGTATTCATCAGAAGCTGCAATGTGTCCAAACAACCGCCAGGGGGTGTCTGTGAGCAGGAGGACGCCACTATAGGACAACATCAGGGAGCAGTGAACATGAGCGCAGGGGGACAGAGTTGCTCCAGAATAAGCGGCAAAGGAATTGTGTTTCCGTTTCATTGGTAACCGTGTTAAAAGGTTACTTTCACTCAAACTCTCTTGAAAGAATTTAGTAGGCTGATTTTATCCTTTTTAGATACATACTCGACTGTGTTAAGTTATGCCAAAGTTAAATTGTGTTCAGAAGACTCATTCGTCTCTTGTAAGGTATATTGTAATGTCACCATTTATAGTCAACATAGTAATCAAAGTCAACAGTTAAACTGAAACACTAGGTTGACTGATGCTGTGGTGTGAGCTCGAGAATGAATGGGGAGAGGAAGCCGTGAATCAGATCAATAAAACGTTATTTTCTGATTGTTTCACAGCGGTTATGTTCAACAGCACAAATAAACTTCCACACACTCCCACTCAACCCTGGCATGCTTTTACAGGGTTAACAGCACACTGCAGCAACATCATGCTGGTTTTGTCGGTTCAGTGTAAAAAAACAAAGGCTGCCTTCTTTATTTCCTTCTGTTCAATAAATCAACTCTGATCCTGATCCACTCTGAAGTCATCATGAAATCAAGTCTTTCATTGATAGGCAAAGACAGATAAGTAATTTGAAGAAAAACAATGTAGAAAAAGATGTGTATACTGTATTTTATTATATAGTAGGCTATTGTACTGTATTTTTACTTTGTAATTTTTTTATGTAATAAAAAATTTACAACTACTAAATGTAAAATAAATGAAACATCACAAAAATTTAATTATAAATCTCAGATAAAAAGGAGCAAAGGCAGCAAAGAATGTTTTCAGCGGTTTTAGGCTCCTTAAAACCGTGATCATGTTTTGTTTGTTTTTCATCTATTAATAATAATTCAAATTGTACAGACATAAGAAATTTCCTTAAAAATCGCATCTAGGAACTGAACGAAGCCTGTCAGTGTCTGGGTAAATTATAACACATTAATGAAATCAAATTAAAACGGTGAAAGTAAATAAATAAAGCTAAAAAAGAAAGGATGTAAGGATGTAAACAAATAAAATAAAAAATAAATACAGGAAAGGTAAGTAAATCTATACAAGACTGGACAAATAAGAACATAAAATCACCATACAAAAGTCAATTTAGATTTCTGGGGTCTGATGAAGAGAAAGCTCTATTAAATGTTGATAAAGGCATAGTGCATTGTTAGACTTTATAATTCTAAAAGAAAAACAGAAAGCTCTTTCAAGAAACGAGGGAAATATTGGGTAACATTGTGGATGAAGTATTTTGCCAGTATTATTAAGTTATTTAAGAGAAATTCCAACTTTGAGTCCTTTAAAATTACACCAAACTTGATATTACTGTAAGTTCATTTTGACAGAGACAAATTATTCAGTAGTTGTGAACAAAATGCATCCCAAAATGAAGCTGAAACATGAAATAAAGAGGTGTTCTTGTGTTTCAATTTCCTTTTTACAAAATGTACATTAATTTAATTCAATAAATTTAAGGTGCATTAGTTGGTATATCTCATTTATTGTTTTAAAGTGCAGTTCTTACGCTTTTGGTGAAATAGAGACTCTCATAAAATTACATCTGATTTTCTTAACGGTGGAAGGGTCAGTACAATGTTTTTCCAACATATTGGATATGTGGTGAAGGGAAACATTCATTAGTTTGTGCAGATCGTAAAAAAGCGATTTTTGTTACATTCCTCATCTGAGAAAAGACATTCACTAATAAATAAGGGATATAATTGAGATACACCATCATCATGGTTGACAGTTGTTGTGCACCATTGTGCACAAATAGCTGTGCTAAAAACAAAGGTAAATAATTTTACTGCATCCCTAATGATCCAGAGAGAAGAAATAAGTGGCTCAGCATGATAGAAAGAGCCCAGAGTAAGACAAAAAAGACTGTAAGATGAGACACCCTAGCCAATGGAATTCACCTGTGCAGTGACCACATCAGGTAAGTTATTTTAGCTAACATCACAGAATTCACGCCAGTATCTTGCTTATTTAATGCTATAATTACGACTTTTGACCAGTAAATAGCACACTGAATTAGCGTGCCTAACAAAGTCTGCCGTTTGTTATTAAGCTAACAAGCTAAGCTAGCTAGTTAATAAGCCCGATTGTGCTGTTGTTGGTTACTAAAATGCTGGAGCATTTTCTGCTTGTAGGGAGAAAGAGTGACAATTCCCTCCACTGGACTTCCATCTTCCACTACCTGACATCTCCGGAGAAGAGCAAAAGAATAATGATTTCAGCATTTACTCGTGGAAAGAAACATTTAGATCCAGTTGACTTGGAGAACACCACATGCCTAGTCTCGCTTAGGATACATATTGAAAGAGTAATTGGAGTTCTTTGTCAAAAGTATACAGTCTTGCAAATCACTGTCCCACAGTTTTGACTGACATAGACAGAAAATGATGACCAACCTTGACAAAATGGTGAGCGTATGTTATGTGTCTGAATCTGTGGTACCCTTTCAGTGACAGCAATGTAAATGAAGAGATGTAACTGACTACAGATGGGCATGTGTGCAAACAGCAGAACCATTAGAGAGCTAAAGGTGGTAGTCATAACAGCAGTTTACGTTCCACCCAATGCTAATGCTCGCATAGTCCTCTTGGCCCTGCATGATCATTCATGTTGTCAGCAATGGAAGACTACAAGAAGATCAGCAAAGCTTTACTTATCAGTCAGAATACTGCAGCAAAAGTGGTACAAAAATATAAAAAAGATGGAACTGTAACCATCTCACAGATGGAGACATCCAGGTCGTCCACGGAAATTAACACCTTGACAGGTGCGTCTTCTGATGATAAGGGTTAAAGAAAATCAGCATGCTAGTTCACTGCAGTTATCTAAAGAAATAGAAAGACAAACTGGGGTGACTATTTCCTGTGACACAATACGCCATGCACTGCAGAGGAATGGCATGCATGGGTGCCGCCCACCAAAGAAGCCTCTCCTAAAGCCCAGGCACAAAAAACCCCGCCTACAGTTTGCCAGGGCCCGTGCTGACAAAGATGAAGACTACTGGCACTCTATACTCTGGAGTGATGAGAAAATGATTAATGTTTTTGGAACTGATGGCTTCAAAACTGTATGGTGTGGCAAAGGTGAGGAATACAGAGAAAAATGCATGGTACCTACAGTGAAACATAGTGGTGGCAGTGTCCTTATGTGGGGTTGCATGAGTTCTCCTGGTGTTGGAGAGTGCTATTGCTCTATACTGAATATCCATCCAGCATCCAGTCTCTACAAAAGGTCATTCTTGAAGAATGGAAAAAGATTTATGTTGTAAAATGTCACCAACTTGTTTATTCCATGCCTAGATGACTTGGTGCTATCATTAAAAATCATGGAGGCCATACAAAGTACTACACGCACAGCTTTTGTTGTGGGGTGCATTTCTGCATCGCCCTAATTTGAGAAAAATGTGTAATCTAAGTTACATTATTAGCCATTCTTTCATATTATAAGTTAAACAGATGTTATATTAAACCTATTCTTGTCAACATTTTGGAAATACTTTTGTGTTCATTGAGGTATTGTTTAAAATGTTACTTTTTGAAGGGGGTGTACATAGTTATGATGAGCACAGTTATTAATCCGGTTGCCTTTTGTCATTTGAGTCATTTGAGATTCAGAAAAGTAATTTTTGCATTAATTTTAGACATTGACTTCAGAGGGCCCATTACGTCAAAGTCACAGTTCTAATATTTTTTTTCCTGTTTCTTCCTCCAACTCAACATGTTGCCATAAGAAATGTAGCAGACATGAGAGGGACATACAGTGGTTTACCTTAATGTCTGTAGTTAATGTGAAGTTGCTTTGGGAATGCACCCCACATAATCACAGTGGCCCAGGTTTGATCCAGCCTTCACCCTTTGCTGCATGTTATCCCTGTATCTCCCCATTCCTCCATTCTATCGACACTGTCCCTGTCCACTACAGCAGAAATGCCAAAAGCAGTGGCATCTATTTCTCCCTCTTGTGTCTTTTGATTGCTCGCTTGGCTTTAGTTGGGGGCGTGTCCTCAAACTCAGTGATAAGACGGATGCTGTCAAATCAAATCAGATGTATTTGTATAGCGCCAAATCATAACAAAGTTACATCAAGGCACTTTACATATAGAGCAGGTCTAGACCAAACTCTTTATAAATTTATTTAAAGAGACCCAACAGATCCCCCGATGAGCAAGCACTTGGCAACAGTGGCAAGGAAAAACTTCCTTTAAGAGGCAGAAACCTCGAGCAGAACCAGGCTGAGGGGGGGCGGCCATCTGCCTCGACCGGTTGGGTTGAGAGAGAGAGAGAGAGAGAGAGAGAGAGAGAGACAGGCAGGCAGGCATTTGAGGGGGGGGGGTGTAGGCAGGAACATGTTGTTGCATGAAGTTCATGGAGTTGAGCTGTAATACAGAATTCATGCTATATGGGACCAGCAGGTGTTGCAGGAACATGGGATGGAGATGAGTCACCACCTGCAGGATGAGGACAGGGAGAGAGAGGAGAGGAACTGGGAGAGACAGAGACTTTGGCAGAACATGGTTAGTAAATGCAGTATAAATGCTTAGAACTGGGTGAAACTGTTTTTTTTTTTTTTTTTAAGAAGGATGGTTTTTATCAGCGCATGCAAGGAGGGAGTTTGAGAGAAAGAGGGAGAGAGGGTGACAGGGAGAGACAGAGAGCGAGAGAGAGAGAGAGAGAGAGAGAAGCTCAGTCCTTCCCCCAGCAGCCTAGGCCTATAGCAGCATACCTAAAGAGTAGAGGACTTTTTAACTGTATGCTCTGTCATACAGGAAAGTTTTAAGCCTGGTCTTGAAAGTTACTAAAGAGTCCGCCCCCCGGACCGATGCTGGGAGTTGGTTCCATAGAAGAGAAGCCTGATAACTGAACGATCTGCCTCCAGATTTACTCTTGGAGACTCTAGGAACCACAAGTAAACCTCCATCTAGAGAGCGGAGTGGCCTGCTAGGACAGTAAGGAACTATGAGCTCTCTGAGATACGATGGAGCTTGGCCATTAAGAGCTTTATACGTTAAAAGAAGGATTTTGAATTCTACTCTATATTTTACTGGCAGCCAATGAAGAGCAGCTAACACGGGAGAGATGTGATCTCTTTTCCTAGTTCCTGTTAATATTCGTGCAGCAGCGTTCTGAATTAACTGAAGGCCTTTTAGAGATTTGTTTGGACATGCAGATAGTAATGAGTTACAGTAGTCCAGCCTAGAAGTTACAAATGCATGGACTAGTTTTTCTGCGTCATCCTGAGAGAGGATGTTTCTGATTTTCCTAATGTTTCTCAGGTGGAAGAAAGCTGCCCGACTAACTTGTTTTATGTGAGGGACAAAGGACATGTCCTGGTCAAAAATTACTCCAAGGTTTCTTACAGTGGAGCTGGAGGCCAAAGTAATGCCGTCCAAACTGATGAGATGATTAATTAGTATTTTTCTGAGGTGCTTAGGACCGAGTACAGTAACTTCTGTTTTGTCAGAGTTGAGAAGTAAAAAATTTCCAGTCATCCAGACTTTTATGTCTTCAAGACATGCCTGCAGTCTGACTATCTGACTGACTTCATTTGGCTTCATTGATAGGTACAGCTGAGTATCGTCTGCGTAGCAGTGGAAATTGATGCTGTGTTTCCTGATAATGTTGCCTAGAGGAAGCAGATAAAGCGTAAAGAGGATTGGTCCAAGTACCGAACCCTGCGGGACTCCATGACTGACTACAGTACATGAGGAGGAGCTGTTGTTTACATGAACAAACTGATGTCTATCTGATAAGTAGGATTTGAACCACTTTAGTGCAGTTCCTTTAATTCCAATTTCATGTTCCAGTCTCTGTAGTAAAATATTATGATCTATGGTGTCGAATGCAGCACTAAGATCTAGAAGGAGAGGTATGGAGGCTGATCCATTGTCTGAGGCCATTAGAATGTCATTGGAGACTTTAACCAGCGCTGTTTCTGTGCTATGATGGGCTCTAAATCCTGACTGAAACTCTTCAAACAAACTGTTCCCCTCCAGATGCTCGTGTAGTTGTTTTGCTACAGCTTTCTCAATGATTTTAGAAATAAATGGAAGGTTCGATATGGGTCTATAGTTTGCCAAAACATCTGGATCAAGATTAGGCTTTTTAAGCTGGGGTTTGATGACCGCAGTCTTAAGTGCCTGAGGTACATAACCCAGAAATAAAGTCAGATTAACCAAATCTAGAATGAACGGCTCAATTACATAAAAGATCTCTTTAAAGAGGCTAGTTGGTACTGGGTCTAATAGACAGGTTGACGGTCTGGATGATGAAACTATAGAAGCTAGCTCTGAGAGATTTAGAGGTGAGAATGATTCCAGATGTAAAAGAGGCGCCGCAGCTGATTCAGCAGTTGCCGTCTTCAGAAGGGGATTTTTATCTAACGTAGGCAAGAGCTGATAAATTATTTCTCTGATCGTGAGAATTTTGTCTGAAAAAAAACTAATAAAATCATTACTGCTTAGAGCTAAGGGGATCACTGGTTCAACTGAGCTATGGCTCTCTGTCAGCCTGGCTACAGTGCTGAAGAGAAACCTGGGGTTGTTCTTGTTTTCTTCTATGAGTGCTGAGTAATATGAACTTCTAGCACTGCGGAGAGCTTTTTTATACGTTTTTAGGCTGTCTTTCCAGGCTCTGTGAGACTCTTCTGACTTACTGGAACGCCAGTTTCTTTCTAATTTCCTTGATGTCTGCTTCAAGGTACGGATTTGGTAACTATACCAGGGAGCCATCCTCCTCAGATTGAATACTTTCTTTTTGAGAGGGGCAGCATTATCAAGATTCGAACGCAGTGTGGCCATAGTGCTAGTCACAAGGTCATCAACCTGCGTATGGGAGAAATCCTCATTTAAATTTAGATTTAGATATGGCATTGTTGGGAATGATGACCAAATGTTCTCTTTAAATTTAGCCACAGCAGCTTCAGATAAACATCTTCTATAGCTGAATTTATTCCTCAATGCTGTGGAGCCCATTAAAGTAAACTCAAATGTAATAAGGTAATGGTCAGACAGGAGAGAATTTTGGGGAAGAATTGTTAGCTTGTCAATTTCAATGCCATAAGTTAGAACAAGATCAAGGATATGATTGTAAAAGTGAGTGGGTTCATTCACATGCTGGGAAAAGCCAATTGAGTCTAGTAGGGAAAGAAACCCAGAACTAAGGCTGTCGCTTTCTACATCAACATGTATATTGAAATCTCACAGAATAATGATTTTATCTGTACTAAGTACTAACTCTGATATAAACTCAGAAAACTCTGATAGGAATTCTGAGTACGGACCAGGTGGACGGTATACTGTAACTAACAGAACTGGTTTTTCACCTTTCCAGTCCGAGTGGGAGAGACTAAGAGTGAGGCTTTCAAAAGACCTGCAGCCAGATTTTGGTCTGGGGTTGATTAATAGGCTTGACTGAAATATTGCAGCCACCCCACCTCCTCGACCTGTGGTACGAGGGATATGAAAGTTAACATGAGTTGGGGGTGTAGCTTCATTAATGCTAACATACTCATCCTGCTGCAGCCACGTTTCCGTTATACAAAATAAATCAATATGGTGATCAGCTATGAGATCGTTAACTAGTAGAGATTTTGATGATAATGATCGAATGTTCAACAGTCCACATTTGATCGCAGTGTTATTTGAGACTAAGTTTGTGGCTGTTTTAATTACAGTTAGGTTTTTGTTTTTAGCTCCTCTTTTGTTCAATTTGAGTTTATTAACTTTTCTAAATTTAGGTGGTCGGGGGACAGACACAGTTTCTATAGACCTAAACATAGACAGAGACTCTATTCTATTCTCGGCAGGTGACCGCTCTGACTGAGGCGCAGAGGAGCGTGTTAAACTGCGGCTCTGCCTCCTGGTCTCGACCCGGGATTGTCAGGGTTTTGGGTTTCTAATAAAATATTTCTAGAAATGAGAGCGGCCCCGTCCACGGTGGGATGGACACCATCTCTCCTAATTAGACCAGGTCTCCCCCAGAAAGACTTCCAGTTATCTATGTAGCCCACGTTGTTTTCGGGACACCACCTCGACAGCCAGCGGTTAAATGACGACGTGCGGCTGTACATGTCATCACTGGTCCGATTGGGGAGGGGGCCGGAGAAAACGACAGCGTCCGACATAGTTTTAGCAAAAGTACACACCGATTCCACATTCATTTTTGTGACTTCCGACTGGCGAAGTCGGGCGTCGTTACTGCCGACGTGAACTACAATATTAGCATATTTACGTTTACCCTTAGCCAGCAGTTTCAGATAAGACTGGATGTCGCCTGCTCTGGCCCCCGGGATACACTTCACTATGGCCGCCGGTGTCGCTAACTTCACGTTCCTCAGAATAGAATCGCCAATCACTAGAGTCGGCTTTTCAGCGGGTGTGTCGCTGAGAGGGGAGAACCTGTCGGAAACGTGAACTGGTCGGTGGTGAACCGGGGGCTGCTGCCTACGACTATGCCTCTTGTCTCGGACAGTCACCCAGCCGCCCTGACTAGATCCCGGCTGCTCGGGAGCCACTGGGGGGGAGGAAACTATCTTAGCTGCCGTATGAGCTCGTCTAGGTTGGTCCGCACCGGCTACAGGGGGGGGCTAACTACACTAGCATAAGTTGGGCTAGCTAAAGTGCGGAGCCGGGATTCTAACTCATTAATCTTCGCCTCCATTTCTACCATCATCCTACATCTATGACAAGAGGTGCTATCATAAAAGGAGGCAGAAGAATAACTACACATGAGGCACAGAGAACAGGAGAGGAGAGGAGGAGGAGAAGGAGGAACAGAGAGTGGAGAAAGAGAGCTAGAGGACATTGCTAATCGGGTAGTTTGATTAGCGGAGGAACAGAAACGGTTATAAACTATGGAGAAAGGGGAGATACTGACTTCTAAAACCTAGTGTTGGTGTGAAAATAATTTTCTGCCTGATTACTCGAGTGAATTAGGAAATAATAGCAGAAGAACAGTGGAAACAACACAAGCACAATAGAGAGCACAACCGCCAGTGACCGGAAATGACGCAACACGCTGTTACCACAATAAAGGACGTCAACGTCAACTGCCCTCTCCAACTCCCTGGCCAGTTTTTTCAACTGGGCTGGCAAAGGAAATAAGCTGCCATTCAGCCAAACGCTGATGAAAGACTGCATTTTTGGTGAGTTTGGTGGTGGGCTGTCATAAATGAATGGGAAACCCAGTCATTATTTTCATTTACAATTCATTTTTGGTCAGTAAATATCCAAATATTTTGAATGAAAATTAGGGTAGCCCTCCACACTCCAATGGATTATTTAGTAGTTCTGTAATTCAATTCAGCTGTTACTGTTGTTTCACAGGTTTTCCAAATAAATGTGAAGATCAAAAGAATGGGATCTGGTATTTTTTGTAGTAATTAAAATGTTAAAATTTTGCATTTCATGGTTCAAATTAAAGCACACAAAGGTCATATAGAACTAAAATAATACAGTATAATAATAGTTTTTACAGTGGGTAAATTAAATCTTTAACACCTCACCATTTTTCTCAGTAAATATATTTCTAAAGGTGTTACTGACATGAAATTTTCACCAGATGTGGGTAACAACCCATGCAACCCACACATGGTTAGATGACCATAACGCGTATTAAAATGGAATGGCACAGGGAAAAAAAAATATTACATTTATTTAATATGTCGTACAAAAGCCTTTGTTGTTAATAACAGCTTCAAGACGCCTCCTAGCTGGAGAAACGCCTTTTGTGATTTTGTGATTCTTGAAGGTTCCACGGTCCATTTCTATGAACTCTAATCTGTAATTCTTTCCAATTGGAAATTCAAGTCAGGTAATCACCTGAGTGCCGTATGCTGAAAAACACCCCCACACCATGATCTTCCCACCTCCAAACTTCATTGTTGGTATGCTATTTTGGGGATATCAGCTGAATCAACTGATATTATTTGCACTGACAGGATGCAGGATTACTTTCTGATTAATGATTGATTTCAGCTGCTGTCTTGGCTTTTTGTGCCTTTTTGCACCTCCATTTCTTCATGTGCTTTACTTTTTCCTGTCTCATTCCATTTTATCACACTTAATTTATGGCCATATGAGGTTTGATTTCCTTGCATGTGTGGGTTGCATGGGTGGTTAACCACATCTGGTGAAAATTTCACGTCAGTAGCACCTTTGGAAATATATTTACTGAGAAAAATGGTGACGTGTTCGATACTTATTATACCTGCTGTATATCCGTTTGAAATTTCCATGTAGAACACCATTTAGATGAGTCACGTTGATTCAACATTGATCATAATGAGCACATTCAATTCCGTTTCAGTGTCAGGTTTCAACATTGATTCAGTGTGATTTTGTTATCTGGTAAGTGCCCAACTGAAGCTCAAGTGGTTGGAAGAAGAGCTGGCTATGGGCTGATAGTGTGTTTATGATTTCAGTTTTTGCACTTACTGTTTTATAATTCTATATTACAAATTGAGTCGAATTATTACCACAAAGGTAATAATTTTCACTATAGCATTTTATAATTAAAAGTAGGGTGAAAAGGGTTAGGGTAAGTAGAATAGATTTTTTTTTTTTTTTTTTTTAAACAGATTTTCCTGACAAAGTCAAAGTCTTGATGTAATGCAGAATAATATGCAACAGTTACAAAGATTTACTCTAGTAGAGAGATGGTGATGTTGTTCTCCAATATTAATTTTCACATTTTGATACATCTCTGAGGTTGAATGGGACTTACTCCAGCACTTCTCATGGTCTATGATCAATGACCTGGTCTTAATGTCATCTCATATGTGTCTATCTACTCACGAGTGTTTTGTTCTGGTCCTGGTTCTCTTTTTGATTCCATGTTTCATTTTCTCAGAAGCACTCATGAGGTCTATATGCATTAAAGCTCAGACTGGTTATTGTGCGTTTGTCTCCCTACAGAAGTATATGCTGCCACAATGTGGACATAAATTTTCAGTCAGTGAATCATTACACAGCACAATGATGTACACAGACAAACCAGGCAACAGTTTTCATGCACTTCTTTAATATATCAGTTTTTCATATTCACAACAAATACATTAAGCTTTTTCTTCTTATGATACAGCCTTAAATATTTTTTACACTCACCATTTTCCTTGAAAGTCTGCCTATCAAAATGTCTTCATCTTTATTTGAACTTTTAGAATTTGTTACATTTGTGATCTCCATGCCTCCTAGCAAACTGACAATATTTCCTTTGTACAATTATTTACATGTGAAACCAAATAAAACGAAACAGATCTCTATGTTCGCCATGACATGATAGTTCTCAGTGAAGAGGAATTGTCTGGTTTAAATTGCAGGCAAGGAAATGGGGAGGGGGTATTACAGAGGAAAACTAAAGGAAAGTGACTATAGGGCAATGCTAAAGAGAAAGTTGTGCGTTTTGTTTGTTTTAGCAGAGGGTGTGTGGTGAGATCAGCAGGGTAGGTGACAGAGCTCAGTGTTTCCTACTGTGTCCTCCCTCTGAAAAACATACTGTATATCAGAGATAGTATTCTCATAAAACACAAAGCAGGAAAATAAATACAACATACACCACTTAAAGACTGCCATTTCCTTCCTCAGGTCCAGCCATGTTGACAAACAGCAAATTACCTCTGCAGCAAACAACAAACTGGTGGAGGACCAAGGATGTGTCATTCAAGTTCAATACTTTTTTTTAAAGGACAATTCTTGATCCAGGACAATAGGAGTTCCCAATTCAAAAGTGCACTTACTGCTCCTTCAGGACATATCATAGGGTTTTCATCATCATTTGAGCTCCTAAGACTTTAGGTCTGCACAGGCTC
Source organism: Echeneis naucrates (assembly GCF_900963305.1). NCBI lineage: Eukaryota > Metazoa > Chordata > Actinopteri > Carangiformes > Echeneidae > Echeneis > Echeneis naucrates. Next base: position 16,075,587 of record NC_042533.1, read on the forward strand.
AGTTCACCTTTACAAGAAATTCTCAGCAAATAAAAAAAGCTCTAGAAAAAGCAAATAAATAAACCTTGAGCAGTGTTTTGACAATTGCTCTACTAAAAGGTCACACATGAGCTGCCATGCCCTATTATAGTAACAAGAAGTGTGAGATCCACATGCAGAAGAACACCACAATATGGTCAAACCCACAAACATCTCTTATTATTATGTAAATAGGATCAGGTCAGTGGTCAGTGGTCAGCTCCAGCCTTCATCTCCTAGTTCAGACTCTTCCCACTTGTGCCATTCCTGTTTGGACACATGCAATACTAAACTCTGCTGGTCAAAGGATTACACAAGTGGTGCACTGAAACTGGTGGACTTCTCCTGAGAATAAAGTCAATAATATGAGAAAGATATGGTAGCATGACCTTGGACAAAGTAAGTGAAGACGCCACAACAAACATGAAGAAGTTTGTTGTATGCATGGATTCTGCAGCTGTACACCTAACCTTCAAAATTATCCATTTATCAAGGGAGCTATTCCCAGTGCCCACAGTATGGCACTGTATGGTACGGTGTGTACTGTGTGACACTAGCTTCTGAAGGGTGCCGATCAAAACTTCCTTCATAGCAACATATTAACAGTGCAGCCCCTGCAGGTGAATCATGCATTAGGTAGATGTTCGGTCATCAGAGTTCAATAAAAAAGTCAAGGCATGTCTGTCGACTGTCTCTACAAAGTGCAAGTACATGAGTCACAAAGACTAAAACAAGCATCAAAATAAAGACTCAGAGTGGCTCTGAAAATGAATTCACGAAACAATAAGATTCACATAAATAAGTAAATATCTGCAGGCCTGCCTGTACAGAAAAAGGCAAACAATGACTAACAAAATAAAATTAACCTATGACACCAAAAACCCCTAACACATTGGAATAAAAAAAGGACAGGTGTATGCATGTAGAAAAGGTCAAAGATGTGACTGACAGAACATAATCAGAGGGAATCTCTAAGAGATCACTGGTGATTTCAGCAGATTACATTGCAGTTGCAGTAACAGACTCCCATTTTTACCTGAGTGCAATATTAAAGCCACGTGATTAAACCAAAACAATCACAGGATATGCACTCTGCACAATGGATTTGAGGTGGGGATCAGAAGAAGCAGCTTTGGTTCAAAGATGGGGGGTAGTATTTTTGAAGTTTAGAGAAGTCGCAAGTACACCCTCATAAGCAGGGCAGCGGCTTGGCTTTGACTGTGTTCTGTAAAGTGCCTCACTCTGAAGCACTTCTGCGGTCAAACCAAGTCTTTAACTACAAACCTAGAACCACAACCATCTCCACCTACTTTCACACAAACATGGAATAACTAGTCATTTTAGACTATGTTCTTCATAGGGAACCAGAAATCTCTCATGTACCTTCATCAACCAAAAAAATGCATCTTTCCTTCCAAAGAATAGCATAACTTATGGACCTTATCCTACTCTCACATGCAAATCTCACAACTGTTCCATTACCAAAGGTGTCCAAATATGTTAGAGGTAAACAAGGCAGAATACAGTCTCTCAAAATTGGGCACCATTAAGCACAAAGAGATAAAAACAGAGCGAAGGCCTGTGCTGCGAAACTGGAGGGAGGCTACCCTCCTATCAAAGGAAACAAAAGACAAAAAGCTCAATCTTACCAACTGCTAGCAAAAAATTTGAAACATGAGAAACAAATGAAAAAGTAAAAACAGATATATATTCAAGTCACCTTCCTTTGGGATTAACCCTTGTTGGGTGACCTCTGCTCTTCTCTTGAACAGGCTATGTGTCTGAGCATCCACATCAGCTGTTAGATAGGAGGCTGCTCTCTCCCTGCCCTCACTCCAGTGCAGGTCAAGAATCAGCTGAAAACCAGTGTCCCTCCTTTCCACACAGGGAATTGTTAGTTGAGCGTCACCCAGAACCCTGTATTCTCATAAGAGTTTTCATCCCTCTCTCCTTCCTCTCACCTTCTTTTCCTTCCAGCAGGCTAGAAAACTGTTTGGGTATGGATATTTTTTCCTTTTTGTGTCATTCAAGTTGCTTTTTTTCTTCCCTAATTCAGTTTAGTGTGTGGCTGTTTGCCTGCTCCACAGCTTTTTGTTGCCTCAGGTAAGGTTGCCTTCTTCAGCGTGATGGAAGAAGAAAACAGCCGTTCTTTGAGACAAGTTTTTCTTTTTTTTTCCAGTGATAAATGAATCCACCGCAGGGAGACAAGAGTTTAGAGAAGTGACGAGGGACAAGCTGCTGAGATCTGCAGCACTTATTTGAATGCTGAAAACTCCCCTGAAAAATAAGACAGAAGTTGAATTAGTAAGCACTTAGCCATCAGCTGTTTGCCCAACTGAAGCCAGTGAAATGTATTCTCCTTTCAAAAACCTTAAAGATTCAGTGATATCAGTGGGAAGAACAGATTATAGGACAGGTACATAAATGGCAGTATGTCTGCCTATTTTCTATGAAAAATTAAAAAACAGTTTCAAATAAAACTGATTTTGTACTGATTTTTATTAATTCTACAGAGCAGCCACTATAGTGGGGTGTATAAAAATAGGCCAGGTGGAAATAAAAAGGAAATTTTAAACGTGCAACCGCAACCTTTAAAGACACCAATACTTTATTTACCATGCTGACATTTTAACAAGTACTTTAGATCACTTGAGATTGTTTTTTTTTTTTTTTTAGGAAGAACATTTAATCCACCTATGCATTTATGTCTATCATGCTGTCATTCTGTTCGCTGGTTTTGAAAACCCCAAATGAATGAATAGGGAGATGAAAAAGCAACGAAATAAGATGCAACTGTCTGTGGGATGCTCATCCCCACTGGTTCACTACATTCCAACACTTCATTTCACTTTCATATTCCTCTCTCTCTCAGAGCAAAAAAAAAAAAAAAAAAAATCATAGAAACCGCTGGATGTGAAATTAAGTCTAAGATATACTTCTGTCTTTTTATACCTTCCAAATTCATGCTAATCATTTAAACTTTAAAAGTTTTAAATTTAAAGTGAAAGACTTGGTCACAAACATTCACATTAAAAGTCATCCAGCAGCTAATAGGACAGGGGTCGGCATCCCGAGGCTCTTTCATCCCTCTGCTGTGGCTGTGACCCTGCGGCTTAGAAAAAATGATGTCTATTTAATTTAACATTGAAATAAAACGCCATTGTCCCCCCCCCCAAAATCAAAATTTACATCCTGCATTGTTTGCACCACCTGTTGCTGACAGGTTGGTGACTACTTTATTAATTCTTTTATTTCATAAATGCAACGAACTACAGTTCTTATGTAGATAGCATAATTGTCAAACTATCTTCTTTATAGCAGTCAAATAGGTTTTGTGACTCCAGGTGGGTTTTATTTGGTGGGAACCGTGCCCAAATGGCTCTTTTTATGCTGAAGGTGGCTGACCCCTGTCCTAGGACATTAGCATAAGGGATTCTGTGCAGGATTCTTCAGTTATTCCTTCAGGGTGAGTTCTTCCACATTCAGTCAGCAGGAAATAGAGTTCACGGTGAAGCACATTTGAATCAATCAGGATTGACGCGGATTAAGACAACAATGTGGTCTGATATGTGCAGCATTTCTACCTCTGTATTTTTAGTTATTTCTACACATGTTCATTGTTCCCATTACTTTCTTCTTCCATAGTTTCATTTATTCACCTCAAGTGTACCTAAGCAGTGCTGGTGTGACAGAGACGTATATGTGTGGACTCACCATAGCCACCAGCCTGGATGGGGGTTTTGGGTGAGGCGCAGGCATACAAGCTGAAGTCCTCTGTCTGAAAGCCGGCTCGGTTTAATGAAGGTTCCGAGGCGCTGCGGTGGATTTTGGGTAATGAGCGAGCAAGCAGCTCAATGGATGCCAATATCTGACAGAAACACACAACAGGTATAGATTCAGGATCAGTGTAGTGACCCGCACCAGAACCAACATGACAACAGGATGTTTATGGAAACTCTTTGCAAACCTCAACAAGTTGATCTACTAATGGCATTCCTCACTAGATTTAATCACTGACATCTTGCTTCTCCCCTTTCACAAAAACAAACTTTCTCACAGAATAAACATTTAAGATGATTTCAGACAGTAAGAGTCAAAGTATCACCCCAGGAACCTATAGCTTCAAAAACTCAAAAAGCCACATGAAACAGACTATGCTTTTCCTGATACCCTGATTTTCTACGATACAATTCTACGAGATTCTACGATACACTGAACTGCTGTTTCTTAATGTATGAAAACTGTGTTATTCATGTATTCATGAATTTAATTAATTTAACCACGACTACATGACCTGTTAGAATAGACTGCATGACTACTTAAAATTTTTGCTATATTAATAGTGAATTGTTCTTAGTTTATATTTTTCATGGTGGTATTGCCTTTTTTCCGTTTTCATTGTTCTATTGCTTACTTTATGATCTTCGTTGCTCAAATGTATTTGAATGTTGGCTATTGTACTGACTAATGTAGACTATTCATGAATGTTTCATTCCAACATTAGTTAGCTAGTCCAGATGAGTTAGGGTTAGGGTTCACCTATCTAGCCAGAGACTTTCCAGAAAATGTCACACTGCGGGAGCGTTGCTTGCCAATTTACAGAAAGAGACATCACCACCAGAGGGTTGCCTGAACTGAAGCTGCTTGTGTCTACACCAGCCAGCGGCGCGACTGAGAGACAGCTGAAAAGGAAGACGTAAACGTTTCTTTCTCACTGCTGCATCAGTTGGTGTGGCATTAATCATAGGACACGCTACCTCAAATATCCACTATCAAAATTTATTGCTAATCATATCAGTTTTCACCGAGATCAAATCCATCACTTATTGTTATAAAGTTGACTCATAAATAAAACCTATGTAGCTTCATTAAGCTGACCTGGTCGTGTATTTATTACTGCATTTTGTTAAATAAATGAACATTTATTCTTATACCATTCAGTCTAAATTTGTTAAAAAGTGGTTTTATCCATGGTTATCCAAAAGAACGCCTTTAAATTGTATGAGACTGATGTTTCTTGCTTTTCATTAAATGCAAGTGACACCCCGTTTATTAAATATTATGACTAAATGTATTGAGGTGTATTACTATCACAACAATCAATGTAATAAATAAATGCTTTCCATCAGAATCAAAGCCAGTTACATTCGTTGGACACAGGGGGTCAATGGAAGTACAGGTGTTTGCAAAAGAGAGGCGCCCCGCAGAGACACTGGCTTCTGTGTTTCTGTCTAAAACTAAAAGGAAAGAATTATGTTCTCAAACCCTTCCTGGAAGAGCTGACAGTGCTTTTCTTCTTTAGTCAACTGCTGCATTATTGCGCTGAAGTGTGCATATAACGAAGTTATATGTAGGAGTGTAGAAATAGAAGAATTTAGTTGCTGTTCAGTTGAGAATGGAGATCCATGGAAGAGAAAAGCTGTAAAATATTATATACTAACAATATTAACTTTGTGGCCTCACATACAGCAGCTCATTAAACCGTGTGTCTCATTAATCTACATTTCTGTCAGATGTTGTTTGGACTCCTCAAGTCAGAAGTTGGGGGAATGAGCAAAATGTTAAATCAAAGTGAGGACATCAGAAATGAAGAATAAATACCTCATTCTCTCTGCTTTTGAGGTTGAGAAAAACCATTTTTATTGAATTTATTCAGCTGCAGTGGCCTGTCTTTAATGGAACCAATGTGGCCTTCCCAATGAAATCTATGATTATTTCTCACCTGTGGGAAGAGAGGTCGCTCCTCTCGCTTTTTCTTCAGGCAGTCAGCCATCAATCTCTTCATTGCCTTGGGACAGTTGCTGCGCACCTTACTGAGGTCAGGAGAAAGGTAACCTCGACCCACCATGAATATGATCTGTGGAGAGAATAATTTAACTATTATCAGAGATAAATGGCATTCTGTAAAGCTGTCGTTGCACTAGACAAATGTGAGTGGGCTGTGTCACTATGATAGTCTATACTCTCATTGTTGATTGATTGTGGACTGGCGACTTGTCGAGCCCACCTCACCCCACCCTCACCCCATGTGAGCTAGGAACGGTTCCAGCATCCCCCGCGACCCAGAAACAGATAAGCGGAAGAAGATGACTGAATTAATTTTTATCTTTTTCTTAATAATAATAATAATAATAATAATAATCAAAATGATTCATTAATTAAATTAGATGAGAAGATTATAATTAAGTGCCTTTGGATGTTGCGTGGCTAAATAGAGTTTCTTAATTGTTTCATTATAAAATATTTTTAAAAATTTTATTAGAAAATGTATTTATAAAAGAAAATCAATCCTTTCACTGAGAATTCAGAGATGTGTCTGAGCAGTCCTCTCACCTGGTCCCTGTTGTTAATGTTTGAGTAGGGCAATGCTCCTGACATGAGCTCGTACAGCACAATGCCAAAAGCGTAGACATCTGACTGGAAGCTGTAGGGGTTCTTGTCCTGCAGCCTGATCACCTCTGGAGCCTGAGAGAGCATGAATTAGAAGCTGTTACTTGACAAAGTAAAGTTTTTCTAGACAATTCTACTGCTGACCAGACAAAAGTGAATGTACATCAACTTGTACATCAAGTCGTTCCCCTAACGATCCTACTCTTCTCAAAATATTTGTAAAGATTCTATTAAAAATTGATCACTGATCACAATCTGAGGTTAAAACTGAGGGTCACTGACCATCCACAATATAGAGCCAGAGAGTTGTTCAAACTGATGGGAGCCACTCCAGCGGGACTTCACTGTAGCCAGGCCAAAGTCACCGATCTTTACTGTCAGATCCTCGTGGAGGAAAATATCTGGAGGAGAGCAAGTCATGGAAACAGCATGTAGCAGTACTGTTTCTAAGGTCATAGTACTTAAATCTTGCTTGACTCTTATGTCACAAACAGATGAAATGGTTCAGCAGTAAAAAGCTTAAGGATACTGTTGCTCTTCAGATCTCTGTGGATGATGGACTTGGCATGCAGGTAACTGAGGAGGAAAAAAGAGGTAGTTAGACGACTCCACATTTACTGAAATCTTCTTTTGTATCTGTGAGGGACTCACTCCATGCCCTGAGCTGTCTGCCGAGCAATGTCAATAAGCTTGATCATCTCAAACTTGGTTTCAATGATGTGCAGGTGGTGGTACAGACTAGAACCTTCACACCACTGAGTCACTATGGCCAGTTGAGGCTTGGTGGTGTAGCCCATGAACAGCAAGATGTTCACATGACGCGTTTTCCTTGGTGGATACACACAGGGTAAAGAAAACTGATGTCACATTAATGAAGTGTCTTGTACAGGGCATCTGTACTCATCTGTTTGTGGTGCAGTACAAAAGAAAAAGATGGCAGAAGTTACCTGAGGACCCCCACTTCATTCTTGAAAGCCTGGAGCTGTTGTGGTGTAGGAGCAGTAACATTTAACATCTTCACTGCCACATCACCTGAGAGGGGAAAAGAGGCAAGGAAAGCAGAAAAGAAGAGACATGTTATGTTTCACCATTGCAAAATGCTATCTGACTGACTGGCTATCTGAATCACTGATTGACTGTCTCATGGACTGTTTGGCTAGATTACTGACTGAAAGATCTTCACTTGTTAGCCGTGCCTGGTGCAGTTGTAGTTTTGGATTCAAACAGCATCTGTCCGAGGGTTCTACCAGACTGCAGTGAAACCAGGTCTACAGATCAAACACAGGAGGTAGAATATAAAGACCTGTGTCTACCAAAAGTCTGTTACCTTCTGGAGATGACGTAAATAAAGACTAAATGACCGAGGCTGTGAGGCGTGTGACAGAAAATAAGAACACTATCTGTTCTATTCTTCTCTCTGATCCATCATTCATCAGTGAACAGAACTGAAGTCACAGTTCTTTTTGACACAAAGTTAAGGCCATTTTGTCATTCTAAAATCAGTATTAAATCACCCTGCCCTGCATCTGGTACCTGTCTTGCAGTCAACTAATCCTGCAAAAGAGGAAAAGAATGCCATGTTAGTTTTGTATTAGTCCATATCCATATACCGCTCAAAACCCAGTGGTTGTACTGAAAATATATATATAAAAAAAAAAAAAACACAACAACAAAAAACAAAGACAGAATATATAGTGTTTTCAGAAGGGTTATTACAGTGGGATTTTTTCTATATTTTTTCAAGGCTGGACTCAATCACACAGAGTGGTCTACTGCTGAGTTGCCTTGAGGCAAACAAACATAGTGGTGAGTCAATTATCTCCCAGTCTTTAATAAAATGTGATGAATGTACTTGCTTATTTAACAGAGTTGTGATTTGATGCCCAATCTTCAGGTTGGAGCGGTGTACTGTGGTCTTACCATGCCACTTTCCCTTGAAGACAGTTCCAAAAGATCCAGAGCCTATCCTCTGGCCCAAAGTGATCTGACCCTCGGGGATTTCCCAGTCATCACTGGAGTCCCTTCTCCCAAGGGTTTTCTGTTGTGCAAGACACAAAAAGTGAGCACGCACGCACACACCTTCAGATGAAATGGAATACCCTGCATCAATCTCTCACCATCTTATTGCGATCCTCAGATGAGGACGAGGACTTGCGCTCCCTCTGTTGACAGGGCGACTTCTGTGGAACTTTGACATTGGTCAGAGAGCCAGGTAAAGAAGCAGGGGGTGTGGCTGACAGCCCTGTGGTGGAGCCTAAAGGGGGATCATAGTTGAAGGGAAGAGAAACAAAGAGAATGAGAGACAGGTCAAAAGAAAATGAGATGAAGCAGAGGACTAAATAGGGGAAGGTTTAAGTAAGGACTATCGGTTGTGTTTGCATTTGGTTACATGCACGGGGGAGAGGTGAAGGGGTGCTCTTGTTGAATGGCAGTTTATTGTTTTAATCTATAAATCACAGTCACATCACTGTTATGAACTTCATCTGTCTCAAATTACAAAGGATATGATGTCATCTAAGAGTAAGTCAGCTGATTTAACCTGCTGTCTGTTTACTATTTACAACAAAATCACAGATAGAACTGATCCACGAAGAATGAAAATACACAGCTCAGTATCAGCACTTTGAAGATTTGTCATAAGTTACCTTCATTATGAGCGCCGACCCCAGTCATCTGGACAGAACACACTGAGCTTGACAACAGTAAAATTTATAGAACTTTTGGAATTTTGATTGAAAAAACTTCCAATGTGGTTTTAAACTTTCTGTTTAAAATAAAGATCAAGATTTATTAAGAAAGACATGGCTGCCATCCATAAAAGTCTTTAAGAAGGAGTCACAGGGTTTGTCTTAGGTTTACTCATTAACTTTTAGAGTGGTTAGGGTAAAGCATCTTGGGTGATTTCCTTAGGCTAAGACAGCAAATATGTTTACCAAGAGACTTTGACCCTTACCCATAGGCCTCTGTGGTGATGAAGGCCACTATGATGGAGATTGTAAGTTTGACATTTGGGCTTTTAAATCACACAAAAACTCAATTGCCATATAGAGGCTGTAAAGAAATGCGGTAGTTTTGTTTAAAAGTACCACTACTATTTTCCATTGTTACTTCTGCTAAAAAAATAATTTTCTCCTTATTCTAATATTTACTAGTGCTTGCATTTTTTTCCCCCATGGCATCTCCTCTCCTCCTGCCCCCGCCCCCCCTTTAACTACTCCATAAAAATTACTCTAGACCTGTTCTAGATGTAAAGTCAGCCTTGATGTAATTGTGTTATAATTTGGCACTTTATAAATAAATTTGATTTAATATTACGCAGTACTGCTTGTGATGTTGCTGTATAAAAATCTGATGTTTTGTGTCTGCTTTCACATTGGAATTTCACATTGAATTCATTTTGGAAGAGGCTAAAGCTCCCCTGATGCTCAGTGATAACTATTTTATACAATTGTGCCAGTTTGAAATTGATCTGAACAACCTTTTGATTTCATTCCTCAGAGTTAAATAGTTCAAGGAGGGGATCAAAGCACCATTCACAGAATAAGAAGAGTCACATCAGAGTTGTGCTGAGACCAGTGTGTAGTCTGTGTGCTGTCTGGTGTGGCACAGTGAACATGTGAGGGCATAGGGACATAGAGGGGAGAGAAACATGTACACAGTGGATGTGACATAGGTGAGGGGAGTTGGGTATGGCGGTGGTGATGGGGAGGGAAGGGGGGGGGGTTGCAGGTTGAAAGACACAGGACCACACGGAAGCCTAACTACCTCGGAAAACAGGTTCAGGCTCAAAATCAAACACTATGTCATTGGGGTAGGAGTATAGGAGGGGACTTGAGGTCCGTGTTCGGTGCTTCCTCAAGCAGCGGACGGGGTGGGTCGGGGGGGCTGCAGGGCAAAGAGAGACAGACATACCATCACTGCTTCTCACCCTGCCCCTCTCACCTCTAACTGTCCAAGGACAAAGCTTAGCTCATGAATAAAGAGCCCTCCTACCACACTACAGTTATCATGTTAGCTTGGTTCTATTTCCATATAGCCAACTGTAAATTTCTCATTTAGGTGTTCAGATGATACCAGTCTCATCTGAGTGCAGTACATTAAGCAGGGAATCACCTGGTACCATCACAACCATAGTATCCCTCTAACAACTTCCTTGTAGTTTCATTTTCAATTAACTCCTTCATGAATTTGAGGAAAAAAAAACCCACAGTAGCCAGGTGTGTTCCTAGAGATCTTGCCTGGCAGCTCTGGCTCTAAGTAAAACCTTTGGCTTTTAAAAAAAAAAAAAAAAAAAACGGACCCATAGATCTGAGAAAACTTGTCACCTGAGCTCCTGCTCAACTGACTCAAGTCCTCGGGTGTGAATTTACACACACACAAAAGACCAAGACCACGCAGACGGAGGATGGTGGGAATAAAGGCAATAAATTAACCTGAGGTTTGATATTGTGATCCTTACCTCCATCTGACCTTGGCAGGCCCTGATCTCGAATTAGGTCCTGAAATTAAAGAAGGAAGAAAATGATAACATTATAAATAAAATAAAAGCAGTCTCAAAAACCATATTCACTGCAGCAGCTTATTGAAGAATGGTCATTGAAGCAGCTTCATAGCTTTTCGGGTGATGTGACAGCAGTTTCAACAGGAATATAATAGTGCAGTAACTATTGATACCTACAAGTAACAACGTAACATCTGGATTTACACAGAATGGACACGTGGGCTTCACTGTAAATAATAATAGCCCAAAATGTAGTTAACAGCAATTTTCAAAAGATTCAGGATGCAACAATGGCAGTTTAGGACTTGTTACAACACATTGCCAATGGTCCAAGGGAATGGGTATTTAAAGGGCCATGATGATGACTGGCCTACCAGTCCTACTCCTACTAGCACTGACCATAGCCCAACAATATTGCAGCTTTTTAATTTGTGGAATAAGTGAAACTTACTCCGGCCAATCCTACTTCAGAAGGTTTGGAAGTACATGTAGCTGTCAATCCAAGGAGGACAGACTCACATCAATGTTGACAGGCTCAATGGTGTTAATATGGACATTGGGAGCAGAGGAAGAACGGTCCCGCTGGCCAAACTGGTTGCGGTGGTCTTCCTCGCTGGAGCGGAAACTGGGAGGGATTGGTATGGACTTGGACGGTGACACAGTGGCATGAGATATAGACCTAGAAAGGGGAAATCTGTTAAAAAAAAAAACAACCCACCACACACGACATATCGAATGCACAACTACAAAGATGAGGCCAAAAACATCACTGTAATGTCTTTGGTGGAAACCATGTAAGAATAATTTTAAAAAAAGCATTTAAATTGAATGATTTTTCTTATTCCACTGAGAAGAGTGAAGACAAAGGACTCACCCAGTCGAGTCAGATGGGGGAAGCGATGGACAGGCCTCAGACACCGGGGTAGTTCCCTCTGAGGAGACCTCCTCCTGGGTGAACGGGTGATGCTCAAAGAACTTGGACACAAGCAACAAACTGCAGAACACATACAAATTATTCAACTTCAGCATTAAAACACACGATGGACCAAAATACTATGGTCATGTGAAAGACAAAAGCACAGCACAGATGCTGGTCAAAGGGATGATACAGTGTAACCAGAGTTTGAGCCTTTGGGGCAATGACCAATTAAAACTAAATGTCCTTTGACAACACCTTCCACCTAGTTAACATTAGTTCATTTTAGATATTTATAGAGATTGCTTCAGCTTTGATCTCTTCAATCAGTCCCAAAAAGACTGCTGAACCAGTACTATTCAATTAGCTTCAGTAGTATACAGCTGCAAATAAAGACATTTACTGGTGCAGGCTCTTGTCCAGCACCTGTCTCACCTAATTAAAATGGTTACATAAATGGCGTCTTATTAAATTAATAAAAGGCCTGTTTTGTTTGATGTGAATTATGTTTTCATCGTGTACCTGCAGTTGGAGAATGTGGTACTGAAGGAAGAGCAACAGGAAAGGTCCAAATCACAGTCTGCTATCATAAGTTCTTTGCCCTACTTGCTGAATTTTGTCACTTACTCAAGCTGATCATAGTTGACACACATGAGCGGAACCTCAGTACTGCAGCGCTGGTGGAACTTGTACCCACAGGTTTGACAACGGAAACCCTGGAACAGCAGCTTTCTACAGAAGTCACAAAAGGCCAGAGTGAAGAAGGTCTTCCTCACCTGTCAAAGAAAGAAACAGTCAGACCCAGGTAAGGCCAGTCCACCATACCATATTACCTGAATCTTTGTCTGATGTGACTTACAAAGTTGTGTGTGGTGAGTGGCACATTCTCCAGTACTTCCACATGTAATTCCTCTCCTGTCAGCCAAGAGATGTCTGTGTCCCAACCAATTGGCTTCTTCTCCCTGACACGGGAAGTAAATGGTATAGTCTGGTTATATCTTCATGCATCAGTCTACATTCAATGAAACAGCAAAATGTAACGTTAGAAAGGTTGGCAGATGTATAATAAGATTTCACATTGATTATTGAGTATTTAGTTTGTTTGCGATGACACTTGATATGCAGCTCAGGTGCCCCCACCTGTAACATATAATAACTGTACCTTTGAAAGAGTAACCTGATCTAGTTTACTTGGACGATGGATGACTCCATGAGGACAGCGTGGACATCAGATTTGATGTTTATACAGTGCTAATGGCAGACAGCAATTACACATGGTCAATCAAAAAATATCTAAGGGGGCGTGGTTCCCCTGGAAGGGACATGATCCCTCCTGAATGCTTTTCTTAAGACGTTCAGGGGAAATTGTCAGTTTTTGTGTTATAGATTATATTTCTTCTGCTAATAAAGGTTCATGACACATAAAACTAATTTGTCAATGTTACATTCTATATGTGCATGAAGTGTGCACTCAAATTCATACATTTACATAATTACCTCAATGCACCACTGTTGTTGAGGAAAAACAACCAAAACTAAAACAATTTGGGTTCACCAAACAAACAAAAACAAGCTTAGAGTGCAATGGCTACAATTACGAAGGGAAATAGGGCTGCCCAAAAGCCACTGTGTACATCAAACCCTGTATAAAACAACATCTCTCAAATCCATCATTGGTTGTCTGCAGAATCCTATTCAAGACTATATGGGCCACTCAATTGAAAGTGTAAAAATAGTTTAGAAAGAGTTTGGTCTAGACCTGCACTGTATAAAGCGCCTTAATGTAACTGTGTTTTGACTTGGTACTATGCAAATAAATTTGATTTGATCTCCCAACACAAGACCCATACTAGAGTTAATAACTCACTTTCCAGAGCAAATAAGTGTGGGTGGAAGGGGGTGGGGGTGGAAATGCATCAATTCATTGTTACTTAATTATTATAAAATAAGAATGCAAGAGGCATTGTGCATGATTCTTGCCACTTCTGGTTTTCTGAATTCCCTCAATGTATTTAAACATGCTGTGGAAAAACCGCAGGAAATATTAAAAATTCCAAGCCCCCCAAAAATATGTGGAGTTTGCTTGAATTTGCATTAATTATTGAAATTCCAAGCATGTGATATACAGGTGAGACTAATTTACTATACAAGTATAGATATGTTAGAACTTACCCATCCTGTATCCTGTAAACAGCACAGCACTCTGGAATAAGGCCTCGCATCATCAATGCTTTCTTCAGCGAGTCTCTAACAGTCATCCCACAGCGGGCTGGCACCTGAATACAGCACACCTCACTCACTGCCATGACACATGAAGCTAACAACAGAGGCCAAACAGCTGAGCCTAGAAGGATTGTAGGATCTGAGTGAGAGGTTCCCTACCACATTGTGCATTTGTGATCATTGTTTTAGATGTGGTGTGTGTGTGTGTGTGTGTGTGTGTGTGTGTGTGTGTGTGTGTGTGGGCGGGGGGGAGCATCCAAGTTCCAAATATGATGAAAGGGTGAGGTCTCAGAGTCACATCAACAAACATATTTTCTTTCAACACATTTGTGTCACACGTGTAAACTTCCTTCTGGGATGGCCCAGTATAAAGAGATCTGAAATGTGCTTGAAGTATATCTGCCTCAAACAACAAGGTACACTGTCACATGACATCTGAGAGCCAGGTGTTCAACAATGGTCCATTTTATGACAGCCACCAGTTTGCCACATAGTGTAAATGTCAGCAGAGATACTTGAAGTTACTTAGAAACTAAGCTTAAAAGAAATAACATATGTCTGTATCAGACAGACTTTGGTCTCCCTGTAAATACAGTTTTGGTTTGTATAGTCTTTGATCTAAATAAAGAGTTTTCAGATTCTAACAGTTTTGTATTTTTGTTAGGGATGCACCAGTACCAGTATTGGGTATTGGACCAATAGGAGTACTCGTACACTTGCTCATAAAATGGCCACCAATACCACTTTATGGCAGTGCACGGTTTACAACACTTGGCTATAAGAATGAGGAGTCATGTCAGCAGTGTGGAGCTATTTTCAGGAAAATGAGAGTAACAAAATCAAAGCAGAATGAAAATTATGTCCAGCAGAACTCTCGAGAGGAGGGCCAAAATCATGTTAAAAGCACTTTTGTTAAATGTCAGTACTCAGTTTTTACTGAGTATCTTAGTAAGTGTTCAATGTTGAATATCAGTATATGAGAATTTTGTTAAATTTGTGTTTGTCACAATTTTCGCTGCAGTACAGTATCATACTGAGAAATATTTTTCAAATAACAGATCAACAATAACAGAACAGAATATCTGTGGTTAAAAAAACAAAAAACAAAAAACTATGTGTAACTTTATGTGTAATGGCGGAATTAGTATCGGTATTGGTGAGTACTCGGATACAAGTACTCATAACACTACTCGTTTTGTAAAAAAGTGGTATCGGTGCATCCCTAATTTTGGTTTTACACGACTTGGTGTTCCAAGATTCACACATAAGCATGTCAACATGCCTGTTTCTGTCTTCTTCCGATTTCAAAGGATTCTTTATAGCATTTATCAGTCTGAAAGTGCATAATTTCACTACTTCTTCTGTTCTACAAGCTATAAATCTGTTTTTAGTTACTTAGATCAGATATCAGACTTACCACTGTCCTTTGTTTGTTGGGCAGGAAGACCCTAACAATAGGTTTCTGTGGGGAGCGAGGGTTAGCTCGGCTGGCATCACTTGGGGTCTGCAGGACAGCCAAGGTGTTGGGGGCTGAGGGAAAGGTCTGAGCCCCACCTCCACCACCACATCCTCCCACCTTGACCTCCAGAAGGGCTGGCATGGGAGAAGGTGAGCAGGAGAAGTCCGTACCATTCCCCATGGCTTCCAGCAGCTGCTGCTCCCTCTGTTGCAGGGCATCAAGTTTACTAGTGTACTCCTCATAGGCCTGATTAGACAATACACCAGAGAGATGTCACTTAAGCAAGTCATGATGACAAATGCCCTTCTCTGCAAAATTTGTCCCTGAAGCCACAGCATTCTTACTTCCAGATAAATGGAGGGAGGATTGTGTTCTCCTCCAAACTTGTCCAGAAGAGCCTCTAAGTGTTCTTGTGTCAGTTTTATCATCTGTTTGATATTCCATATCTGTGAAGAGACATATCAAACAGTATTAGACAAGCAGTTCACATGGTTTAGTCTGTGGTCGAGAAATATATGCTTTCACACACACACACACACACACACACACACACACACACACCAATGCTAATTTCGACACACAACCAATGAAAATACAAAATAAAAATCATACAATAATTTTGAAGTGAACCAACCCAGCGCTGGTTCACTTTATCAGTTTCAAGGTGCTTGGTTATTAAGAAGTCGTATACCTTGTTGTGAAAAAGCTGTTGCACATTCTGGCTGTCTTAGCTTTGATGATGAAATATCTTATATCAACATCATCAATATCAACAACAGGAATAGTCCATTGGGAGAGAAGTAGGAGCCCCTGAAAATGCAGACTTTCTTCTTACATCTCCCCTCATAGATGTCTAACTTGGAAGGGAGTGAGACCACAATGATCTTAGCAATCCTCACTACTTGCTGGGTCAGACTATATCTCTCGGCTGGCCTGGAGATGCCCGGACATTCCCTTGCTAAAGGATATGTCCAGGGAGAGGGATAACTGGAGTTCTGTTAGACTGCTGCCCATGCAATTCAGCCCCAAATAAATTGGTTGAACATAGATTGATGGATGGACAGATCATTGCCTGTGATGAGAGCCACCACAGTTGTATCACTGGCGGAGAAAAAAAAGTGGATTAAAGATGCATCCCTGGGGGTCCAATTGCTCATTGTAATGGTACATCTCTTATCATCTGCTGGGAGAAGATAGTGTAAAAGGGTACCCAAAAAAAAAAAAAAAAAAAAAAAAAAAATCAAAATGTTCCTTCTGTCCAAGTGAGTCAGAATTCTGTGTAAGGTGGCAGTGAGTGGGGAGAGACTACTATTGGAATTAATATAAAGTTAATTACTCGCGAGAACAAGATCTTGAAAGCAACAGCATCACTGATGAACTGCTCAGAGTCAGACTGAATTTCATTGTGAAGAATAGGCCAGGGAATTTAAGAAATAGGTTTGCACACATTTCAGTATAAACAAACAAACAAAATATTGCTCAATTTGAAGAATCTCAGTGGACTAATCAAATAAAATTTATTTATATAGCACTAAATCATAAAATGCTCATGGATCTCTGACAGATGATTTGACTTGTCAACTTTCAGGGACAGCCCTAGCTAAATAACTATGGTTTAATCGGAGTTCAATTTCAATCTTTTAACCTTATTTACAAAGCCAGTTGAGTATTGAGTATGCAAAGTGTTACCCACCAGCGGTAATAAGATGGTACCTGTAAGTTTGACAATGCTATGATGCTGATGAAGGGCCTGTGGGTGGTGTCTTCTTTTTGTAGCCAGTACTGGGTTATCCTACAGACTACAATAGCTGCATTCTGACTGCAAGAACATTCAGAGGAACTAGGAACCTTTCGAACCAGGGTTAAAAAAAAAAAAAAGAAGCCTCTGAACTATTGATTTGCATAAGTGATGATGATTGGCTAAGGTAGAGTAAGATTTCATGGTAAGCCAACCAGAGGCAGTGTTCAGGTGGGCAGGTGTTTACACACAAATACACGCACACAGCAGCCTCTCACAAAATATCAGCGATAGCCTGCAGCAATGGAATGGAATGGAATAAAGTTGTTGTTTTCAAGGTAGAAGGTTTTTCTGCTTCTGTGTGTGTGAGCTGCAATGGCTCCAGCTGCAACAGTGTGACAGGTTAGTCACTGTGAGCGAGCGGAGGCACAACAATGATTGGACAATAACTCGTGAGGGAGGGCTTTTGCCTAGACAGTCAGGCACGCACACACACGCGCACCCATGCAGGGCGTACCGAATGGTGAGTAGTGTTGCATCCCGAGAGGTAAAACATCTTTCTTAGACAAATCCAAGTCCAGTTGCTTTCGATTCAATTTGTTGCCCGAATCTGAACTTTGGAGGCACAGCCTGCAGTGCTGCACATATCAGATTGGTTGAGGCGATGTTTTTTCCCCACTGTGCGAGACATCAAGAATAAAGTTGTAATTTTACAAGAAGGGGGCGTTCTAGTTAAGTTGGTCCCTATTTATAGAATATGTAGAAGCTAAATTAAAAAAAAAAACAAAACAAAACAAAACAAAAACATGACAAATCTTTCCAACGATCTGAGGGGCCATGGAATTAAACAAAACGCCGACAGTCCAGGCACCTCTCCTGAAGAAACATTGGTTGAACTGGTATTTTTATGCTCAAAAAAACAGCAGAAGTAGCAGATAAACATACTGTTAATTCAACCTGAAGAAATGTTGGTTACACTTCATTGTGTACTACTTATGTTGAAAATGAGAGCAGAAGGTTACTTCTGGTTGCACTAAATTCAAATAAAAGGTTAATGTATTTAAGCAAACAACATTTAATGCCATTAAATGTTGTTGGTGACAGTGGCAAGCGAATTAAATGACTATTCTAAATAAACGCATGACTTAATGAGAAAAATAAAAAAAATTTCACCATTACTATGACCCTCATACTTGTGATGCACAAAAGAGCCAGTTCTAATAGCCGATGCTTTATGGTGAATCAGAAGAGCCAACTCCCATTGACTGACAGCCAGGTCTCCAGTTCTTTCCTTTTGCTGCTCAGCTCACTCTCAGTGGCTCAGCTCTGCTCATATGAGAACAGGGTAGAACTTAAATGCAAACAGGTACAATTAGAGAATAGTTTTTTCTCTACTACTATTTATTCATTATTATATATTGCACATATATACAGCACATATAATAGACAAAACCAAACTGTGAAAAAGCAATATGTCACGCCTGAGATGGCCTGGTGACCTTTCCAGGGTGTACCCCACCCTCACTCATTGCATTGGCTCCAGCCATCCCCACAACCGGAAATTGAAAGTGGGAGAAGATGGGAGAAAGAGACAGCAAGCGCAATATGCTACATTAAAAAAAAAGCATGATTATAAAAGTTTTTGTTCTCTCTCTCCATCAGCAATGTCACAGCCTCCAAAAATTGTCTTGCTTTGCAAAGGTCTGCAGCAAGTGACAGCCCACCATCAACAAACTTCAGTGCAGAAAACGGAGGAGGAGCCACAAACTTCTGCTATCTGGAGGCTCTTTGATGAAAGCAGTACAGGAGATGCTCCAAAGGGATCCTGCCGCTAATGCTGTGATGGAGGTGAGACTATATCTTTATGAGCCCTTCATCCATCAAGCAGAAGACCCACTGAGCTGGTGGGAGGCCTCAGGCTTCCCATGCCTGGTGAAGGTGATGACTGAATTGTGGCAACATGTGTTCCTTCCAAAAAAAGTTTTCTCGAAGAAAAGCGCAGATATGCACAGAAAGAAGGAATCACATCTGCCCATCCAAGCTGAGGCAGCAGATTTTTCTCAATGCCACCTTGCACTGAAGATTGCGTTTCGTTCTGTTTTTGGTAGAGTGGATTTGTTTGCAGTGCTTTGTAAAGTAGTTTTTTTTTTTTTATTTATTAAAAGTATGAAGCAAAAGTAAGAATGCTTTTTTTACAAAAAAATAAAATAAAATAAAAAAATTAAAATAAATAAATATATATATATATATATATATATATATATAAATAAATAAATATAAATTTGACAATTATAAGGCTTCTCAAAAAAAAAAAAAAAAAAAAAAAAAAAAAAAGCAAAAAACCCTTGATGCAAATGGGCTTATCAACACACAAACCTTTCATATTTGCTAAATTTGGCTAAAATATGAAGCTAAAATTATACTAAATTCGGAACTGTTAAGTACCTTCTCTTCTTTGGGAGCCAAACCAAAAGAGCCAAACTTCCCATCACTACCGAATACTTGGTTGTTGATCTGCCGCTGCATGCTCACTCCTTTTAAATTGTGGTTTATTTGTTTTCAAGAATTTTGGCTTCAAGATGCAAAAGGATAAGAAAACATGATCGTTCGACTGATGACAATGGCAAACCACTCCAGCATTGTCTCGGCTACATTTTTCCAATTTTCTATATGGTTCTCTGTGTGTTTGATTCCAATTACTTGCTTTATTAAATTCATCATTAAATATTACTGCGTAAAGTTGTTTCATTGTGAATGCTTTGATTAGAGAGCAAATTTTTTCTGTGCTGTGACATTTTTCAGACACTGACACTGTAAAGAATAGGGGTGTGCCAAAAAATCTATCCAAAAAGGGTCGCAACTCTCATTTACTATGATTCAGAATTTATTTAAAATGTCCTAAAATTGATAAAAAAAACAAAAAAACAAAAAAAACAAATCCGCTGGCTGGCTGCCTCCATTTTGTATGTGGGATGTCCTGATGTCACAATGGAGCCGGTTCTGGAACATATGCATGCACGGTAAACACCAAAACAAAGAAAAAACTATAACAATGGAGGAAAGAGAGATTTAACCGGCCCCTTCAGCATTGAAGGCAACGATTTGGACTCATTTTGTTTTTACCTGGAGCCCTATAGAAAGCCCTATAAGGCCTCTGGTTTCTGTTCTGGTCCCGTCTAGTCCGGGGTCTGGTGTCTCATCTAGTCTCATTGACCAGTCTACATGTTCAGGTGCCGCACCAGGCATCGACCCGTACCTTTCTTATTGCGGGGTGACATCACTAACGACTATGCCAACACATACATTTACATCAAGTCACCAATTAACCTAGACATGATCAGGAATCAAACCACACCCACTACGCTCAAGTCGCCACACTTATTTATTCATTCATGGGAAGGGGGCGTGCATTATTCGTAAACCCCACGGAGAATTTTCCCGACAGACACATTTCTTTTTATTTAAAAAAAAAAAAAAAAAAACGTGTAAAACTATATAAAATGTTGGCCAGTTCTGTTTTTCCATCTTTATAATGAATTTCGTTTTTTGTGATTTCCGTGATTCCAGGCATGGATAAATTTTTAAAACTTAATAAATGTGAAAAAAGACACTTTAATGTCTCCATTTGTCATTCTGTCTTGCAAAGCAGACTTGAGTAGATCATGTGGATCCTTTGTACACCTATAGATTGAGGCAGAAATCATTATAAATCAAATCATTTTGAATCAAAATCCAAAAATCGGAATCTAATCAAATCGTGAGACAGTAAAAGATTCCCACCCCGAGTAAACAAGCTGTCCACCACAGACCTGTTAAACCTTAGAAACACACCAGCTACTACTGATCAGTTTGAGAGCATCTATAAGTTCAACATTAAACAAGCCTTTACATACAACTGCATCTTTTTGGTTTGGTGTGTTCACAGTTTTAATCAAGAATCTGAAGTGCTGTTGAGTCCATGAAACACAACTATGCAAGTATTATAAAAAGGTAGGCCTGGAACAATTATGCCATAAATGTCTAACCGCGATTTTTTTTTTTTTTTTAAACATAATCGCATTTGCTTTGTTTAACTGCAATTAAGGGAATTTTTTTTGGGGGGGTGCAGTTTATTTTCATGAGATGGGTCAAACGATGCCTCAAGCGCATTGATTTACAGTTGCAAAGTCAAATTGGCTTTCTAACATTAACAATCCAAAGAGAATTGGGTAGTTTTGTGAGAGGTATTGAATAATGCCCACGCTTGGTTTTCACTGGATTTCGTTTAGTGTTGTTAATAAAAGAAGAAAGAAAAAGTGTCACTTGACACTGTCCTGCTGGTCCTGTCATAATGTAGGGAGCCTGCAAGCCCAACTTGTTTCAGCTACATTATGTTTGGATGATCAGTTATTTGGGGAGGGACTTCTAGCCAAATCAGAGGGCAGAGCCCGCAAATCTGGAAGAGGTGATTTGCCGGCTATGGAAGAAAATGGTCACTGTAAAAAAAAAAAAAAAAAAAAAGCTAGCACAACCAAAAGATGAACTGCATCTTTTTACTTTTGAACTCAGACAAAATTGTTGTTTGGCCTTAAGTAGAGAATCTGATCATGTAACCACTCTGTGTGGCATTAATTTGTCCTCCACTTCCAATGTTTTGAATCTTAATTTTTGATAAGGACATGTCCTTTAACTCTCAAATAAAAACAGCATCTCAAAAATCACCATCCCTCCCTTTGCACAATTAAACAAATCGATCAGAACCTCTGCATCAGTGGATGGCCCCTCCCGCAGCTGGGCATAGAAGAGCCGTTCAGCCGGTGTGACAACATGAGTAACCCTCTCAAAACAACAATGCCCTTTTTTTCCCCATAGCAATATACATTTGCATTATTATTTAAATTGTTAGCACTTGTCCGTATACATGGTCATATCAACTAAAATGACAAATGAGATACAGTTGCGAAAAAATGCAAGAAGCAGTGATGACTATTGGACTTGGATAGAGAAAAAAGTATATTAGAAATTGGACTGATAGAGGCAATTATATTGTTAATTATTGTCAATTATTTCTGAGACAGTTGTGTAACAACATTTGGAAATGTTACAGCACTATAAAAAAAGGGTACAAACCATCAACATATGAATCAAATATTTAAGTAGCTCTACAAAAATTTGCTCACTCAGTAATCACGTTTACATGACACATATAAAAAAATAATAATAATAAACATAAAAGTAGACTTAAAGTACATGTAAACACACTAGCTTGGCTGAAATTGAACTGAAAATTGTCGGACTAACACACGCATATGATGTGATCGAAGGCTGATCTACTGCTGCATGTATACGGACAATCAGACTGGAACCGATTGTCTGGCATGTTAAGTACAAATTTACAAAGTGGTTGTCCATTGTCGTGCCAGTTTACCTCTGAATCGCTAACTTGCTAGCTTACCAGTCTTTGTTTCTTTCCACCTATGTTGTGATCTGTGACATCATAGGTCAATTGGAAATGACCCATTACCCACAAGTCGAAGGCGTGCACATCGCCACCTATCGTAGCGGAGGCGACATGATTTCAACAAATGAATCGATTTCAGGATATGACTGGTTCAACTGCTGCAGGATGAAGGCTGTCTGGCCCAATTTTAGCTCAGCCAGGCATCTCCAGCAGCACTGGGATCAAATTGGTCTACTGAAGACCCTTATTGAGCCACCTCTTTTCTTCAGTTGGACACTAAGAGCCTCTAGATGTGTGAAAAAAAAAGAGCTTTTTCGCCTTTTCACTGATGAGTGGATCTCATGACATGCCTTGACACTTTTATTCACACCAGGAGTGGGACCTGGAGGATTATATTACATAGTATGGACAAGAGTTGCCTGTCCACTTTTTAGTTACCTCTAGGTATCCCATACACACTACTGCTTATCCACCTAGGAAGAGAGAGACTGATGCATGTTTTAGGTGCATCAGTCTCTCACTGACACACTCTCTCACACACATCCTCACCTTAAAACTCTCATTATCTGCTATGTGCTTTTAACTAACAGCTCAAAAATACAGCAGTGCAGTGTTCTAGACTGAACATCCCTCAGTTATGTGCAGTAGAATGTTAAGTGACTACCTTATTTATCTGAATAATAGGTTTAATAATAATAATAATAATAATAATAGGTTTTAAAAAATGTTTATATATACATGCACGCGCGCGCACACACACGTTGGCTCCCTTAAATTCATTAAACAGTTCACACACTTTTGGTTAGTTGCAGATAAAATGCTGTTCTCCTTCTGAAGCTCTGTCAGGATGACACTTACCTAAACAAGGCCTTTTGTACTTAGTCAGCCTTGTTGACTAACTAAGCACAAAAACAAAGCTATATAGATGCTTTGATACACAGGCCCTGATCTGCAATCTCACAAAATGGCCCAGAATACCGTGAAAGGACTGGCATCAGTGTTGATGCGTTATCTGTGTCATCTACCAGCTGCTAAAGTTGACAGGCACCCAGACCCACTATGCACAAGTCTGACTGACATAGTCTCAACTATTTTGGTGAATTTCTCTTTTTTCCTTTTTTTAATGAAATTTGAGTCAGAGCCCACATCAGTGTGAAGAAGAGGTCACCCAAAGACACCTCTGATACTGAAGACACGTTAAAGAATACATAATTGTTTGAATGCAGAGGCAACATATACGACTTTAGGGGTGGCATGACACATGATGCACTTCTAAAATTCTGCTAACTGACGGGCACTGTAATGTGGTTGAAAGTGCTATCATGGTCAAGCAGTGAGGCCTCTGATCTGCAGCCCAAGGACTGATCCCCTGCTTTGGCGTTCAGTGATGAGGACACAGTCTGGCTGCTAGTTCCGCCTTTGTGTATGTATACGGAGATGGAGGCAGTGATTATATAGCCTGTAACATAAACAAAAACAGCCTATGTAACCTAGTTGCAGCCACAGAAAGACAGGCACGACTCGATTTGGCTTCCACCTCCGCCATCAAAGGCTGATGAAGCTCCGTTTCAGTGCAAATAAAACTCTGGACACATCAGACTACCGAAGAATGCTATGAAAAGTGGTATTGTATCGCTCTTCTGTCAACAGCGGTGTGTGTGCGTGTGCTATTGGCGCACCAGGTTATAGCTAGCCTCGAAGATGAACCCAGGAGCGAAAAGAATAAAGCAGGCCCGAAATAAACATAAACTCAGCGGTATAAACGCTTCCCCTCTCGCTCGTGTTGGCGTGTCGTATTTTTCTGTTAACCAGGGGATGTGGACACCTGAATGGACATTAAGCCCATTGTCTTGTCGCCTGCAATGCAGCCCCCGCGATCCATGTTACAGCCGGCGTTTCCTGAAGATTTACATCCAATTACTTCCACTCGGAGCCCATATCCCCTTCTCAGCCCAGACACGCTACCCGCCGCCGCAGCGCTTACCTCCTCATGCTGCGGACCTCCCGGTATCCCGGACGTGCAGGAGGCGCCGAGTTCTTCTATACCCCTTTCCCTAACCTGCTCCCGCTCCGCGGCGTCTCCGTTAAAGACAGGCGGTGGGGACTCGGCGTTACTCAACGCCGCCATTTTAAACTGTGAGAAAATGAGTGGAAAATAATAGAGGAAAACGCAGGGTAATGTTGAGGACAGGAGGGGGAGACAGAGACGAAGCACGCCAAGACTCATCTGGACTAGAGGGGCGGCATGGTGCCGCTACCATCAAATTTATAATTTGAGAGTTGATCATCGGTGTTGGAAGATTTGGTTTAGACATGTCTTCTCCACTTGCTACAATTTCAAGTAGACTTTTAAACTGACAACAACACACAACAACAAACTCAATTACACAGTAATAAACAGCCAAATACAGGACAGAACTTTACAAAAGGGATCAGTGATCCAAGTGATGTGTCATCTTTAACTACGATCCCATGTATCTGTTTGAGACCCCAGCAAGCTTTTGTTCCAATACACCTACAGCTCTCTTCAATTTTCTATTAAACAAACAATATTGTTTAGTTGAGAAATAGTGAATATATAATATACTAACTTTGGTAAAATCATATCAACTCTGAACAAGTTATTTCAGAACCACTGCATTTTTCCTGCGCCTCCAGGACAGTTGGTCATCCTGACATGAAGCCATATTTGTAACACCCAGTTTGCAGCAGAAACAGCCAAGTTTTCTCTCTGCATTTATTAATTTTCAGCCCTGATTATGTAGACTTTTATGTATATTTTTATAGTGATCCCATATGAAATATTTAGCTTGTCACCATGGTTTTATTATATCTATCAGACAGCAGGCTAATAAGCTTCACAAAGCTACACATTAGACATTTATTTTATTCTTGAGCTGATTAATGTGAGTTTATCTCTTGCTATGTACCGCACAAGATTGCTGTTATTTAACCTCTCCTCAAAAGACCCATATTGATCCAGATGTTCTGGCTAATTATAGTATAGTATCTAACCACTCTTTAATTTCCAAAATTCTTGAAAAGCCAATTGTATGAACAACTGCATAGGAATGGTCAGGTTTTAGAGTACATCATAGCACAGAAACAGCACTGGTAAAAGTTACTAACGACATTCTAATGGCTTCAGACAGCAGATTGACCTCCATACCTGTCCTGTTAGATTTGTGCTACTTTTGACACAATTGATCACAATTTTCTACTACAGAAGCTGAAACTTAAAATTGGGATCAAAGGAGCCACAGTAAGCTGGTTCAAATCATACTTATCACATAGATATCACTTTATTCATGTTAACAATGAGTCTTCCTCACGCACTTTAGTTAATCATAGAGTTCCATAGGGTTTGTTTTTCGACAAATCCTTTTCACCCTGTATATGTTTCCCTTGGCCAATATTATCTGGGAACACACAATTTTCATTGTTATGCAGATTATACTCCATTATACTTGTCAATGAAACTGACTGAAACCATTCATATAACCAGATTTCATGCATGTCCTACAGACATAAAGACCTGGATGAACTGCATCTTTTTACTTTTGAACGCAGACAAAACTGAAGTCATTGTATTTGGCCTTAAGCTCCTTCGAGAATCTGATCATGTAACCGTTCTTGATAGCATTAATTTGGCCTACGCTTCCAATGTTTTGAATCTTAATTTTTGATCAGGACATGTCCTTTGTCTCTCAAATAAAATAGGTGTCTCAGACAGCCTACTTTCACCTATGCAATATTGCAAAGATCAGAAATATCCTGTCTCAAGAAGATGCAGAAAAACTAGTCCATGAATTTGTTTCCTCTAGACTGGATTATTGTAACTCATTACTATCAGGACGCACCAACAATTCTCCGAAAAGCTGTTTTACCGGTGTCCTTCACTTCAGGAAGTGAATGAAATAAAAACCATTTTAGAACCAAATAAATATTTTAACAACATATAATTACTTTTGGCAGTCACCCACAGACTGAAATAACACAATCTTTTAATAACTGTTTGCATCTTACAGCATATTTGTTTTTTCTTTTGATTTTCATCTCTTGATTTGATGGGGTGGCACCCTAGCACCCTCCACTGGTTATCAGGCTCCTCTTAATTGGAACCAACTCCCAATATCAGTCAAGGGGGCAGACTCTGTCGCATCTCTCAAGATCAGGCTTCAAACCTTCTTTTTGACATAGCCTTGAGTTAAAAATCTAGTTTAATTACTTTTTCTTTTAGTTGGGCTGCTATAGGCCTAGACCGTAGGGATTGCACTGAGCAACTCTCTCTCACCCATGGATGTACATGACAACATTGAAATGCTGCAATGTGTTTTGTCCCTCCTGTCCTCTCTTCCTGTGCTGAATGATCTCTGCTCCATGTTCCTGCTATTGTCAGTTGTCATTACACACTGCAACTCATTTTGCATCTTCTTTGTAACCTCTTATTCTCTTCTACTACTAATATTTGCTAGTGCACATTTAGAACCCAACCATTCAAGGCAGACGGCAGTCCTTGCTGAGCCCGGTTCCGCCTGAGGTTTCTTCCTTCCAAGATTTTCCTTGCCACTGTTGCTAAGTGCTTGCTCTTGGTGACTTGGCAAATCGTGAAAAGACATGATCACAGTATGTTGGGTCTCTTTAACAACCCCATAAAGAGTTTGGTCTAAACCTGATCTATGCGTAAAGTGCCTTGACGTTGACATAGTGGAGAGCCACAAATATCTCTGACTCACCCTGGACAATAAACTAAGCTTTGAACAACACACTACTGACATCCAGAAAAGCTG
Organism: Echeneis naucrates; assembly: GCF_900963305.1. Lineage (NCBI taxonomy): Eukaryota > Metazoa > Chordata > Actinopteri > Carangiformes > Echeneidae > Echeneis > Echeneis naucrates. The sequence goes on from NC_042533.1 coordinate 16,103,062, forward strand.
CCAGAAAAGACTCTCTGCCATTCGCACACTCTTAGCACAATTAGTTGCCCCTGACCTCCTGTTGCTACTCTACAAAAGCATCATTCAACCCATAGTCCTCTACTGTTCCCCCTGCTTCTTCAACATGTTGTCACCACACAACAGAAAAAAAACCTGACATATATTGCACTTAAAATTTCCTAGATCATCGGGCTCCCCACCCCAAACTTCTCTGATCTCAACAGCACAGCCACCGCACGCAGAGCACATCACATAGCACTCGATCCCAGTCATTCACTCAACATATACTTCTCACTCCTTCCATCTGGTCAACGATACAGGTTGCTGGTTTGGAAGAAAATAAAGTTAAAGAAAAATTTCATCCCAAATGCAAAAACAGAACTAAACAACAAAAAAGAAAAGACTGTAAATGTGGTGGAATGTCTACACGCATGGTTAGGGATTAGATATGTATGTTGGCATACTGTCTGTGCTGTATGTTTATGTGGCTGTCTGATGTTTCCAATGCACTGATGTCTTTGTTTGCGTAATCTCTTATTGTGGTTGTACAGAAGGTGGAGACACATATCCTGAAAAGGACAATTAATATCTATCTATGTAACTTTGTTATGATTTGGCAAGTAAATTAAAATCAAATCAAGTAAGTTAAATTTATAAAAACATGAAAGATGTTTGCATTACTTTCGGCTGTCCTTTTGACATATACACCAGCACCACTGAAAAACTATGAGGTTGAGCTACCATGACAGTACTATAGTGTGTTCATCCATGAATCGAGAAAAGACATGATCACAGGCTTGCCGGTGTTTTGCATGTACTCAAATGATCACAGTAATCAGTATACTTTTGTGGTATTCAAGAGTCATATTCTTTGTCCATACTGGTTCCCTTAAAAATCAGACAATTGTGAACAGATTGGAATTCTACTGAATACAACCGACATCAATGAGAAGGTTTCATACTGATCAAGAGTATTATTCATGCCAACAAAGTGAAGCTTCAAATCACTGGATATCTTGGACAAGACTGATTGACTTGTTTCAGGTTTAGCTGCCAAACAACAATAACATATACACTTCACTGCTGCCTGTCAGCATGAAAAGATATGACATATCATGTCCTGTGTAATGTTGAATTAGCAGTAATATCACAGCTCATTTCTTCTTGCTAGCTCTCTTGCCCTCTCCTTTCTTTGGCTTCCCTTTTCCTCTTAATTTCCTCATGCGACACATTTCGTCTTTGAAGTCTTCATGCTCATCTCTGAGGAGGAAGAGAAAGCAGGTAATTAAAACCATCATTGTACTGACTGAAGGTTATATCATCACAATATCATCACAAATAGATTTTCTATTTTTGACTTAAATATTACTTTCACTGAGTATGCCATTTGCTGTCATTTTTCCCACCTTCTGCATACCCTTACTTACATTATTATCATTCCATCGGGTCAACCACCAAAATGCTTCTCATTGAGGTGAGTTTTACGGCAAAATATTTGCACCAAATACAGGGTACCACAGAAAGGCACCAAGCAGCGATCAAAAAAATTGTGTCAAAGTAGATGAAATTAATCATTGGCAGAAAAATTTAACAACATTAACATCAACTAATTAATATACTTCAGACTTCAAATGTACAATCGTTAGTTACTACAGTATACAGCAACTGAATAGAGTAAAAAAACGTAAACTTTCACAACAAGTAACAATCTGCTTCAGCATTAGGAGCTAGGTCTACCTGAACAGTCCCATGAACCTGAGCTTCTGGGTCATGGCATAGTAAATCTTGTGCTGAGGGTACCAGTCATACACCTCCTTTCTCTTGGCCATTGGGAGCTTCTTGAACATCTCGACCACCTTCATTGATCTGGAATCTGTCGGACGCACCACCTCTCCAAAGATCTGTGCACTAAGTCTGGCCATGCGCATAGCATAGCTGGACAGACCAGCCATGACTAGTGACTAGAACAGAGAAAAGATTTGATACATAGAAGCCAGAAGAACATAAATTCAATATGACATGAGTGACACTGACTGAGCACGATAACAGTGGCATACACAATCAAATCTCATTAGTTGAGTTACTGAGGGTATTATAGTGCAGGACCTTATTAAAGTAAAATCAAACATGCAGTGAACAGAACAGGATAATAACACACATGACAGTGTTGTGTGCTGGAAAAACTATGATGGCAAAACTATCTCAATGACCACAGACCTTTCACTACCTTAGATTTTTTTTCCCATACTGCAGTGACTCCTTGCTTATTGATCAACACACACATTGTCCGTTCAATGTATTGATCAAAAGGTGAACTAATTGACAATTTTGACCCAGCTGATCTGCTGCTAAGAGGACATGTAGCCATGCTTGCCTCTAAAAGGACAAACAATTAGGCAATAAATAGTGATATTTACAAATTTCAATTTCAAGTGGCCTTTGTAGTGTGTAGCTGTATAGTTAAGACACTACATTTGGGAGTAATATAACATATTATTTCAGCAATAAGATATAATGCACATAAATATATAACAAACCCACTTAACAACTCATCATTGTGATGAATGAACTTTCTTAATCTGTTGTATTTATGATTTAACCAAAGACTACACATTAGTCAGAAATATAGCAAGAGGACACATTTCTAATTAAACGAGCAGTACTATTCACACTACAGAAGGCGTTTAATTAAGGTCTTTAAACTAAAGCATGATGAGTAAGAACCTTTTAACTGTTCAGTTCCCTTAAATCAAAGTGTCTTACCTCAGTCTGCGGTCACCGAGGAAACACGCAACTTTGTTAAAATATAGAACAGCGTTAACTCCCAGTTGAGCGACCACAGTGGTTGAAACACATGTAGTAACCCTTGAGCTAACGTTCACCTTCGTACAACATACTGCCATTACGGTCTCTGATGCGCATGGCACGTTTGAGCCGATTGGTTACTTGTTTTCACTTCCTGGTTTCTGACATTTTATCTGTAAGAATACACTTTGAACAGACGATTAAAATGTATTCGACCCAAATCAAAACTACTTAATATTCGTGTGGGCCGGTAATTATTAATGTAATTTAAAATGTTTCTGAAGCAATCAAAGGCTGGCAGGATGTGCGTCGCTCTGAAGATTCCCGTGAGTAGTTTGTCTGACTGCACACAGTTCCGCCTCTCGAGAATGCGAGTAAATTGAATTTATATCCAGTTTTGGAATTCGTAAATTTCTTTCTTTTATTTATTTATTTTTTAAAATATCTGTAGTTTGGCGAAAAAAATTAGGCATGAAAGAAGTGTAACATAAACGCTCACCGCTCAACAGACCTTTCTCTTAACTGTTTCAGGGCCACATAAGTCAGTAAGTCATCATTAATATATATTCTTTTCTCATAAATACTCCATACATCCATTACCTCTTCTCAGCAGACATTCAGACAGGGTATACCCTGGACAGACATAGAAAAAAACAAAAATTCAAGCTTGCATGTCTTGGACATGCACAAAGACACAGGAAGTACATACAAACTTTACACAGCAACAACTCAGGCCCCAGGCTCCAACCCAAGACCTTTTTGGTGTGAGGGGATAGATCTTATGATTGTACCACTATGGTGCCCCAAAAATGGAAATATACATTATATCTACTTTAAATATTAAAAGTCTAATGTTTTGATTTAAATTACTTTTACCCTCTGCTATATGAGCTTTTGCCAGTGAATCATTATGTTCAAAACACATATGTTCATAGAGTAACATACATTTTTTGTGTTAAAGATCTTTAAAGTTAAGTCAGTGCTGATGTATTTTATATGTATTCTGCCTGATGACCATCAGCAGGGCTCCTTCACTTTAAAATTATCGTCACACATTGAGGAAATTATTCTATAAAGCAGGGTAAACATTAGGGAATGTGACAGTCTGTCCAACTCGGCCTGACCTGTTTCACCTTAGTAAAGGGAGCAGAACAGTTCAGATCCACCCCTTACTTGTAAATAAAGAGTCTACAGTTTTAGAATATCCCCATTTGGCCTGCGCCTGACACCACTGAACTAGCATATCAAAAAATTAGCTGAGGATTCCTGGTTCCCAGCATTTCAGCTCCACCAGAGTAGCTGCTGTGGGAATAAGTGTCCATTTGTAATTTCATTTTTAACCATAAGGAAACACAAAAAAACATAAATGCAAGAGACTTGTTTTGTTGCTACTGCAGCCACACTTGCAAGTCATTTGCAAGACAAATAAAGGAATATCTTATCTTAATTGATATTGTCTCAATGATGATACAATTATTTTGCTCTTTTTAGACAGTAGATGGTGCCATAGGAGAGGCATCGTCAGAACTCCACCCTACATCAGTGGAGCAGGTAGGAAACCCAACACTAATTGAACACCATTTAATGAAGCAGGGTTTCATTATTTTTCAGTCCAAGGACTGCTCAAGGCACTTACAGAACAACTTACTCAGCCATCATCCCCAAAATATTGTTGAACTTGAGATGTACTATGGTAAGTGTGCTGTGGAAAAGTTTATCCTTCATTTATTAGGCATTTTAACCTCTATACTGGATATGCATTGGATAGATATTGTATGGTTACCAGACATCGGATTAAGGTGAAATGTGGCACAGTCCCAGGGAAGACTAACAGATAGTTTCATCCAAATTTCCTTCTTACAGTTTTGCTCCCATTGTTCACCTGAGATCCCAGTATTTTCCACTCACCCCTCCTCTGTTTGAAGCTTGTCCTCAAACAGGAGAGAACTACAGCAGGAAAGACAACACAAGCAAAATGTACAAATGAATATTAATGACTGATATGACTAGAATTACATTTGTAAATATTGGCGGTTAGTTCTGTTTTGTACTCTGACAAAACAGAATTTATTGTACTCGGCCCTAAGCACCTCAGAAAAATACAATCTAATCATCTCATCAGCTTGGACCGCATCACTTTGGCTTCCAGCTCCACTGTAAGAAACCTTGGAGTCATTTTTGACCAGAACATGTCCTTTGTCCCTCACATAAAACAAGTTAGTCGGGCAGCTTTCTTCCACCTGAGAAACATTAGGAAAATTAGAAACATCCTTTCTCAGGATGATGCTGAAAAACTGCTCCATGCATTTGTAACTTCTAGGCTGGACTACTGTAACTGCTGTCCAGACTGATGAGATGATTAGTTTAACCCATAGAAACGATTTCTTCAGCATTTGTGTGATGCAATCTTCTAAACTGCAACTTGTTTTCCTTTTTTTACATGGAGGACTACGTGTGCAAGAATCCATACAACATGTGGATCCACAGGGAATTCTTATCTGCACACTATAACTACACATTGTCAGGCACAGAGGATATTCTGTGCCATCTCCCAATAGCCTTTGGCATATAGATGGCAACCATAAACTCATAAGCTCTATGTTGAGGAACTAGGAAGTACATACAGGTACATGTCAAAAATTAGCATATCATGAAAAAGTTCAATATTTTTTGTCACTTGTTTCAGAAAGATAAACCCATATATTAGACTAATTAAACATAGTGAAATATTTCAAGCTTTTATTTCTTGAAATGTTCATTATGGTTTGCAGATAAGAAAACCCAAAATTCAGTGTCTCAGAAAAAACGCAAAACATAAATTTTCCTAGGGTCTGCCACACATCAGGCGTTATAGAAATTTGTATTGTTGCCTCAGTGGTGAGAAAATTTGTAAATGAGATTTTTCAAGTTGATCTTAACTACATTAGTTAACATCTAAATTCATTATTTCAGTGTAACACTATGGACAATTGTTACTAGATATCAGAAATGAGATACTATCAACAGAAATATAAATAGCAGGTGCGGATTTTCAATTAACCTCTAGATGAAAAACATTAGACATCTTCATGTTAAGGTGAAGATAAAAAGTTTAAAGCCAGTCATATATACAGGCAAAATGTACAGTAAATACAGTCATATCCTGTGAATGCAAATTGAAAATATATTCACATTCTTAAATTGTATGTTTTTGCAGCGGCCATTAATGATGTTAATTTTCTCTTTTTACTGCACATTGCGCCTCAAGGCGTCCCAAGTGATTCCTGCTTCTTTCACTGTATTGACAGATGGAGAGTTGTGGTCCATGGTGGAATTGATGGCTTTAGTTGTCCAATTGTCTACCTTTGTGCTGCTATCAACAACCGTGCCAAACAGCTTCATGCAGGCCGTCCAAACCATGTCGTGTTAGGTCTGATAAAGGAGGTGAAAAGGTACACACAACCAAAGGTATTAAAACTTTCTATAAATAAGCACCAACCTTGACAGCATTTCATAATCTTTGGTGATTTCAAACGCTTACTGTGTTTTTTTGCATTTTGTTTAAATCCAAGGACAGAGAGGTTATGGCATGATGTCTTCAGGGGAGTATTAGACCTCTTCTACACTTCTGCAATATGGAAAGTGCAGGCCGACTCAACCCAGTTGAACTCCAGATATATACACTGCGCTGGAGTTTTCTGCCACACATATAGTCACCTTGAGTTCTTCAAGGATGGGTGGAATCACCCCACACTGCGCACTGAAAGAAATTGGTCACCTCTTCAGTTATGGACTCTAAACCAGCGTAAGGTTTGTTTTGCAGACAGAAATAGAGACCTTTAAGATTGCATGTTGAAGTATAATATTTCACAAAAAGTAACACGAGTGTATTCATAAGAGTAGTCACACCTTCCATGGTGCAGGCTTGTGCTAAAAAACATTCTTCTTCCTTATAATCAACACTTTCACAATCCAAGCACATGCAGGTTACGCAAATCTCTAAATTAGCCATGTATGTGTACATGTTTAGTTATACTTAGGTGTAGCTGGTGCAAACTTGTTTACATAACTCTTTAGTGGTTTATGTGACAACTGCTTTAAGAAACAATATTTTATTATTATTTTTTTTAATACTACTTTTACACTTCAGACAGAATACATAATTGACTGGGAGGGTCCGTATGGTCATCACCATGTAGGTGTCAGTCCCTGAAATGCAGCTGCCACAGGCCTTGACTCCCGAAGAAATTCAGCAGCTGCCAGTTCCCCGTGTGCCCTTTTCTAATGTGCTGAATGTGCACAGTGAGACAGTTGCCATCATACGTTAAATAACTCAGTTGTGGTTTATGTGACAGTACTTTTACTGATACTGAAGAAATTTTAAAAACAGGGACCTACAGGGTCAGGGACCAGGGACTTACCAGTCTATCTCTGTAACTTTAAAGTGGGCTTACAAGAATGCATTCACAGTGGACATCTGAGTTAACGATACCTACAGTGGTAAGTAATAATAAAAGTGTGCATCATCGCTACATTGAGGTTTGACTGAATTGTGAAGTGTGTTCAAAGTTGGCATTGGGTTCAACATCTGAAATATTGGGATATGATCATAGTAATTTCTCCAGACTATTTAATTTCTGAACAGAGCCAAAGAGAAAACATTAACATTAGGCCTTGGGATATTTTCTATTTTTTAATGCTTGCTAGTGCTATTTTTTTTTCCTTTGATGGAAAAAAGAAAACTTGAAAAGGAAATAAAAAAAAAACAAAACAAAAAAAACATTAGGCTATGGATATACAAATAAAGGTAACTTCCAGCTCAACAAACACTTTCCTCTGTGCAAAAAAAGTATAATGAACAGTGGGTAAGCCAATTATGGCCCGATTAAAACTTTTTTCTAATACTGGCTGAAACCAGCATATGAACTTGAGATGTCCGCCATGAACTTTCAGCAAAATGCATCTAAATTGTCTGTCTTTGGGGAGCTTTAGAGTTAATAAATAAATAAATAAATAAAAGCAGGTAGACAACTGATCTCTTCCATTTCTACATCAAGGTGTTTAAGCTCCTTGGAAGTACCTAGAAAAAAAAAAAAAAAAAAAAAAATAGACGACAAGATAAATCTTAAGTTGACACATCAATGTTAGAAAAATCTCAAAATACTCTTACCTGCCTTCATTCCCATGTCAGGCCAGTTTGATTCAACTCAGAGTAATATAAGCCAGATGTTTTATTGTGCAGTTATCTTATATCAATAAAAGCTTTATATTTATAAAAGTAGCTATTCATTTAATATGACTAAAAACTGGCAATAGCATCTGGCCTGGAGCTTAGAAATTCCCAGAATCCTATCTCTTTCAATCCCCGTTTGAGCTGCTTGATCTGCACGGTGGTCCTTCCAAGAACTTTAAAGCAGGCGGAATAATTCATTTTTACCTCTGCAGGTGTGAAAGACCAACTTCAGTTAAAAAGAAGTACACAATGTCATACTGTTCATGTGCATTCATGTTTTTACATCTCAGCATTTGGAAGACACTTGTAGCATGCATAAGGATTCTGTCCCTTAGCCACCACCTGTTTTCAGTAGTGACACCAGGCAGGTCCCAGGGCAGGCTCATGACAAGCACCTTTGAGGATCTCAGTTCCTTCCAGCTGATGAAAGGCAATCATAATGTACTAAATTTAGGGATCAGTCTAGCCAATATTTAAAATTGTGCTCACATGAAACAAGTTTAAATTTAAAAGGCCAACCGTTGCCATGACTTTGTACTTATTTAACACACTGGAAATTATTCACATGGTAAATAGGTTCACATGCAATCATATGCATAAAAATCCCTGGTAACAACTTTAATGACTTCTGAAAATTCAGTCAATGTGATTAATTTACAATTGCAGACAAATGTCAGTGTACAAGAACTAGAGAAAAAAAATGGACATGTGATTATCTAAACACATAAATAGCACAACTTAAAATGTACAAACCAAGCTGACAACCTTGCGGACTTTGTGATCAACAGGCCTCAATGGTTGCCGTCTCTGGCAATCCCCCAAACAGGACATGGATTCACAGCGTGGCTTAGGTCATATAGACGTGGGCCATCATTTAGAAAGCAATGAGCCAATACGAGCTGCCACCACAAACATGCCACTCTCTTGTAGTTCCTAGGAGGTGGACAGCACTAGGTGATCCTGCTCACCCTCAAAGAGCAGAGTCCACACGCCTGAGATTAAATCCATCCACTTAAACAAGCTCTGACGAGATCCTTGATGAGAAGGGACAATGATGGAGGGGGTGGGGGGGCTGCCAATAAGGTAGAGCGAGACGGAGAGATAGAGCGGGAAATCCAAATAGAGGTAGAATTTTGCAGGATAGACAATTTACTTTTTTTCTTTTTTAAAGACATGACAGAAAGCAGCCCGTACATGGCAGCGTTGCCAGGCAAAAGTCTGGGATCTCTCATGGGATGTCATATGTTGAACCACTTGTTTGGTGCTTAGTACGTTTTTGACAAAGTGGTTTCATGAAATTTAAGTGTTTGATCTCCTGATTAAGGCATGTTTAGTGTCCATCTATGATCCACTATTAACTGAAACTGAACTGAAAATGGTTAGTATATTTTCTGATGAGTTGAAGCATTAAGCTTTTTGACAATCATATTACATGAATGTTATTTTATTGTTTTAAAGTAAGTTGTTATAAGTGGAGACATGCATATTAATGATAAAACGCAGGGTCACTGTGGTACAACCCTGTTTTACCAATGTCAGCATCACCTTGCAAAATTTGTGAGTGAGATAAAACAAGCCATGGTTATATACTCAGTAATGAACAATATATAAAGAAAAAGACAGTAGAATAATGATGACATTCCACATTCTGAGGAGTAATTTACATCTTGTGCAACTAAATTAATTCTGTTTCATCTGCTTTGTCTGATCATGCCTGTACAACAATTAGATTAACTGTGGTTGCTTTTGAACTGTGGTTGCCTCTTATAAAAAGATATAATGGCCCTGACCCTTTCCTCCACTGAATCCTGCAGACTTAGAACAAATAACGTGAGGTCCACAGAGAGGGCGACCACCTCAGTGCTTTGTAAAAAGTTGTGCTGCCCTGATGACATCCAGCTCCATAATCCAAATTTAACAGCTCTTTGTCAATGCAAGCATGAGCATATTAAGGAATAAGATAAAATGAGTACATAAAGAATGTGAGAACTGTACAATAAAGGCAAATAATGAATTGACTGAGCAAGATCTCCAGTACAGTGCATTCAAATAGTATGTGGCTATCATTTTATTCACATTTTGTAATTCTGCAGCAAGATGCCGACATTGGAAATGATATTCTCAAACATTCCTTTCTAACATTAAGTGCAACATGAATGTTCTGTAACCTTCTCCAGATATGCACCTCAACTTTAAATGTATGTCTTGTATGTCTGATCTTCACTGTCATCTGCAAAGCTTTATATAGACAGGTATGTTTCTGTCAACATCACATTGTATATGTTAAATTTGCCACAGGTTGACTCCAGTTAATGTGTAGATGCCTTTTCTCGAACATCTCAGATGTTCGAGAAAAGGCATCTGGCAAAATTGTAAGTCACAGTAAAGCGTCTGGATATTAATGTTAATTTGATATTTGAATTTTTCTTGCTTAATTAATTCAACTAAAAAAATAAAAACTTTGGTGTTTCATTTGTCAGTATGGGATATTTAGTCCAGACTGATTGATGAGATTAATGCTGCATCATTACCAAATTAAATAAAAGAAAGGTTGTTCAGACTTTATGGATGCCCTTTAAATGTTAATACTTCATTGCTTCTACAGAGATAATGACAAGTTGGTGACAGCTGTGAATTTGAATAGAGTGATTAGTGCGATTTTGGTGGCTTGATTTGTGATAGGCTTTAATAGGTGCAAAACATAAACCATCCAAATCAGCCATGTTCAGCTTACCAACAACTGGATGGACGGTACCTCCTGACGGTGTGATGAGCTTGCTGCTGATGGGAATATAGAAAAATATTAGAATATAGTACTAGATGTTATGTATGTTGAAAGTTATCTGAAAAGGGGTATTGCGTTGTGTCCACAAATTAAAGTTTTAATCAGCACAACAGGAAATTAAAGCATATTTTGTTATTAGAAGTGTTGCCAAAGGTGAAACTTCGTCATTCATCCACAAAACTTATCTGGAAAGAACACCGAATACAAACCCTGAGCTGAACCTGTGTCAAGGCTATCTTCAACCAAGAGCCCAACCTCTTGTGAGGTCAGCACACCTGTCCCACTGGATCCAGTACATATATATATATATATATACATATACATATATATATATATATACACATACATATACATATACATACATATATACATATATACATATATATACACACACACACACATATATATATATATATATATATATACATATATCAAACCAATACAGGCCAACTCACCTGGACTAACCGCATGGTCTCGAAGAGGCTCAAACAGCCCACACCCTCCACTTAAATACACTTCCTCTTCCTGGATTTCTTCCTCTGCTCCTCCCAAGAGTCTGTCTGTCTTAAGAGCTCCTCCTGCTGGCCCCCCAGCTACTATTACTTCTTCTAATATAAATCCACTGACTGGATCTTATTGCCTCATCCAACATTTCCTTCGCTATTTTCCTCACCCTCTGTCCCCTTTCTTCTAACTCCCTCAACAAAGCAAAAATAGATCTTGCTACAAACACTCTACATCCTACTTCCACTGGACAAATCCTAACCTTCCATCCTCGCTGCTCAGCATTCTTACCTAGATCTGCATACCTGAGTTTTTTACTTTCATATGCTTCTTCAACTGAATCTTCCCACGGCACAGTCAGCTCTATGAAATATACTCTTTTTCTACTCCTAGACCACAAAATTATATCAGGCCTTAGCTTTGTACAGGCTATTTCCTGGGGAACAACAAACTTTCCTCCTAAATCCACCTGCATTTCCCCCTTGCCTCCTTGTTTTCCTATTAACTTTCCCTCCTTCTTGAACAAACTGAATTGCCACTATCTTTGTCTTAGACCTGCCTCCGTATTTCCTCAATGCCTGCAGATAAGCTTTTTAAAACTTGGTCATGTTGCTACGCAGACCGTCCTTGTGACAGACTAACCTTACAACCTGACAAGATGTGCTTTAGAGTTGCAGCACCTGAGCACAACGAACATAGCGGGTCTCTATTTACCCAAAGTTTTAGGTTTTGGGGAGTTGACAATACATCATATGTTGCCCCTATCAAATATCTAATACTACTTTCCTCCATACTCCACAACTCTTTCCAACTAAGCTTCTTCCCAGTTCAATCACTGTCCCTGCTTAGCCTGAGCCACTGCCCTCGCACTCCTTCATATTTCTTCCTGTCTGCGAACCTGCTCTACAACTAGCTTCCTCTTCTCTTTGGGACCTGCTCTACTCCACACCAGTTTGCCTGGGCCAAGCCCCAAGCCTCCCTGGCCTATTTGTACATTACCCACAACCTCTGTATGCCTAAGAGTGGCTTTCGCTTCCCACACTGCCATTCTTGGATTCCATTTTCTCCTTTTGGCTGGGTTTGGAACCACCTTACTAACTATCACATCTTTACTCCCAGATAACAGGAGCTCTGTCCTAACCTTAGTAAATTTAAACTCCTCCACTAGACAAGAAACTGGAAGCTGAAGTATGCCTTTCCCATACAGTGCCACAGTCCTTAAACATCTCGGAACACCTAGCCACTTCCTAAAATAAAAGCTTACTAGTCTTTCCATTTTCTCTGCAGCAGATATTGGGATCTCATATACTGACAGTAGTCACATTAACCTGGGAAATAATCCAAACACCACAGCTTCAACTTTCCTGGAAGTCCTGATTTGTCTATTCTATCCAGTCCCTCAGCAACATCATTCTGAAACTGCACTACTTGTTCTCGCTCATGCAAATCTGCCATGTACTTACCTAGACTCTTCACAGTTTTTTCCCTAATTATTGGAATTTCCTCTTCATCTATTACAAACTTTCAATCACTTAATCTCCCTCTGCTTATTGAGATACTTCTAGACTTACTAGGCTTGATTTTTATGGTTTATGGTTTTTATTAAGTCTCACAAGTACTCCTTTCATACATGGCACCATTCTAGTCCAACATCATATCATCCATGTATGCCCTAATTGGTGTAAGGCGCATCCCGTCCTGCTGCCTCTCTCCACCTACAACCCACCTAGAAGCTCTAATAATTACCTCCATTACCATTGTGAATGCTAATGGAGAAATTGTACATCCTGCCATAATACCTATTTCTAGCCTCTGCTAACCTGATGTATTAGGACTCAGAACAGAGGAAACCAAAAGCACCAACACAGAGACAGTAGTAAATCCGACAGGCTTTAATCAGAATCTAACAGGCAGGGGCCAAAAACCAGCCGGAGAGGCTTCAACCGGAGAGACAGGCAGGAGTCAGGAAACCAGGCAGGCAGGCAGACCAGGTAGAATAATCCAGGGGCTAGGCAAAAACTCTCAAACCAGGTAGGCAGGCAGGGTTCAGGGATCAGACAGGCAAGTAGGTGAAGAATGCTGGAATGCTAGGTAGGAAAACATACTAGACAATCTGGGAGACAGCAGGTGAAAGTGGAATGGTATAAGTATAGGAGACTGATGGGGGAATGGGCCTCAGGTGGGAAGAAGGGTGGAGCAAACCAGGTGAATGAAGGTGATTGCCAGGCAGCTGAGTGTGTCAGGAACTGCAAAGACAGGCGAGAGAGATCGATCGGCGAGATAACATCAAGTGGATGTCGCCGTGACAGTTGTAAAGCCTGCTGTACTTAAGCATAGTCTGATATCCTGGAAGTATGCTCTTACCAAGTTAACAACTACTCCAGCCACTCTAAAATAATCAAATGCCTCCCAAATAAGGTTTATGTGGCACTGACCCAAATACATCTGCTAAGTCCAAAAATATCACATGCAAGTCTCTTTTCTCACTCTTGGCTGCCTGAATCTGATGCCAAATCATGCTAGTGTGCACTAAACACCCTGCAAAAGTTGTTATTCCTGCCTTCTGTACTGAAGTATCTATTAAGCCATTCCTTTCTAAATAACTTGCTAGTCTCTGTGCAACTACACTAAAGAAAATCTTCCCCTCTACATTCAGGAGAGAGATCATACGGAACTGACTCAGATCTAAGGACTCCATATCCTTTGGAATAAGAACAGCTCCTGCCTGTGCCATGCTCTAGGAATTTCTTCCAAACTATTCTTAATTGCCTTCACAAAAACTTTAGGATAATAATAATATCATAAGTACTGTTTAATTAAATGTTTCCATATTATGAGAACCAGAAATAAATTGAACACAAGAACCTATCCTGCATTCTGTTCATTCCAACACTGTATAATCTGTTCAAAAATGGTTAAGTTATGAGACAGTAGTCAGGCAATGGCGGGTCAGTTGAAGGACTAACTCAACTCGTCCACCAGTAAGAAAAAAATAACACCATTGGTAAACTCTGAAATAATTAAAGCTTTTGCAAGTTTTTTTTTTTTTATTTTAAAAGTGGAGTGTTTTGTGGTCAACTATTCTTTTACATTATAAGAATAAAGCTACATTTAACAAAGCACTTTCTGGTGATATACAACTGGACGTACTATAAACTTTTTTGACATGTCTGCCCTTAAAAGGTTATTATCAGTAACTGTTAAGTAAGTAAAATTTGACAGCTGACAAAGAATCATCATCATTTGGACCATATAATAATTTTGGTCAATACCTGGCACAAGCCATGTTGTGTTGCCTTACTTCTGAAAATGGAAACTTCTCTCCACACAAAATGCATGCAGTCTGTGGTCCAAGGTCAGTCCTCACATCACTCACTTCCTATGTACAAAGAAATAAAGCACACTTTAGAATGTAAAATATTCCCTTGAAAAATTATTTCCAAACTGTTTCCATTAAGGTTTCCGACAGGTTTCATATTGCCAACAGCCTGTAAATTACAAGGGTTGGTTTTTAGAATTTTGCAAACTGTTTATCCATCTTGCCAACTTTGTTTAGTGCTCTATAGTCAAAAATGTATGTATTTATTGATATTTAATTCTATTTATACATTTATTTTTGTTTTTATTTTCATTTTTGTTTATTTATTTATTTTTAATTTTGGCAGTTTTGGTCCTCCATACAAATAGTGTAATTTGTCTACAAGATTGTTATAAGTACATCTCTGCATAACACTGTATTCTTATTATCATTAAAGAAAACAAACATAAAAAAAAAAGAAAAAAGAAAAAAATATAGATCACACTGTATTCTAGTGTGGCAAAAAAAGTATGTTCCGCAGGCATCGCACCGTGCCCCACTATTTGAGAAGCACTGTTGTAAGGTCACCTGTGGTGAATATGGAAGAGCAAGGGAAAGGGTTAAGTGATATATAAAGTCATAGAATCCATGCTCAGAGAAGCTGACAGAGCATTTCTATGGGACTGTTCAGGTACTGTTTGTGCTTGACAGTCATTACGTTTCATTTAATCATTTGGGATTATTACTGTAATCATGATAAGCATATAATTGCTTACACCCTAGAGGTATTTTTAAAAATCAAAATCGGGACATTTCTTTTCTGGGCTGGAGTACCTCAGCGGGTTGGGACCTGGGTTGGGAACCAGTTCATGTCCCAGAACAGAAAAAGAAAAAGTGTGAAGTGTGGACTGGTGGTCAAGGGCACTGCTGAGGTGCCCTTGAGCAAGGTACCATCCCCCCAACTGTTCCAGGTGCGCTGAGCAATAGCGGCACCTTCACTCTGAAAACAGGGTCACCTCTTTGCATGTTTGCATGATATAGTGTGTGTGTAGTTGTCTGGGGCCTATACATATCTCTCTGAGAGTGTGAATGTAATTTTGTTGTGTGTGCATTGATCTCAGTGTGTGTACAATGACACTAAAACCTTTTTCTTCTTCTTCTTCTTCTACTTAACATAAGAACATTTTTAAGTGGGTAATTTTCATTAAAGACTGATGTCTGTACTATATTTAAGTACAATTTAAAACGGATGAAAATAAAACTGTCAGGAATCTATCTTAGCTCAGGGTCTGTGGATGGATAATGATGCAGCAATTTTATTATCCATCCCATCATTTCATCTTAACATGTGCAGCAACGTGTGCTTGCAGGAGAAGCAACATTTAAATAAATACATTGATAAATTTTCTTATGATGAACCTAGAGACTTGGTGGTCTAACTTTAATTGCGGTTAGCCATAATACTGTGCTTAATACGAATAAATGTCACGGTGGTCACTTGCCAGTGATCAGAGACTTCCGATGCAAAATTAAGATGTAGCAATACGATAGCAACTGCAGGCAATAGGATGTATACTGTAGCAAACTATGGCCATTGTTGATATAATATATCTAGTAAGCTAACGCTCCAGACAGGCTGCTGATTGGTCCACGGACCGGCCTGCTCAGCAGATGCCATCATTCCTTCATACTGAAGGAATGCTGGCTATTCCTTCACGATCCTGCTACTGATGCATTGCGGTCTGCATGGGCTCGGTTCGGGATGTACAGGTATATTATTTTATATCAAATGTAGCACAGGCTTGGCCAACGATGCATGTTCTCATATGTACCGTGTGTTGCGGTGTCGCTTAGACAAATGGATGCTGAGGATCCAGGGTTGAGATGAGACAAACCTCCTGCTGCTCCAGCGCCGCGCCGTTAAAGTCGACAACGGAAACCAAGGATCAGGCATTTGTTTTGTGTTGCCAACTGAAAGCGACGTTACTGCGAGCCGTGTAACCAAACCTTGCATTCTCTTAGACCGAATCACCTCTTCATAATGGTCCAGATGCTGCTCTTGAGAAGTGATGCGAACTGAACCTGCGGGGAAGCCGCAGAGGAGCTGTCCGTCTGTTGAGGCGCAGATGCGGCTGTGACAGGTGAGCATGGCTGCCGGGAAATTACTGCTCTACGCCGGGCTTTCTCTTTCTCTTAGCGCCCTTGGCATGCTGGTCGTGGCGATGTGCTCTGACCATTGGTACGAAACTGACGCCAGGAGGTACAGGGAGCGATGCAGAAGCTTTTCCAGTCGCCGCAAGGACCCTGGCTTCATATACATCCCAAACAATAGCCTGCCGCTGCGGGCCAGCTGGAGTAGTCTGCCCCGCTGGGATGAGAAGCTGCTTCTGGCCCGGAATCGGCGACATTTATTTGCCATGAGTGCTGCAGATGAGTGCAGCAGACAGTATAACTCGACCAACATGGGGCTGTGGAGAAAATGCCACCGACTTGGCTTCGACCAACAAATCGAGGATCTCATCAATAAAGGTAAGAAAGAAATAATAAAATGCTGGAGCTGATACAGAAAAAGGAATACGCAGACACCGTTAACCACGGAGCAACTCTGTAGTGGCAGTTGATTTGAGTAAAGGGCGAACAAGGGCATCATGTCATGCTATGACAAGAATCCAGTTCTGCCTTGTGATGCTTGGGGACGGCCTGAGGTCGCAGGGTGCTCCTCAGCTTGCTTTCCTGGAGAAATATGAGTGGTAATTTAGACTCTCTCTATTTTTGGGTCTCATTTAGTTTAAAGTTTGCTTGATGACCTCACAGTGGCAAATTATGATTTAATCATTTCAGGGAGTTGGTGTGGAGAGAGCAGGCAATCGAACATGCCTTATCTGCTTGGATGCTGGTGGTGACCCCATTCAAAACACAAAGCGACTCTGTCCCATCTAGGCCCATTCTCTCTATACTGTGCACATTTGTAATATACTCAGTAGTAATATAAAGCCTACATATTAACCTAAAGACGTTCACAATGAAGCTCAGTCTAACTCTGATAACTGCACTTCGACTATCCTGTTTCCATCACAGGTACTTAGGGGCAGTGTGACCCATTTTGGGACCCATTTTGTGATGTAGTCAAGTCACTTATCAGGTCCAATGCTGCAATCAGTACTTAATCTTCTATTGTCAGTACTTCTGCCGTTGACTATTACTGCTACTAATACAGCTAGTAATACCATTGGACCAGTTCCTACTGTGGCTACCTCTACTTTTCTACTACTAGTATTGCCAATTTTACTGCAACTACAACTCCCACTCCTGCTCCTTTTTCCTTATACTCCTGACCTGCTCATGTGCCTTGCCCAATTTTAATACAGCCCTTAACCAACTCTCACTTCATTTGCATGTTTGCATGTGTGGAGGGTGTTATTCCAAACCAATCACCCTTCTGTGTGGGCTATAAAGCCTTCCAAGACCAAGTCTGCCTTGATTCAGAATTGCAAACAACATTACCATTATGTGCAGCACCACTTTTTCTCGAGATGGAATAAATGCCACAAACAAAAAATTTCTGTGTGGTTTTTACCAAAGGACCAGACAAGTGTAATTTTTTTTCCATATTTGTACACACGACAAAATTAAACGCTACTTTGTATGAACTTTCAATGTATGAACTAGTATGAACTTTTTGTTGTGTAACTAAGAAAATGGCATGCTTATTTTCTCCATTACGACTGCTTGTACTGTTGTTCATTCTTGTTTTATTCCTCTCTTCTTCTCTTACCCTTACTCCCACTACTCATTGCTGTTATTCCCACAGCTCCTTCTTCTGTTGCTTGTACTGTTGCTCGTCTTTCTTTTACTGCTCCTTGTCTATTGCAACTACCTCTATTCCTCTAGGCACCAGTAGCATGCAATACTGACACAACCTCTCCTCCTCTTCTGCCCTATCGCTGTTGCAATAACAACTACTAGTGCTGCTGTTGCATTTCCTGCCAATGTTGCTGCCAATACTTCTTCCCCTACTGTCATAGCGGCCAGAAACCCCTGCTGTTTCCACCACAACTAGACCTGCTACCCTACTCAGTGACATAGGCAGAGGGAGTGCAGTGAACTGCAGTGAACTTAGGAAAACAATAGATTCCAATCTCAGTTCTGACAAAGAAGAAACTTTAAATGGGTGCCATTGCACACATGACGGACGACAACCCTATAACTATGAGCCTGGTATGCACCCCAGAGAGCCGGGAGAGACCGGGGGAGACCAGGGGGAGAGTAAATGGTCAGAGAGAGCTTTGGTGTCAAGATAATCAGTGGAGAGCAGGTCAGGTGTCTTGGTGAGAGACTGGTGTTAGCTTACACACATCAGCTAAGGATATGTAATATTGTGTTCACGTCATAGTCAGGCAATAGCAACATTATTAATGGTCATCTAATACAGGCAGGAGTACTGATACTTGCAAATAATCAATATTAATGATTGATGAAGTGCCTCACACTCGTAATATCTGTCAACACTACGAGGTATAGTGCTGTACTATTGCTGTGGGAGAGAAAAAATTTTTGTGATCCATGTTTTGTTTGATGTGTGGGAAATGCGAGGCCATGACCACAGCTGAGGAGAGCATGTGCTGCAGGGAGGCTGATGCCTACTGGGCCTTAGTAGAGAATTTCACCCCCAGGCTCCAAGTACAGTGCTTCACACAGCACCCAGGATTTGATGCCTGCTGTCTGAATCCCTATGTGCTTCATAGTGGTAGAAATTCCGGCTCTGTTTAGAGAGCTGGTTCTTTTCGTTCTCAAGTGGCACCTCAGATTTTTTGTTGCTTAAATTAATTTATTACCATAAATAATAAATAATAATGTAAAATGATTTACTAAATGTAAAAAACATTATATCCAATGTTCATTATTCATATATCTTTTTATACTCAACATGGAGCAGAGAGCTACAAAACATAAATACCTATAAATGAGAACAAAAAAAAGACCCTTATCAATTAGACAAGTGAGTGAGTCCGAGCCAGGCAGGATCCAGTTCCTGTTAATTTCAAAGAGCCAGCTCTAAGAGCTGTATTGTCCGTGACCAACACATCACCAGAGCTTCAGCTAGCCTACATGTATGTAGTCAGAACAGTGTCATAATTAATGAACTCTCATGGGGCTTTTCACGAATGCACATGCTTTGTTTCGTAGTTGTATTTCACCGTTTCGTAGTCATATTTCGGACTCACGGATGCGCATGCTTTGTTTTTCGTAGTTGTATTTCATGGCTTCACAAATTTAATGTTGAGGCACACTTGTAATATAAATTCACGGAGCATACAAATTGCTGTGCATTTACGAAATCTGTGTGTTGTGTTTTGAGACTGCCCTGACATTGCAGGTCAACCAATGTTACCATTGGTTGATGAAGCTGTCAATCAAATGTATGTTTCTGATTGACATATTCATCAGCCAATCAAGTGTGTTTTCTTTCAGCCTAGCATATAGTTTCCTCTGCCTACGTAATATGGCTCAAAACATGCACTTTTTGTGCAAAATTTGCTCTGGTAATTTTTAGACAAAATTATATATACATTTTGAAAAAAAGTTTAACCTGCAATATGTTCTTTAACTACTTATCCAAAACCAGATGAATAACTCTTGTACATTTGGATGAGATTGCTGTTTGTAGGTAAATAATTGTCAACATAATTAGCTCATCAGCAATAATTGATGTCGCAAAAGCACTTATTCCATGCTCCCCACACAAAACACAGTGTACACAGTATATTGTATTAGAAGTGACTCAAAAGATTTCATGAAAAGACAAAACAGCCACGATAAATGTATAGTTTAAAATGATAATTGTAGTTGAAATAGTTTGAATGTGAGCTAACACTAAATACTAGCGCAAACTATAGAAACTTCAGTTTTGAATGAATGCTCAGCTAAATGTTTCATCCTTTTTATCAGTTCAGTTTATAAAATACATTTCTGCATTTCACCTACTTTTGTTACATTACATGCATTTTGTAATTGAAATGTTGAATTATTTACTTATTTTTGTTTTGTAATGTTTTGTAACATTACTCTCACTGTCCAAATACATGCATGTTTAGGTTAACTGGTGACCCCTGTGACCTGGAAACAGATAAGTGTCAGAAGATTAAGGAATGTATAAATGTTTTCTATAGTTCTGTTGCTGTCACTTAATGAATATAGGCCCTGACTTTAATTATACTGAAAGAAAGTTTAGAACACACTTTTACACACTTACATACATATACACAGATAGCTATATAAATATTCCTGTCAGTGCTGAGTACAGTATGCCATATAGATAATATATATAAACTTGATCTGTATGAGTGGAAAAGTTTTAGTTTGAGGGATACTCATCCTGCACTGCTCTGTTAAGTAGCTCTGTGAAGTAAAAGACCAGTCAGGTCCTGATTTAGATTTTCACAGTCCCATTCAAGAAAAAAGTAAGAGATTACCTTGCTAACTTGGATCCCGTATCATAGGCAGGGCATAAATTAGACATTGTGGGGCAGCAAAATCATCTCAAAGGTTCCTCACCATAAAGCTGTTCATTCAATTGGAAGGGGGCTGTGATGGCAGAGTTTTGAAAGGACCTGAATGCAGACACAGAGTCGGGTGGGAAGGATGCAAAGGCTTACTGAAGGCAAAAGGTGAGTTGAGGTGTAGAGGAGGCAGGAGCAAGGTGGTGGGTGGAAGTTCATCTTAAGGGTGTCTCTGGGTTCAATAAAGGACTAGCACAGATTTGAGGATCACTAGAGCACAGCAACAAGCACTGGGAAAAACTTACTGGGAAATTACTCAGAATTATGTGTGCCTCTAAATGGCTGACAAAATACTGCAGAACAATCTGGTTTACATGACTTTACATATGATATTTTAAATATTGTTACCTCTGTAGAGCCATAGTTAGTTGAAATGATGAATGTCTGTATTGCTCTGTAACATTCCATGTGATTGTGGTGTTAAGGTATATGACATATCCATATAGTTAACGTACTAAAAGAAACCAACGTTAGTTTCTGACTTCTTCAATAATCTATTGCTTGTTTGGTACCAATCAGGTAAATTCTATGTGTTACTGGATTGAGCTGGAGACTACAAATCTGAAAGTGAGTGCGATGAGTCAGTGATCACCAAGTACTAGTTGGAAATGTTGTCAGACATGTCAAATTTATTGCATAGCCTTTATGGAGAGCAGGAATGATTACTCATTCTTTCAGTGTTCTTAGGCAGATTTATGTTGCAGTAGGATGGACTCCAATATTCATTCTGAGGTTATTTATGTGTAAAGTTTTTTTTGTTGTGGCCACAGCAACAAACACAGGGGTAATCTTGTCTGCCTGGAAAAAATGTAATTATTCAGACACAAACCAGGAATTAGTGCCCTTGCAGTCTACAGCCCAGCCCAATCGTGTGACCACCTGCCTGTTAGCATCCATTTACATCCAGACACTAATGAAACACTTTATTTTTGACCAAAGGTACCATATATCCAAATTTAACTAAATGTACATTCATTTCAGCATACAGGAGGTCTGCAATGAAATGTCTTTCCTCTTGTGGTTATTGATATGTCGGTGCAGCTTTAACTTTTTGTGGAAAACATGGTCCATGTGAGTCATGCATAAAAAAAAATACCAGCAAATATTGTGAAACCGGAGTAATTATGAAAAATACTGTGATATAGAATTTTGGTCATACCACCCAGTTCTAGTTCCTTTAATCCCAATTTACTGTTCCAGTCTCTGTGGTAAACTATTATGATCTATGATGTTGAATGCAGCACTAAGTTCTAAAAGGAGACGTATGGAGGCTGAGCCATTGTCTGAAGCCATTAGAATATCATTGGAGACTTTAACCAGCGCTGTTTCTGTGCTGTGATGAACTCTAAATATGGACTGAAACCCTTCAAACAAACTGTTTAAGTGTGACAAACATGCAAAAAAGTAAGAAATCAGGAAGGGGGCAAACACTTTTTCACACCACTGCATGCACTTGAGATGGAAAAGTGGATGTGAGCCTGATCTCTGGTGTCACTGGTGTGTTCTTTATACCCTGTCCCTGAATACTCCCATTGACAGACCATGCCTGTGTCTGAGCAGAACTCGGCCATCCATTCATGGGGAAGGTGACTGGGAAATTGTCAGGAATGTGGGGGTGAAGTTAAGGTGAAAAATAATTACTTTTAATTAAAAAGACCATAATCTTGAAAATGTCTTTGAGGCTCTGGACAAGGATCAGGGAACAAAAGACGACGATCAAAAAAACTGAAACTAGAAAATGTCTGAGGCTGTGGACAAGGACTACACTGAAACCAAGACTTAAATACCCACTGACTAAACAAAACACATGTGATACACATAAGGCAGGGAAGGCAATCAACAGCAGGGAAACAGAACAAGAACAGAAAATAAATTGATAACACAAAGGGGAGACAAGACTTAAATAAAACAGGACGTGAACAACACAAACATAGGATATGGATGGTGCCTATACCTGCAGGCGTTTTTGTGTTTCTTACCCCTCCTCTTGGTATGCTAACAGTGACTAGTCCAAGAAAAGCAATATCTGCAAATTGACTGAGATGCATTGAAACAGAAGTCATGTTAAACAGGTGAGAACACAGAATAATTTATATTTTTGACCCAGAGCTGATATAGATGTTTTTTATGGTCAGGTTCTTCGGTGGATTGCTGTGTATGGCTGAGGGGAAAAAAAAAAAAACAGAAAAGAATGACAGCACACTGAAATGAAATTGTCATATTAGACATACAGAAAATACAAACTGGCCTATATTTATGTTTATAAAATGAGGATGGAGCAATATGCTTTCATTTATATCAATGTGGGTTACATTTCATTAAATTTACACAAATACAGGGAGAACTGGAATAATCCTGGAATAGTCTTTTTTTTAAATCCGTAATTAAAAGGAAGAATAACATCATGACCATTGTTTCAAAGCCCCACCGACTGCGTCCTTTTTTCTGTTTAACAAATGTATACTTCAAATGCCTAAAATGCCTACTTCAGACAACTCAGCTTCTTTTTAATGAATAATTGTTTTTGATTTCTTCCATGTCTTATTTAACTGCTGTTAGTTTTGTGTTTGTAGTTAGGAGAGTAGTGTTGTTTGAAAATAAACTTTTTGGTTGTGTTGATAACTTCTTCACATCACCCTCATCATCACAATCTCATCCGGTTGAGGAGAAGTGGTGACTAGAGAAATTGGGCTTGATGGATTCAGGTTAATCGTGTGATGATGGTTTCAATGAAGTGTTATTACTGCCCCAAGTCATTGGTTAAACATAAATTTGTCCTCCCTTCATCCTCTGAGGATGAAGGGAGAATACGCTTTCAAAACATGTTAGTTTGAAAAGCTGCCATGCATCCACGAGTCCATCTAATGTCAGACCAAATGGCACCAATAGGCACAGCTATAAGGCCCACCTTACAAAGTTTCAAAAGCAAAAATTGAGATTTAAATTTTCGAGAATAGATTTTTCAGCATCAAGAAAAAATCTTTCAAGAGAGAATCCAAGAATTGACTTTCGTTTCCCGATCCCAACATAACAAGCAGGATTTCTTAAAAAGTTCAGCAATAAAGAAAGTTCTGGGTATACTTCTTCTGAAAAACTGTGTATACATTTGATGCACACATTCAAGAAGAGGCTGTTACTTCCTCTCAACCATAAACAGACACCATAAATCTTTAGGGTCACTGGCCAAACACCACCACTAAATCTATTGAAAAATAAATAATACTATACAAATGTATTTGAAGAAGCCCACAGTGATTAATACTGACTGCCACATATGATTTTTTTTCACTATCTCAAAAAGGCTAGGTGTTTCATTTCAGAACTGTGCCATATTTTCTCTCTGTTTGACAGACACATTGATACAAGACCCCATTTACTGTACTGTATTTACAGTATTTACTGGTTTCTACTCTCCCCATCATTACCAACATTCTCCCACTGACCAACACTGAATAAAAATTCATTGTTTGATACAAATGGTAGTCAGCATTGTATATCGTTCAGACATTTAGTTGATATGGGATTCAACTTAAAGTGTGACTTAATTTGTTGCAATTTGTTGTTTCGAACTGTACAGTGGATCATCACATTGCAATTTCATAAAGATTTCTCAATAGTATAGTGTGCCAGAAGGATGGCACCAATAGAATAAGGCTGGCATGCCTCCTGCTCTTATTGTAGCCACTTTGGAGGGGTTGCTGTGTCATCCTGCCAATATGCCATAATCCTAATTTGTTTAGCCCAATAATATAATAAAAAAATTGGGAGTGCCAAAACCAACTCCATTTTAGATTTGCAAAGGTGTTTCTCGCCAATTTTGTGAGTTTTGTCATCCCAAAGGAAAGAAACACTAGGACATTCTGAAATAAATATAACTGGGGCAAAAATATTTATATAATAATTTTGATAGCATTGACTCTGCCTAGTAATGATATCCAAAATTGTATGTTTGACTGCAAATTAGAAAACAGTAGTGGGAAGTTCTGCTTAAATAGGGAGGAGTGGCACTTGAATTCCTAAATATGTGAATTTCTCTGGAGATATGCTAAAAGGGAGGCATTGTACGGGCATTAGCTTGCTTTTGTTCCAATTTATCCTGTAGTCAGAAAAGGTCCCAAATGAATTGATTTTATCGAGCATCTGCAGAAGCATGATTTGTAGTAGAGAGATAAATAACAAAACATCATCAGCATATAATACAATTTTATCTAAAGATTTTTTTGTACATTATATCTATCTAAAAAAAAATATAAATTAAAAAAAAAAAAATTCCCAGTCTGGGATAAATAAAGTAACTATCTATCTATCTATCTATCTATCTATTATAACCATGAATTACAGGGTCTGAGCTAATACTCTCAGCAAAGGGTTCAATTGCTAAAGCAAAAATCAGGGGAGATAGAGGGCACCCTTTTCTTGTTCTTCTATATAGATTAGGCCACTCAACTTGGTCAAAAGCCTTTTCTGCATCTAGTGACAGAACGGCTAGCTCTTCTTTTGGCCTATCAGTAGAATAAACAATGTTAAATAATCGTCTAAGATTATTTACATTACATAACATTTCTATTTTTACCTGGCATAAAACCAGTCTGGTCTGAATGCACTAATTTATCTAAAAAGGGGCTCAATCTATTAGCCAAAATAATTTCCCATTATGGTTTAACAGAGAAATAAGACGATAAGAGCCCACCTCTTCTGAGTCTTTACCCTTTTTTGTATATCACTGTAATAATCGCTTCTGTTAGGGTAGGAGGAAGAAAACTATCAGTGTGGGCTTGTGTAAACACTCTATACAGATATGGGCAGAGGGTGTCATTAATTTTTTTTATGTCTCACCTGGAATGTTGTCAGGGCCTGGAGCCTTATTGCTTTTAAGTGAAGTAATGGCGTGGTGAATTACCTGGGGAGGTTTGTCCTAGCCCTTGCAAAAGTGAGGCAGCCGTTGTATGAGCTGCTAAAGAGTAAGAACATCTGGACCTGGGGACACTCACAGCAGTCAGCTTTTGAGGATGCTAAAAGAATGATGACAAAAGCATCTGTTCTTGCCTTTTATGACATCACAAGGCCCACAGCTGTATCTACAGACGCCAGTAGCTATGGACTATGAGCAGTGCTGATTCAGCTCCACAGAGATGAGTGGAAGCCAGTAGCCTACTGCTCCAGACGTCTCTCAGAGGCTGAAACACGCTACACCCAGAGAGATGGGGTGTGTCATGGGGTGGTATTGTGTGAGGGAATGGTGGTGGAATGAGGACCCAAATGCAGGAGCCAGACTGGGTATGGAGGTGAAAAATAAATAATTTAATAGCAAAGGAAACCAAAAAACTACAAAATAACAGACACTGCAACAAAGCACAAAACCAAAACTACCAAAATAACTGAGACTGAGGGACGACAGGTAGACAAGCACAGACAACAGGCAGAGGGAAACTGGCAGAGAGACAGGCTGACAGGCAGAGAGACTGAGAGACAAGCAGAGGGACAGAGGGACAGAGAGACACAGGCAGACACAAGCAGACAAGCAAAGAGACAGGCAGGAGTCAGGAAGGGGGGAAGGCAAGCCAAACAAGACAAGCACCACCAAGCGAATGAGGGACAAGGCCCTGATGTGTACTAAACAGAAAACCAGACTTAAATACACAGTGAATGGACAAGACACAGGTCAACTACATTAGGGCAGGGAACGCAATCAGCAGGAGAGCACAACCGTGAAGTAAAGCAACGGGCGACATGACAGAACCCAGTCTTCAAA
This sequence comes from Echeneis naucrates, assembly GCF_900963305.1. Classification (NCBI taxonomy): domain Eukaryota; kingdom Metazoa; phylum Chordata; class Actinopteri; order Carangiformes; family Echeneidae; genus Echeneis; species Echeneis naucrates. The sequence goes on from NC_042533.1 coordinate 16,129,978, forward strand.
ATAAAACAGGAAGTGACATAGACCGAACACACTAGTCACCAGACAGAACTCAAAACATGACAGAAAAACTCAAACCCCGACATAGAAACCAAAACCATGACAGTCTGGCTGGCGTGTGGGATTGTGAAAAGTATCTGTGGGCTAAGATGAGTTTAGGCTTGAGACTGATCACAAGCCACTGGTGCCACTCATCAACACCAGTGTTGAGTTTCGATAATGTTCCTTTAAGATGTGAATGTCTCTTAATGGTACAAAGAGGTACAAACCAGTGACTGTATATGCGCCAGGGAAAACCTTCTTTATAACTGATACCCTGTCCCAAAGCCAACAAACTTACACAAAAGAAGACACTGACACACATAGTGATGCAGAATGTTATGTAGCTTCTGTGGCACAGGGCATCCCAGTATCTCCAAGCAGAATGGAAAGCATGAAAATAGCCACTGCAGCTGACAGCACATCACGTCTAGTCCTCACCATCCTCAGGGAAACGGTCATGCGGAGAGAGCATTTCAGACTGCGAAGAGAATCCTCCAACAAGAAGACCCTGTAATAGCCCTCATGTGCTACAGATCATTTCCCTGTGCCAGTAATGCCACCCAGCCAGATTAAATCATCAGATAGGATTTCTCTAAGGTGCTTAGGGCCAAGTACAATAACTTCAGTTTTGTCAGGATTTAGAATAAAAAAAAATATGGGTCATCCAGACTTTTATCTTTTCATGACATGTCTGCAGTCTGACTATCTGGGTAACTTCATTTGGCTTCATTGATAAATACAGCTGAGTGTTGTCTGCATAACAGAGAAATGTGATGCTGTGTTTCCTCATAATGTTGCCTAAAGGAGGATTGGTCCAGTCAAAGCGGTTCCCTGCCGAGAATAGAATAGAGTCTCTGTCTATGTGTATGTGTATGTCGAGGTCTATCAAATCAAATCAAATCAGATTTATTTATATAGTGCCAAATCATAACAAAGTTACATCAAGGCACTTTACATATTGAGCAGGTCTATACTTTTTATAAAATTATTTAAAGAGACCCAACAGATCCCCCGATGAGCAAGCACTTGACGGCAGTGGCAAGGAAAAACTTCCTTTAAGAGGCATAAACCTCGGGCAGAACAAGGCTCAGGGGGGCGACCGGTTGGGTTGAGAGAGAGAGAGTGAGAGAGGCATGGGGGGTGTAGGCAGGAGCACAATGATGCATGAAGTTCATGGAGATGAGATGTAGTATGGAATTCATGAGGATAAAGGAGTAGCAGGTGTTGCAGGGACATGGGATAGCACAGAGTCACCACCTGCAGGTAGTTACATAAAGGCACTTCCCATATAGAGCAGTTCTAGACCAAACTCTTTATAAAATGCTTTAAAGAGACCCAATGGATTCTTTGATGAGCAAGCACTTGGCAACAGTGGCAAGGAAAAATTTCCTTCTCTCCCTCTCTCAACCCAAAAGGTCAAGGCAGATGGCCACCCCCCTGAGCCTGGTTCTGTTTTACCTTGCCACTGTTGCCACGTGCTTGGTGGTAGTACGAGCTCTCTGAGATATGATGGAGCTTGGCTATTAAGAGCTTTATACGTTAACAGCTGAAGGCCTTTCAGAGATTTGTTTGGACATCCAGATAGTAATGAGTTACAGTAGTCCAGCCTAGAAGTCATGCATATATGTACTAGTTTTTCTGTTTCACAGGTGGAAAAAAGCTGCCCTACTGACTTGTTTTATGTGGGGGACAAAGGACATGTCCTGGTCTCCAAGATTCCTTACAGTGGAGCTGGAGGCCAAAGTAACGCCGTCCAGACTGATTAGATGATTAGATAGGGTTTCTTTGAGGTGCTTAGGGCCGAGTACAATAACTTCAGTTTTGTCTGAATTTAGAAATAGAAAATTACGGTGATCTAGATGATGAGACTATCCGGCCAACAATTGAATCGAACGCAACTGGACTTAGGACTTAGGTTTGTCAAAGACGTTTCACCTCCTTATCCCAGGGGCTTCATCAATTTGGAATGCGTCGGTCTGCCTAGTCCGGGGGTCGGCAACCTTAAACACTCAATGATTTGAACCCGTTTGGACATATGGACCTGTTTCCCACAGAAAAGAGATCACTGGGGGCCACAAAACTATTTTGACATCGAAAATGAAGATATCACTACATATAATACAAATTTTTTTGCCTTTATGCTTACATTTATTGCATTCAAGAAATCAAATAAATGCAACAAAGAAAGTGAAAGTGAAATTTTTGCATGCACCCATTTTGAACTTTTTGAAAAAAAGATGCTGGGTCTGAAGGTTACTTGCAAATAAAATACTCAATGTCTAATGGAGTCCCCCTCGCCTAATCTTTTTTACATTTAGAATTACATGAAAAATAACATACTAAAATAAAATAAATAAAAATAAAATATGAATTATTCATTTTCCATGGTTGTTTAGTTTCACCAACATATAGGTCCTTGCATTCCTCATTGCAGTGGACTGCATATTCCAGGTTGCTTTTCTGAGTATGTGGTACCCTGTCTTTGGGGTATACCAGTTTTTGTCTGTGAGTGTTGCCTATTTTGAAAAATACAGGGATTTGATGTTTGTTAAAAATCCTCCTGAGTTTCTCCGACAACCCAGACACATATGGAATCACTATGTTTTTGTGTTTGTTGTTTCCTTCCTCAACAACCTCTGTGTTGGTATTCTTTTTGGAGCGCTTTCTTGTTTTCTTTTGTTTTTTGTTTTGTTGAAGGCCCAACTTGGATATTTTTCAGAGCTTTTCAGAGTTGATGTGTTCAGTGAATGCCTGTATGTCTTGGGTTTTGATTTTCACCTATGTGTCATCCCAATACCTGAACAAATGGTCCTGTGGTGTACCTTTGTATGAGTTTAGGGCCTTGTGTTCATTTCCATGTATTAATTGGTCACAATTGGGAATACTGATGAGCCCATAGCACAGCCTTGCTTTTGTCTGTAGAAGTTATTTTTGAACTGTAAATATGTGGTGTTCAGGCATAAATCCAGTAGTTGACAGATCTGGTCTGATTTAAGGTTTGTCCTATCTTGTAGGGTTTCATAGGTGATGCCTCACAGTTTCTACAGTGGGTCCAACTCCACAGTTTGTCAGACTAGTGAGGACCAGTCAGACCGATGTGTTCCAAACTGATGAAGCCCCTGGGATAAGGAGATGAAACGTATTTGTCAAACCTAAGTCCTAAGTCCAGTTGTGTTTGATTCTATTATTGGCCAGATATGACTGTGACCTGGATGAATGAGTATATGCACAGACATGATGAGACTATAGAAGCAAGCTCTATGAGTAGCTGGGTAGCTGACAGTCAATGTTCTCTGGGCCAACCTAGCATAAAACAAGCACAGCTAAGAACAATACTGTTTACCTTTGTACACGCAAATGTAGATTTAGTTACTCTCTCTTTCAGGATGTGGACTGTGTGGGATGAGACTGTAGGTGTCCACAGCCATGGTAGTGTCTCAGCTCTGTCCTCTGGTAGCACAGTCTGCTGCCAGTGGACATGCAGGCCAAATAAAAGTCAGTCAGATCTAAAACTGCTGCTAAAATTTCCTGAGATGCCATGCGACTTGGAAACAGATAAGTGGTAGAAAATGAATGAATGAAGGAATTTCTTGAAATGATCGGAGTAGAAACCAGTTCACATCAATTCACACAATTTGATAGGCCCCATCTCTCCTGTGGGGACGCCCTACTCTTGTCTCCCACTGGCTCATTTAATTACTGGCTAATCAAGTCCAGTGAGCATTGCCTGGCTTTATGAAGAGGCCGCATCAATCACATCCTTATTTCACCATCCAAAGAAACTGCCTGTGAGGAGGGAACGAGATGAAGGAATCTCTGTGGCCACAGCTGCCTCCTTGACAAGAAGGAGCCTTTTACTGCTCCAGACCATGGGACAATGCAAGTCTTATGTCCTGTAAAAGCATCATTGTGGTCCACATTGAGCAGGTTGGCAGTGTGTGCAGTGAAAGGATTCAGTTGTCTTTGTGCTTCCTTCAATCTACATCGTCTCATGCTCATGCATATTTGGAAGACAACTGCTAATGTGAACCACTGATTAACACTGAAGGGGCTGAAAGAGCTCATCATCAGCTTCCAAACAATAAAGAGGCACCCTGCTTGTTCACAGTTTTGTGCTGTCATGGTAACGTGTGATTACCATTTGACAGACATTATTCAGGCAGACTGAAACAATGCAAGGTGGGGGAATCAGGATTAGTATTTTCTGTGAATGTCAGGAGGTTAGACAGCAAAGCTTCCGGGTCCAAGTGCCAGTAGGCATAAAGAGAGGCTTCGTTTCAACAGTGACAGATTCACTGCTGTCTGTGTGAGTTTGAAGGCGAAGGAAGGTGCCTGACTGAGGATGCTGTGTGATCTGAGCTGAGCCCACAGATATATAACTATAATCCCAACTCAGTCAGTCAGCCCAGATCACACCAAATCTGTTGTGGATGACACTATACCAATGAACTTATACTTATTTATGATGAAAATATATCATTAATGTATACCCATAATTTGTATTTTAGCATGAACAAATTCTGTGGACTAAGACACTGCTGTCTCTTTACATGCTGCCCTGAAAACTACCACCACTGACTTATTGTGCGGTTGAAATGAAGTCACCTGAAGATGAAGTGAAGAGAACCATGAAAAAAGAAGAAAAGGCTAAATTAAAAGGATTAAATATAAAAAAACATTTTATTTAAACACAAGAGATTAAATTGAATGATCTCCCTCATCAGCAGAACAGATTTTACCCACTTCCTGTGCCCTAGATGCTGATGTCCTCATACAGTCTGTTTTAAAGCCTGCACGGTCAAATAAACCAAGAATAAATGGCACACAGGGACATAAAAATGTGTGTCTTTATTCAGTCTGCCTCTGAGATGTGTTTTATCAGCAATCTGACGTGGTTAAGGCTCAGCGGGACACAAGGATGGTCCTGACATTTGACTTAGAATAGTTTGCCTTTGAATGACTGGCTGAGTCTGTTGAAAGCTCCTACACCTTCTTTCCAGGGTCTGTTCAGCAAGTACTCACACATCCACACATGCACACTGACAACCACTGCATTCCTCCAGTGGTTTTTTTGCATTTCTCAAAGCCTATATGGAGAGGATGTGGCTTCAGAGCAACTTATCAAATAGGTGGAGAAGAAAAGTTATTTAAAGGGTGATAAGAACCAAGAGGATACAGTACAGGAAAGGACAGATGTGATCCAGCTACTACATTTACTGTCCTCTGTACTTTTTGTGTTTCCTGGATATGTTGATACTCATCCAAATTGTTCCAGGTCCATTCACTTCCCACCCTCCTGTGTGAATACCTTAATGTACAGTACCAGTCAAAAGTTTGGACACACTTTCCTATTCATTTGAATGGGTGTGTCCAAACTTTTGACTGGTACTGTATGTGTTGCACAACTTTGGGATTTCTGACCTTGCCAATAGTCTGGAGAACTGGGTCTGTTGCCCTGTTGGGCTGAGACATTTTCATCAAAGGGCTTTTATTTAATCTACAGTGTCAAATGTGTAATGTGAAGTTAGCAACCTGCATCCAAGATACACTTTTCTTCAGTCTTTCTTGTGGTATTTGACAGCAGATTGTATCTTTGGAAGATATGCATTTCATGTGCTAATTTGCTGAAAGCATTGTGGAACTTGAATGATTGTGAGATGCATGAATGACTGTATAAAAAAAAAAAAAATATGAGAAGTGCGTGGTCGCAGACAACTCTGCTTGGAGTGAGCCAGTCAGATAAAGGAAGTGAAGACTGCTGCTTACATTTCTTTCAAAAAAGACTAGATAGATTTATGATAATAACTGCAGGATGAATTGATTAGACTTAGATGGCTGAAAGTCAAGGTTACTGTGGCCTCTGTTATGACCTTTGGTCATTTGTTGTTGTTGTTTGACCTCCTTGTTCACAGCATGGAATCCCTGTATGTGTATATATATGGGTGTGTCCCATTTCCCGTTTCAGATGGAGAGGTATGATAGGCCGTGGCTGTCTGTTTCACCTCTTTAAAGGGGAAGTGCTGCTGTGCCATCCCCAACTCTTTTTCTCCTGCATTTTATTTGTTAAGGAGACATGTTTAACTGTGAGATTAAACATGGGGTTTAAAGCTGTTTAACGTCCCAGTTCTCATGGTGTGGTGGTATCTCTGACTGGATACCACAGTTAGCCATGGAGAATAATTTTTGGCCCTATGTAACTTCCTCTCTGTGCTTTGCTTATTTTAGCTATGTAGACATGTCAGTTCATAGTGTGGCCCATCAATGTAAGCATCCCAGTTAACCGGTTAAATTGAATTTGTGAGTATGTTTTATGTTCCATGTAAATTCCCTCATAGTTAACAAAGAAGGACAACCCAGAAGAATTCTTGAGCAAATATAATTTCATGTTAAAAATCTCAATTGATTTATATTAATCTTAGATGAAAACATGTATCTTTCATTTAAATCACAAAAAATAAAATTTAATGTCACTGTCTGACTTAGGGGTATTTCTATATGTATATTTACTCTTATCATGTTTCAAAGGCGTTATTATTTATTTATTTATTTGTATCAAATGTTGTATCATTTTTGGACTCCCATAGGTGCACTACACAGCATGGTGGGTATCGGCCCAAAATTTTTAAAATTCACTAGTTTTTACTATATATATATATATATATATATATATATGTATTTCACTTTGATAATGAAAGGGACAAAAGCAAGAACGAAGGATAAGGATAATGAAACTATCCTGAAAAAGAAATGGAGAGGTAAAAGAGGTAACAGCTGGTGAAACCTCACCAAGACAAGATGGAGGCGGCAGAGAAACTGAAATTTAGGATTTAATTGACAAGATGGTAAGTAAAGTTATGATTTCGGGGTGGCAGTGGTCCAGGCTAAATTGAAAAGAGATCCCTCAGTCTTCCACAAGTGCTTTTTTTAATAATCAGTTTTATTTATATAGCCCCAAATCTTAGCAAAGGTACATCAAGGCACTTTGCATGTAGAGCAGGTCCAGACCAAACTCTTTATAAATTGATTTAAAGAGACCCAACAGATCCCCCCATGAGCAAGCACAGGCAAGGAAAAACTTCCTTTAAGAGGCAGAAACCTTGGGCTCAGGGGGGGTGGCCATCTGTCTCGACCGGTTGGGTTGAGAGTGGGAGAGAGAGAGAGACACACACAGGGGGGCAAAGTTGGGTAGAGTAGTGAGAGATGAAAGCAGGAGGAGAGAATATTCAATACTGGTGCAGGCAGGAACACACGATGCTGCATGAAGTTCATAGAAATGATGCTGTGTAGAATTCATGAAGATATGGGCAGCAGGCGTTGCGGGAACATGGGATGGCAATGATTCACCAACTGCAGGATGAGGACAGGGAAAGAGAGGAGAGGAACTGGGAGAGACAGAGCCTTCGGGAAACGGTGAGTAAATGGTTAGTAAATACAGTATAGACCTGGGAGAAAAAGGGATTTGGGAGAAGCATGGTTATTGATATGTTGGCACATGCAGGGGGGACGAGAGAGAGAGAGAGGGGCACTCAGTCCTTCCCCCAGCAGCCTACACCTATAAAAGCATAGCTAAAGTGTCAATGAACTTTGACATTTTAACTGTAAGCACTGTCATACAAAAAAGTTTTAAGTCTGGTCTTGAAATTGATAAGGAGTTTGTTCCATAGAAGAGGAGCCTGATAACTGAAAGCTCTGCCTACTGATTTACTCTTGGAAATTCTGGGAACCACATGTAAACCTCCATCTAGAGAGCGGAGTGGCCTACTAGGACACTAAGGAACTTTGAGCTCTCTGAGATATGATGAAGCTTGGCCCTTAAGAGCTTCATATGTTAAAAGAAGGATTTTAAATTCTATTCTGAATTAGACCAGCAGCCAAAGAAGAGCAGCAAAAATGAAAGATGTGATCCCTTTTTCTAGTTCCTGTTAATCTTCATGCAGTGGCATTCTTAATCAACTGAAGGCCTTTCAGAGATTTGTTTGGACATCCAGATAGTAATCAGTCACAGTAGTCCAGCCTAGAAGTCACGAATGCATGGACTAGTTTTTCTGCATCCTCTTGAGAGAGGATGTTATTGATTTTCCTAATGTTTCACAGGTGGAAGAAAGCTGCCCTACTGACTTGTTTTATGTGGGGTACAAAGGACATGTCCTGGTCAAAAGTTACTCCAAGGTTTCTTACAGTGGAGCTGGAAGCTAAAGTAATACCGTCCAGACTGATTAGACGATTAGATACACACTTCATTTGGCTTCATTGATAAATACAGCTGAGTTTCGTCTGCATAACAGTGGAAATTGATGCAGTTTCCTGATAATATTGCCTAAAGGAAGCACATATAGAGTAAAGAGGATTGGTCCAAGTACCGAACCCTGTGGAACTCCATAATTGGTTATAATGCATGAGGAGGAGCTATTGTTAACATGAGCAAACTGAGACAATCTGATAAATCGGATTAGAACCACCTTAGTGCAGTTCTTTTCATCCAAATGTCATGTTCCAGTCTCTGTAGTACAATGTTATGATCTTTGATGTCAAATGCAGCACTGAGATCTAAGAGGAGGCTGATCTATTGTCTGAAGCCATTAGAATATCCTTGGAGACTTTAGCCAGCACTTTTTCTGTGCTGTGATGGGTTCTAAATCCTGACTGAAACTCTTCAAGCAAACCGTTCCCATTTAGATGGTTATGTAATTGGTTTGCAACTGCTTTCTCAATTATGTTTTTATGTCTGGGGCACACTTTATTTAATTGCCAATAAATATTTAGTATTTTTTGGAAAGAACAGAGGTTGACCGAAAGATCTGTGAAAAAAAAAGTTACAAAACATATTAAGTTAAGCAGTTGTTTTGAGGGGACATTTATGTCCTTAAGGGTAAATTTGTAACCTTTTTGAGAGGGTACTAGAATGGACATCTTGTGGTGTGGCGTAAAAACTCAGTAATAAAGACGACTTACAAAGCGTGTTACAAAGTCTGTGTTCTCATCTCCAAGGATGAGAGGAGGGCCGCGGATGACTGCTGTTTGCTTCACAGTAACATCTGTACTCTAAAAAAACACATATCACTCCTGTGGTAAAGGACAATCAATTAATAGCTCTGCATACACAATGGGGTTGCATTTTTTGTCCCCCACATGATAAAAAAAATAATTTCTTTGTATCTGAGAAACTTACCTCTGGTGTGACTTGTTGCAGATACTTCTGAAGTTTCTTGGCAACACCTCCCCCCTCACTTCCCCCCTTGGTCTTGAAAATCTTGAAGAAGAATTCTGTATTCAGGTTTTTGCTTGACAAGCAACAGAACTCTGCCAGAATCTAAAGGAAAAGCATGACAAATTAATATTCGAGATGTCGTCATATTGGACCTACTTAAAAGAATATCAAGCATATATGCTGTGTGCTGTGATTTTGCTGAGAAATGAATTAGGCCTACATGCTTGTCGAGTGGAACAGTGGCCCTGAAAACTCAGTAGAGTTTTTCAACCGTTATAAAGCACAAGTGTTTACTGAAACTCCAGTTATCTCTACGTGACAGGCTGGTTAACTTTAGCTAAACATAAAGTTCACTTCCAAACATGGATTAGTGAATAAATTACATGACAAAAATACTGACTATATGTTTGCTACGTATAAAACCAGTTGAACTTACCGTGACACCATGCATCAACCATCTCTCACGTCTCTTCCCGCTCACTGATTGTTGGCTGTCTGTTTAACAAGAGATGCCAAATGCAGAGTTTCTCCAGGCTTTGCAGACGCTTCTTGCTCACTCATACTTCTAAGTATAGGTAACTTGCAGCTGAGAAGTTTGTTTACTTGCCTCAGTAGAAAGTTGGCTTTACTAAGTGTAAATGAGGAGCGTCAACATAGTAAGCTGAAATTAGTTAAGGGCACTTTTTATTCTAAGTAAGATATACAATTACATTTTACAGTGCAGCGTTGTGTGGGAGACCAAAAGTACCCCATCCGGTCGATGGTACTACAGAGCCACCCATTGGGTCAGTGAAGGGTGTGAGGATGAATTTGTTTTGTAGTATTACAACAACGATTGCGGAGGGTTCCAGAAATGTTTGCACATTCCGTTCAAGAACTGGTTGACAGTGATGGAGGAATATGCAGAGATAATTAAGTTTGTTTGTGAGCAGTCAGAGTTCCAAAGACATTCTGCTGGTGAGAAAAATTCTGTGTATTAGAATCCACCCCCTTCTGTGCCATTGGTTTACGAGTAACTCCTCCTCCTCCTCCTGAGCAATCTCAACACGTTTAAAGAAAAAGTTCTGATCCATTGGTGTACAAGTAACTCCTCTTCTAAGCTGTACGTTTAAAAAAGAGAGAAAAAAAAGAACAAAAAGATAAAACCATGTCTTTTCTAACCACAACGGTTCACTCATCCACTCCTCCACCTAAACCGCAGCCCTTGCGGTCTCACCGGAGAAGGCATCTCACAGGGATGGCTCCATATCTGTCAAGCGGATATCGCACACCACCGCCCTCCCCAACAGCTACGCAGATTGTTCCTGACACACCTTCCTCCCTGCAGGCTAGTCCTAAGGGGCCTTCAACACCACCGACAGCTACGCAGAGCGTTCCTGACACGCTTTACTCACTGCTGGCTAGTCCAAAGCAACGTTCAACATCTTCATCAGAAAGTGAACCGGAGAGAGGGGATGTGACCGACTGACAGCTGTCCGCCATTCTTTTGAATGAACACAGTGAAAGCCGTGGTGTCTCATCTATTGAACCACATCATTGCCCTTTTTTGTTCGTTAAATCTGCTATGGTTGTATCACCAGCCACCCCAGTCAGAAGGAGTATAAGTGTCTGGAGGATGCGCCGGACTATTTCTACCAGGTGAACGAGAGACTTTGGAAGGATAAATTTATTCCCGCCATTGCCACAGCGTTGAAAAGTCGTTCCATCTACATCTCTAAGAGAGGATGTGACGCATCGTGGTTGCCTCGCAATTCACCAACGAATGGTCATTAACCAGTGCATTTGATGAAATTATCAGAGAGATAAATTATGAGAATGTGGATCATCTATTTACGAGATACACTTTGTTTGTAGATGTCATAACTCAACGTGTATGAAACAATATACCTACACATGTCTCGACTGAATTGTTGAAGCTGCACTGTGCTATTAGAGATACCATCCGTACCTCAGTGATGCGGACTGCACTGTCCAGCCTTGATGACGTTTAAATACTACTGTAGTATATGTGATGTACTGTCACCATATATTTTTAATATGATGTACCATATATTTTCAATGTGTTGTACCATCACCATATATTTTTTTAAAGCTTTGTGAAAAATAAAAGTTGTATAAAAAAAGTAGATTCTCGTTTATTTTTCACAAACGTATTGTAACCCAGTTCACCCAGGCAGCTTTGGAGGAGTGTATAGACTCTGCAGGGCCGTGCAAGATAAAACTGGTAAAAAAATAATGTTGAAAAACCTAAAGAATTTCTATCAGAGTAGGACGCTTATACTCTGCATAAACCGGTACATTATCCTAGGAATAGAGTGTTTGTACTGCAACCGTTGGTTCAATTTCAGGCCGATCTTTGCATTATGCAAGCCTTGGCCGAGCAAGACGGTTATCGTTATCTCTTGACGGTCATAGATGTATTTTTCATAAAAGGCCTATGTGAGAGTTTTAAAGAATAAAAGCGCCTCAGAGACGGTAAAGGCTTTTAAATCTGTTTTTAAAGAGAGCCGGACCCCTCAAAAGTTACAAACAGACTGGTAAGAATTTTTCAAGAATTTCCAGAGGTTGATGAAGAAATTCTCTAAACTCTCAAATTTGAGACACCCACCAAGGTCACCGTGGACCAGTCTGTTGAGGTGAGTGTCGGTCTCGATCTCGATTTTGCCAACTAGTAAAAAAACATCTCTTGAGAGGTATAGTTGAACATGTACCCCCAGGCGCCGCCGTCTGACAGTTTCCACTCTCTGAGGAGAGCCTCGGGCACTGGAGTCTGAATCCGACACAAATACGTCACCCGCTTCCTCGTCCTCGTAATTTGTGATAACTCGTTACCGGAGTCTTGCCGATCACCACAGTCCGGATGGTAGACTCAGATTTTATGTTGTTTTCAGCCATTTTTCTTACTCTTGCAAAAAAACTCAATTTGTTCTCAACACTTTGGGGTTTCCTCTCCTTTCACTACAGCAGAGAACAGAACCACGGATACGTCCTACCTCTTCTCCAGACAACCTGTAAACAACTTTGGTACTCTTCTTCTAATACCCCCATCGCTAGGGGTGTGGACACGCTAGGGGGGTGGTTAAGGGGCGGGAAAACACTGTCATTGGTTGTCTGGGGGGGGGGGGGGTCAAAAGGTTGACTAAGGACCTAGGATGGAATCTAAAACAAAAATCCAATTTTATTGCATGAAATAAGTATTTAATCACCTACAAACCAGTAAGAATTCTGGGTCTATCAGACCTGCTTTTTTGTTAAGAAGCCCTCCTGTTCTCCACTTATTGCCCCTATAATCTGCATTTGTCTGTTTGTTTATTTGTTTGTTTATTTGTTTACAACTCCGTTGTGGGAGTAATGGCTGTTCTTCCTGGGGTTCTCACAAAGGTCACAATTATACATACATAGTAACAATAACAATCTAGAATCATATATGGTAGTTACAAGGAAAAATTTACAATATTAAATTCAATAATTTACCACAGTGTGGACTACTAATTACAATCGGAATAAATTGTTAAACAGTTTTTAAAAATTTGCAAACACACCAAATCAATACCTAGGCTTATGAAATAGAAAAAAACTAAAACTAACAAACAAAAAAAACAAAAGAAACCAAGAAGTCAGATATTATAGACTCACCTTTCTAAAATAATCTTTTCCAGTTTGTTTTTAAAACTACTTATGCTTTCCAGCGATAAGAGCTCAGGTGGAAGCCTGTTCCACTCTGCAACAGCTCTGTACGTAACTGTTCTCTTAAGTGTATTCGTTCTTGGTAATGTGATAATATGGGAAATGTGAATGTTGTTTACTGCTTGTCATGTCTCATGGCTATGTTATGTTATTGGTTGGTACTAGTTGTAAATATAAGCAGTTAGGTTTACCAACAGTATATATATTCTTTACAAACAAAATAAGACTGCATGTCAGTCTGTCTTTTACCATTAGCCACAATAGTCTGTCATGCATTTCTGACACATTGTGCCTTATGGAGCGCTGAAGTATAAGGCAAGTCCAGATGTGAAAGTTATAGAGACTGATTTACACGTTTTTAAGATGACTCATCTAAGATATCTAATTAGATATTGGCACCAAAGAAAGTGTGTTGCACTCATTCATTCCATTTTGTTTTATTCCAAATATATATGTGTAACAACAAAACAGAAGGAGGCAGAATTTTTAGATGACTTTTTTTAATGATGGAAATACTGTACCCCTACTCACCTGTGTGAAGCTGGCCCCCCACCCCACACAAAACTTTTGGGTAAATGTTTAATTTGTGCTTCATTTGTGCTGGTTTGTGCTGTAAAAATTATTGTTTGTGCTTTTTAGCTCATCCAGAGTTCACCCAGCCCCCCATATACTCTGAATGGACCCGAAATGGTACGGATTGTTTGTGCTGGCAAAGCTTTACGTTTTAATTGACGTTAGGTGATTACCTACGTCAACAGTCCTGTCAACCAAAATTATGTCTGAAATACCAATAAAAGATTGCACTCCACAGCCACCGTTTTATTCTTTATTTGAAAGAAGATCATGCCCTGCACCATATTTGTCATTAAGGTGGACTCATGTTACCTTAACAAGCACTTTGTGAGCGCAGATTTCACTACCCCTCCGCAAAATCAAACTTCAGGCTAAGTAAAATGTGTAAAAACTGAGTTAAAAGAATATAGAATGAAAGACCTCACCAACATTCTGTGAACAATGTCTACAGTGCAAAATGACCAAAAATCTTCATCTCTGCTAGCTAACTAGTTTTAACATTTTCACACATCACATTTAAAAGAGCCAAGGACTATCTATCAGTCACAAATAATTATATTGACATCAGAGGATACAAGTGTCATGGCCTTCCTGACATTAATAGTGACAGAGAGCCCAAAATCAACAGCCCAATGGTGATCAACTGTTATATTAAAAACAGTGATGACTGCCTGCACACTGGCAACTCAAAACGATTCATGTCTGGAAAGTTGCTTGTGCAAATAGCCAAAGAACTCTGTGAGGGCAGGATGTATGGCAGGTCACAGACAGAGAAGCTGATGGACACACACAGTGGCATATAAAGTCATTGCATATAAAGTCAAGTTTCTTCTTCATGCTGTCAACTCCACATACATGTATTAATTGAAATAATTGCATGTGCTTAATGAATGCTGAGATAATAAATGAATAAACATGGGAACAACACATTCAAAGAAATATTATGTTCATATTAAAGGTCATTTACTATAGCGAAAACGGCAACAAAAAAAACTTTTCTGTAGGCTAGCAAAAAAAGCTACAACAATGTAACAAGTTTACCTGAAGTTCGTCCTGCAACAGTGGCATTCCCGGAACGTGAAGAATCACAAATGCGCAGAAACATAAAAAAAATTGAATTCCAAACAAAATGAGCGACTTACTCAGCGTGGTAGCACCAGACGAACCTTGTTTGACTGCATCCAAAGCAAATGAAGAGGGTAACACCAGCACCAGAGCATTTCAGGTGGTCACTCCATCACCAGAAATTAAAATGTGTAATATCCATAAAACCATAGTAGCACAAATGAACATTTTTATGACACAAACCAGCACAAATGAAGCACAAATGATCTGTACCATTTTGGGTCCATTCAGAGCTAATTGGGGGCTGGGTGAACTCTGAATGACCTAAAAAATAATCTTTAATAACTGAAAAACCGTAGCAGCACAAACAAAAACCCTCTTGGTTCCTCTGGTGTAGAGTTTTTTGTACCTCCTTCGGGAGTGATTTTATTTTCTAGCTGATTTAGAACCTGGTGACATCCCTTTAACATAGACCTGTTTCCTTTTATCACTCGGTTCTGAGATCGTTGCTGCCATGAATAAAGTCTGTGTCTTGCAAAGCCTCTGCATCTGTCTGAGTCCTGTCTGAGTCTCGGCTTGAAACCGGGAAGCCCTAAGATTAATACTTTTGGGAAATAAAAAGAACAGGCAAAAATTCCTGCAAAGAAATTCTAGATTTTTTTTTTTTTTTTTGCAGAACGCTGCTTTTTTACTGGGTCATAAGTTTACATACACCTTTGTCTTCAGGGCTTAGTACTTGGTAGAATTTCCGTTAACTTTTATAACTCCAGGAAATCGCTTCGGATAGCCAAAATCAATGATCAGATCAATGAGCTTCTGACAGTAATTCTTTGGAATTTTTGGCCACTCTTCCTGGCAGATTTGGTACAACTTGGTTAGATTTGTCAGTCGTCTTATGGACACGTTTCTTCAGTTCACTCCACATATTCTTGACAGGATTTAGGTCAGGGTTTTGTGAAGGCCACTCCAGTACTTTCACCTTGTTCTGCTGAAACCATTTTAAAATTAATTTTGCAGTATGGTTTGGATCATTGTCCTGTTGAAAGATCCAATTTCGACCAAGCTGCAGAGATTTGGCTGACTTTTTGAGGTTTCTTTGCAATATTTCCAAGTATTGCTGTTTTCTCATGATTCCATTGATCTTCTGGAGTTCACCAGTTCCTGACGCTGCAAAGCAACCCCACAACATGATACTTCCTCCATCATGCTCGACTGTCAGGATGGTATTGTTGGGATTAACGGCTTCACCCTTTTGCCGGAAAACGTATTGCTGGTTATTATGCCCAAACAGTTCAATTTTCGTCTTGTCCGACCAGTTGACACGCTTCCAAAAGGCTTTATCCTTATCCTGGTGCTCTTTTGCAAACTTCAGTCGAGCTTTCCTGTGACTCTCTTTGAGTAATGGCTTCTTTCTGGCCCGGTACCCTCATGCCCATGAGAACTCTCTTGACCGTGGACACTGTTCCTGAGGCAGTTAATTCATTGCAGATGGCTTTCTTGGTGGTCTTGGTTTTAATTTTTTACTTTTCTGACCAAAAGCTTTTCACCCCATAATTTCTGCACGTTGGCTTTTACACAACATGAATGAACACCGGACTAAAGAGATGATTCTATGAATGATTGCACAACCTGATTTCAATTTATTTACTGTTAAAGAGGCCAGACAAGTGGATGTATATAAACTTATGAACCACAAGAATCTGAGGTCATTTGGGAAAATCAACTAAATATCTAAATGCTACCATATTATGGTCATGAAGCCCATTAGTACAGATATGATTTTAGAGCATTTCTCAGGAGCAACAAACACTTTGATGAGGCCATCCCTGCACTGTTAATGCTGAACCTTGTTGGTATACAGTATTAACTGTCAGGTTTTGGGTTAAAACTGGGGTTAGTGTTCTGTCCATGTCACTTTCTGTTTTATTTTGTAGTCCTGGTCCCTTCGTGTTCCCGGTTATGTTACTTCCTGGTTGTGTCCCATGTTGATTGTCTTCCCTCCCCTGATGTGGATCACCTGTGTCTTGTTTACCACTGTGTATTTAAGTCCTGTTTTCAGTCTTGTCCTCGTTGGATCATTGTCGTTTCGCTGTGTCGTTGTCATTGTCGGGTCACCGTGTTGTTGCCTTGTCCATGCCCTGCCTAGTTGTCTTGCACATGCTCTGTAGATTTTTTTTGCCATGTCTGTTCTTGAGTAAAGTCCTTTTTTCCACCTACCTGGGTTTCCAGCTCCTGCTTGTGGGTCCTACCCGCAACACGCTCACCGCGTTCTGCCCCCCCAGTCCTGACAGAATGATCCAACCGCCAGTGGACCCAGCGGAGTCGGTGCTTGCTCTTGGGACTGTGCGGCTGTCCGTTCAGCCTGCGGTTCCCCAGCTCCCGGAACTTGACTTTTTTGATCCCAAGCTCTCCCGCCAGGTGGCTATGCATGAGGCGTGTATGGCAGCTGTGGATCGGCTGTCATCCGCGCTGCAGTTACTGGAGGAACAACGGCGGCGGACCTCCAGGCTGCCGCCGCAGCCACCTCATGCTCCCGTTCTGGCTGGGCTGCCGCCGCAGCCACCTCATGCTCCCGTTCTGGCTGGGCTGCCGCCGCAGCCACCTCATGCTCCCGTTCTGGCTGGGCTGCCGCCGCAGCCACCTCATGCTCCCGTTCTGGCTGGGCTGCCGAGCCGCCGCAGCCACCTCATGCTCCCGGTCTCGGCTGGGCTGCCGAGCCGCCGCAGCCACCTCATGCTCCCGGTCTCGGCTGGGCTGCCGAGCCGCCGCAGCCACCTCATGCTCCCGGTCTCGGCTGGGCTGCCGAGCCGCCGCAGCCACCTCATGCTCCCGGTCTCGGCTGGGCTGCCGAGCCGCCGCAGCCACCTCATGCTCCCGGTCTCGGCTGGGCTGCCGAGCCGCCGCAGCAGTCCTGGGTTCCCTGTTCCGGCTGGGCTGCTGCCGCAGCCGCCGCCGCCGCCGCCCTGCGTTCCTGTCCCGGCTGAGCTGCCGCCGCCGCCCTGCGTTCCTGTCCCCTGGCCTCCTCCTCCCCCCATCAGCCGATGGCCCTCCATCCCATGTTTGATGTTGTTTGGTTTTGGGACGTCTGGTGGGGGGGGGGGGGTACTGTCAGGTTTTGGGTTAAAGCTGGGGTTAGTGTTCTGTCTGTCACTTTCTGTTTTATTTTGTAGTCCTGGTCCCTTCGTGTTCCCGGTTATGTTACTTCCTGGTTGTGTCCCATGTTGATTGTCTTCCCTCCCCTGATGTGGATCACCTGTGTCTTGTTTACCACTGTGTATTTAAGTCCTGTTTTCAGTCTTGTCGTTTCGCTGTGTTGCCTTGTCCATGCCCTGCCTAGTTGTCTTGCCCATGCCCTGTAGATTTTTTTTTGCCCTGTCCGTTCTTGAGTAAAGTCCTTTTTCCACCTACCTGGGTTTCCGGCTCCTGCATGTGGGTCCTACCCGCAACACGCTCACCGCGTTCTGCCCCCCAGTCCTGACAATTAACCACCTGAGTTAAATTACATACAGAAGCCACACCACCAAGCTTCTTTTTCAGCGTACAATTATCTGAAAGCCAGTCTATGTTAAAATCACCAAAACAGTATTTTTCATTTGTTTATCTTTGTCTCTGGAGGCCTGTAGCAGCAACAGATTAACAATGGACCTGTAGCCATAGGGCTTCCACCCCAGCCATTCTCAGGTCATTTCTTAATTTAATAGGGATGTGACTCTGGATGCATATACATGTGCCACTACCATATTTTTCTGTCTTGTCTAAAAATGTGAGAACCTTGTATATTTAATAGTGAATCATTGCAGTGTGTCTCAGATATGGTCATATGCATATTTTCTTGCATAACAGAGCTCAACTCATCAACCCTATTCTATATTCTTATTCAAGTGTGCAAGTCTTAAACCCTTTTTTGGTAATTTAAGCATCTTTGCAAAAAGAAATAGTTAGCGATCACACATACCCATATAATCTTAATCCAAACTTTGCTGGGAGTTTCTTATACTTCATTTAGCTCCTCCAAGCTACTAAATACTTTGATCTGTCTTTAACCTGTTCTGGATTTCCATTCAGTTTGACAACTACCTTACAATCGTGGGTCCACATAGACTGCAGCATTCCCTGTTTCCTCAACAATCTTGCTTTTTTTTGCAATGTCAGTGTTTCTTTTGATGAGATGCATATATATATATATATCATTGCCCTTTAGCTTTCTGCCCTGTTTGAGTAGGTCAACTTTTTTCTTTCTATTGGAAAATCTGATAATGATGACATGATTGGCAACTCTGCCTGTCATCTTACCTACAGGAATTGTGTGGCATGCTTCTATGTCATCTCTATTGATTGAGATGTTTTTCTCCTGTAGAAAGGCAGCAATTTGGGCATCAGTTAACTTGTCATGTCTGTTCTTATCTTGTTGGTCTTTCCTCTCCACTGTTTTAGAATATGATTTTGTTTTGATGTTTAGTCCTGTCACAATAATATAATTAATTCTTGAGTACTGCTCTAGCAAGCAGTTCTTTAAAGAATTGATTCTGTTCTCTGCTCCTCATTCTTCTTTATTTCTCTTATTTTCTTCATGAGGTTCATTATGGTGCTCATCTTATTTGTCATGTTGGCAATGTCCATGGTAATTTCAGACATCATGTTTACCACATTCTTCAGGTCTTCTATGTCTTTAGTTCTTTTGTTGCCATTTCGCTCTGCTGGTATGTTAAAACAAATTAGACATCACTGACCTAGTGGTGGAAGCTGCTGTGGCCAGGATTTGGAAGCTGATGTGCCCAGGTGGTGGAAGCTGCTGTGGCCTGGTGGTTGAAGCTTCTGTGGCTTGGTGGTGGTAGCTGTCAAAGCCAGGTGGTGGCTACAGCTAAGGCTGTTGGCTAGTCTGCCACCAGGGATGACAGGCCTAGTTCCAATCAACCAAATATCACCTTTAGTCTTCACCATCCATAGCCATAAATCATCAAACATCACTTCTCATCAACGAGCAGTGAATAAAAAAAAAAAAAAAAATACAAACCCTGCAAACATTGAACAAAATAGGTTCTGCTGCTCAGTGCAAGATTTTTTATTATTTATTATTATTAAACGTTCACATTCACTGTTTGAACTTGTTACTTGTATAGAAGAAACCTGTCCACACACTCAATCAATCAGGCTCCTTCCTCTCCACAATGGCCAAGACCAGAGAGCTATCTAAGCACATCAGGGACAACATTTTGGACCTGCACAAGGCTGGGATCGGCTACAGGAGAAAAGGCAAGCAGACAGAGAAGGCAATGACTGTTGGCACAATTATTAGAAAATGGAAAAAGTTCAAGATGACAGTACCTTGTTCTGTGGCTCCATGCAAGATCTCACCTCGTGGGGTGTCAGTGATCATGAGAAAGGTGAGGGATCAGCCCAGAACTACACGGCAGGACCTGGTGAATGACCTGAAGAGAGATGGGACCACAGTCTCAAAGAAAACCATTAGTAACACACGCCGTCATGGATTAAAATTCAGCAGCGCACACAAGGTCCCCCTGCTCAAGCCAGTGCATATCCAGGCCCGTCCGAAGTTTGCCAATAACCATCTGGATGATCCAGAGGAAGAATAGGAGAAGGCCTGTGGTCTGATGAGACCAAAACCGAGCTTTTTGGTACAAGCCCCACTCGTTATGATTGGAGGAAGCAGGATGAGTACAAACCAAAGACCACCATACCCACTGTGAAGCATGTGATTTGCTCTCTATATGCCAGGGAAACCAGTCAGTGACAAACTTCTCCATTGACTTCTGGGCAAAGGCTCGTCAGAATGACTGGAACACTGGAGCACTCCATGAGGCTCTCCTGAATGGCTTGGCCATAAAGGACAAGCTGGTTTCCTACCGTCTACCCTCCACATTTAACATGCTCATAGAGCTTACCACCTGTTTGGACCTCCACAGCCTGGAGAAGAGAGAGAAGACGGAACACAACATTATCTGACCTCTCCTCATCACCCTAGTTCTCCACCTGCTTCTAGCTTCTCCTCACCTGCTGCTCCTATTCCTGCAGAGCCAGAGCTTCTGCAACTAGGTTGAACCAAGCTTACGCTGGAGGAGCGAGAGCGGCGTCAGACAGGGAACCTTTGCATTAACTTTGGTCAAGCTGGACATTTCGTCTCCCGCTGCCTGGTAAAAGGGCATAGCTCACCAGTGAGCGAGAAAGTACTGGTGCGTCCCATGGCAGCAAAATCTTCCTCTTCACATTTGCACTCCCTGTCTCAAGTCAAGCTCCTTCTTCCTGGTGGTTCACACACCTTAGCCACTTTCAATGATTCTGGTGCAGATGGCAACATCATGGATAAGAGCTTGGCCATGCAACTCAGCATAGAGAGAGTTCCTCTTCACGCCCCTGAATGGCCATCTCCTGGGAATTGTCAGTCAACTGACTTTGTCTGTGCATATGTTGGTCTCTGGTAACTATCATGAGACCATCCAGTTGGACCTCCTACCTTCTTCTACCATTTCTCTGATCCTGGGTTTCCCTCGGCTCCATTGACACAACCCCCACGTTGCCTTAACCACAAGGACTATGCTCGCTATGCACTAACTATGAGCTCTCTGAGATATGATGGAGCTTGGCCATTCAGAGCTTTATGTGTTAAAAGAAGGATTTTAAATTCCCCCACTGCCCCAGTGGGGAAGACACCTGTCTGAAGAGAGCAATTCACTATATCTAAAATCTGTTCCTCAAAGAAAATAAAATTGAATCTAAAAGCAGGTTGTTGGGTTTACTTGGGAGAAAACTCGACCAAGTCCTTGCATCAACCAGGGCAAAACTCTCCTTTATTTCCTCAGGTAAAAGCAAGTCCAGATGTGTTAAGAATCACATTCTGGTGAGATAAAAGACTGCCTCTGATATCATCGATTTTACTTCAGAAGTGGTCTGCAAAGTCCTCAAAGAGAGTGTCTGTTGGCATCTTCGAAGATTTATTAAAAGTGTTGTTGGTTAAAACATCTATGGCGGAGAAAAGAAATTCAGAGTTGTTTTTATTATCTGTGATGAGTTTTGAAAAGTGGGATAGCCATGCCTGTTTGACTGTATTATTGTAGATTTTGAGTTGTTCACATAGTATTTCATAGTTAACTGTCTCCTCCTCCTCTCTGCACTCCTGCATTTTCTTTTCATTTGTTTAATAACCTAATTTCTCCACAGGGGTGTAGGTTTTGTTTTTATGGTTTTAGTTTAGTTTAGAAGATTATTGTCTAATGTAGGTAAGAGCTGATGGTTTCTTTCTCTGATTGTTAGAATTTTATCTGTAAAAAAGCCCATAAAATCATCACTGCTGAGAGCTAAGGGGATCACTGGTTCAATTGAGCTATTACTCTCTGTCAGCCTGGCTACAGTGCTGAGGAGAAACCTGGGGTTATTCTTGTTTTCTTCTATTAGTGGTGAATAATATGAGCCTTTA
This sequence comes from Echeneis naucrates, assembly GCF_900963305.1. Lineage (NCBI taxonomy): Eukaryota > Metazoa > Chordata > Actinopteri > Carangiformes > Echeneidae > Echeneis > Echeneis naucrates. Next base: position 16,151,982 of record NC_042533.1, read on the forward strand.
GCACTGTGGAGAGCTTTTTTATGTTTTTAAGCTTTCTTTCCAGGCTCGTGAAACTCTTCTGAGTTGCTGGGACGGCATTTTCTTTCTAATTTCCGTGACCTCTGCTTTAAGGCACAAATTTGGCACAAGTTATACCACGGAGCCAGCCTCCTATGTTTTATAACTTTCTTTTTTAAAAGGGCAACATCATCATGATTTTAACAGTGTGGTCATAGTGCTAATCACAAGGTCATCAACCTATGTATGGCAGAAATCCTTATTTATCCTTATCCTTATTTCCAAAAACAGACAGCTCTGTTTGAGTTGATCTTGGTTGTCTCATCATTGCACGTTAGTATCTGTAAAATAGTAATCAGAAAGCTTCAGAAACAAACAGCGAGATTTGGTGTTGGTAATGTACAGTGGTACTGTACCTTAGTACATTTTTCGTGTATCTATACTTTCCTTAAGTAGATTTAGTTGGGGATATTTTTGACTCTTACTTCACTATATTTTACAGTGAATATCTATATTTTCTACTCCACTACGATTATACAATGCATTGTGTTACGCGTTACTGTCACATTGCATGTTTTATTGTTTGTTTGTCTTATTTTAAGCTATTATAAGGTTCCACAGAATGCTGCAGTGAATTCTGTTGAACTGAACTGGCTATCTGATATTTCTTATCATGATCGTTGCGAAATATTAACGACTGCTGCCATTAGCGGTTTTGTGCTTTTGATTCACACCCTTCATATCATTTTGCAAGTCAAAGTGTGAACTGCGCCACAGAGGGTAAACACAGTAAGAACAATCACCTTTCAAATAATTGATACCAGTACCATCATCTGCATCACTGTTATTTAAAATGGCACAGCCCATACTATTGATGTGTTAAAATACATGTACAGTCGGCACACTTAATGATATTGTAGACCACTGCATTAGGCAATACATTCAGCAAGTACTTTTGCTCTTAATACGAAGTATATTTAGAAGCAAGTACTTACTTACTTTTGTGCAAATAAAAAGGTTAATGTGGTACTTTTACTCGAATACATTTTATGTTTATTTATACTTTTACTTAAATGCAGTGTTTGGGTACTTCCTTCACCACTGGTAATGGATAAATATTAGTGGAAGAGTTAAAATGAATCCCTTTGACCATGATCTTTGATATATTAAATAGTCATTGTGAAGTAAATGATGATGGTTGGGATCTGGACAATGTGGTGTGTTTATAGCTTTAGTATTTCCTCTGTATGAGTGATTTATTTTTTTTTTTTGTTTGCACATAACTTTCGATAGATCAATGTTTATAGCCTTTGTGTTTTCCTCCATTCAAATGATTTTGAGTTTCCATAACGTTATATCGATTTACCTTTGATCCTCCGCTTAGAAGTGTGAGAGTTTTTGTTTTGACTAGTCAGGGTTTTCTTCTTATGGAGTATTTTCTGTTTGAACTTAGAATCTAATGACTTCCCTGTAAATATTAAAGTTTGATAGTACTGTTTGTTTCTTCACTCGGTTCTAAGATCATTGCTCACACGAATAAAGATCTGTGCCTCGCTCCCTCTGCATCTGAGTCCTTTCTGGGTCCCGTCCTGACATTATGTCCCACAATTTCTTATCTTCTAAGCTTTAATAATTAGTTCAGAGCATCTAAAATCCTCGGTGAGGAGTCATTCACACATCGTTCAGTTTGCCAATTAACACTCCAGGATATTCATGGTTAGTTTGGTTGGATGTGCAGAAAAGAAAATCAAACTTAAGGGTCCATGTAATTAATGAGTTTTTAGTGTCAAGTGCGTTTTCGAACAGTTTTGGAAATGACAACTGGACAGGATAAAGTATGTTTAGAGGACCCATAATAGAAGCATTAAGCATTCAGTGACAGAAAAAGTTTGTGCAAGAGATGTGTTTTTTTATTTTTTTTATTTTTTTGTTTGTTTGTTTGCACTCGGGGACTAAAGCCTTATTTTAATAAAGATTTTACAATTAAGAGGTATTCATGTGCTGTTGTTCTTAGCCAGAATATTGTTAAGGCAAACAGTTTTTCCCCAGATGAAGCATGTTGAATTTGATAATACTGAATACCATACTGAAAACCGTGAAAAAACAGACAGCTGGTGTTAGTGAAAAAAGAGCAGTCAGGTTACTCCTTTCAACCTTTTAAAGCCCCATCTCATTTGCCTATATACATCCTCTCAGCTGGGTTGATATAGGGCTGGGATGTGCTGTGCAGCATTCTAATCCTCTTGGTGTGGGCATGGGAAGAGGGGCAGGGAAGAGAAGGAGAAACCAAGTGGGTCACGCAGAAATGAGGCCATTGAGGGCTTGAACTGTTGCAGAACCTCCCATCTGGCAGGGAGCTGTCCAATGTATCTGTACATGAAACAGGTCAGAGCAGCTGGTGCATGGGCTGCCCTGGGGATGTGGCCCATGTTTACTGCTGCACTCACCATGGTTTAAATGCGTGCTTCAGCTATGGAAAACTTTCTGCTACAGTAAATATATTTTTAATAATTTATAAATTGGTTATTGTATGATGTGTCCAGCTTTATACCTGCATTAGCAACTGTTTTCTGTCAGTTCTGCTTTGCAAATTGAGTTTATGCTCCCTTGGTGTGCTCTGTCCACATGTGAAAAATGTATTTCCATCCCTATTAAGAACTACTACACCCCCCAATATGCTATCAAGACTATATTATATTTATGAAATATGAGGTTTGCATTTCTCTTATGCTTATTGCAGGTAATTCAAAATTTATTCGAACATGAGTTTTTGAAGTGATAGCACAGCCCTAGTATTATTTAATCAAAGTCAGCTCCACCATGCTGAAAAGCCAATGTCTGGACACATTTTGAAAACAGAGATTATTATTTATTATATTTATCATTTTCCATTAATTGAACACTGCTTTTTGAGCTCTTTACATTTTGTCTTTTTGTCCTTCACCCAAGTGCTTTCTCTATGTGTTGATCAGATGAACAGGGTTTTTTTTTGTCTCTCTAACCTTTTCAGCCCTGTAGGGTTGAACCTCTGAATTTAAATGTGGGAGGGCCAACAGTAAGGACTGAAATTCATCAACAACCCACTATCTCAGACCAGTCACCAAAACTATCCACTCAAGCGAAAACACGCAGTGTACATGTGACTTGTTGTTGTGGCTCCCAACTACCAAGCAGTGGGCCAGATGAGGTCTGGCAGTGGTGCCCAACGTGGTCTTCCAATCTTCCAAAGTTTCAGGAAAAAGGATCTCAGAGTCTTCAAAGTCTTTTGAGGTTGCATTTTTATTCAAAGTACAGCAAGTATTTGAACAAACAACTGAGTGGTTTGGACTCCGGGGTCTGTAAGCACACTGTGATATTTCTCATTTCTCATTGGGTTAACAAAACCAACAAAATAATTTGGTCAGTAAATTTGAAAAGATTTGAACAAAAACATGAAATATAAATATTCATTCCAATTTGAATGTTTGGCCTGATGGTGGTGCTAGAAGAAATTTGCTTATTATCAAGGGATCATTTATGTATTTAAATCATTTTCTGGAGGTGGCTATCCCTGTGGTCAAGTGTGTTGTTATATTCAACGATCAAATCAAATCAAATCAGATTTATTTATATAGTGCCAAATCATAACAAAGTTACATCAAGGCCAAACTCGTTATAAAATAATTTAAAGAGACCCAACAGATCCCCCGATGGGCAAGCACACAGTGGCAAAGAAACATTTGATTTAAGAGGCAGAAACCTCAGGCAAAACCAGGCTCAGGGGAGTGGCCATCTGCCTCAACCGATTGGGTTGAGAGAGAGAAGGAGGCACACACACACGGGGGGGGGTTGATTAAGGTAGGGAGAGATGAAAGCAGGAGGAGGGGATATTCAAAACAGATGCAAGCAGGAACATATGATAATGCATGAAGCACACAAAAATATGAGAGCAGCAGGCATTGCAAGAACATGTGATGGCGATGATTCACCACCTGCAGGATGAGGACAGGGAGAGAGAGGAGAGGAACTGGGAGAGACAGAGACTTCGGGAAACATGGTTAGTAGCATGTCAGTGCATGCAAGGAAGAGGGGGAGGGGTAGAGAGAGAGAGAAACAGAGGGAGAGAGGTCCCTTTGCTTCCCTCAGCAGTCTAGGCCTATAGCAGCATAGCTAATGAGTAAATTAATTAAAAACTTTTAACCATAAACTTTGTCATGTAAAAAGGTTTTATGAGTCCGCTTCCTGATAATGTTGCCTAAAGGAAGCAGATATAGGGTCAAGAGGATTGGTCCAAGTGCAGAGCCCTGTGGAATTCCATAATTTGCTACAGTGTGTGAGGAGGAGCTATTGTTCACATGGATATCTGATAAATGGATATGAACCATTTTAATGTAGTTCCTTTAATCCCAATTTCATGTTCCAGTCTCTGTCTAAATAGAACATTTTAAGCTTTCTTTTCAGGTTAGGGGAAACTCTTCTGAGTTTCTGGATAATTGGAAACTTTAACCAGCGCTGTTTTTGTGCTGTGATGAACTCTAAATTCTGATTGACACTCTTTGAACAAGCCATTCCTATGCAGACGGTCATATAATTGGTTTGCAACTACTTTTTTAATGACTTTAGAAATGAGTCTGAGTTGAGGTTTGATATCTGCAGTCTTGAGGGTCTAGAGTACATAACCCAAAGATAAGATGATGAGAAGCTAGCTCTGAGAAATTCAGAGGTGATAATGATTCCAGATGTAAAATATGTGTTGCAGTTGGTTCATGAGTTGCTGTACTTCAGTAGAAGATTATTCTCGGATGTAGGTAAGAGCTGATGAATTCTTTCTCTGATTTTGAGACTTTTCTCTGTAAAAACTCCATACAATCATCACTGCTAAGAGCTAAGGGGATCACTGGTTCAACTGAGCTATGAATCTCTGTCAGCCTGGCTACAGCACTGAAGAGAAACCTGGGGTTGTTCTTGAGTATACATGAGTGCACAGCAGTAGAAATCTATAATGATAGAAATAAAAATGCACAAATTAGTTGTATATATGGGACACCAGGGATGTTACCGAAACATGCATGCCTTTGGACAGTGGGAGGAAACCAGAGTAACCAGAGGAAACCCACGCAGACATGGGGAGAACATGCCTGTTTCTTTTTTCATTAAATTTTTTTTTTTCTTCTTTTTTTAGCCCTCCGTAGAGGGCCTTCGTAGGTAGTTTGTTGATTTGGATTTTTAATGAGTGAAATGACCTTTGAGTTGCAGGGAGGGCAGTGCTACACCTCAGTGAATACATGGGGGGAACAAAGGACAGAGAAGGGGTGGAAGGATGGACAGGGGAAAGGAAGCCAGTGGTGCTTGTAGGAACTGGTGGAGTGAAGGATTTTGTGCTTTTACTGTGACCTCACTCAGGATTAAGAATGTCCAGAGAGTTTCTTTGGAGAACTGTGGAGAGATGGGAGTCCAGCTAGGTGAAGGTGTCCCAAAAGAGGAGCCGAGTCAAAAATAGGATCGATAGTGATGGAAAAAGAGCGCGGCTGTTGTGGTGGAAAGAGGTGGAAAAGAGGAAATCAGGTTGTCCGGACACAGGTGTCAGATGGGGAATCTCTTTATTCACATCAGCCCTACTAACAATGTAGTCAGAGACAGAACCAACCAAAAAAACGTGACATGCTTCTTATTCCTAAGACAGGTTACGTGTGTGTGTTGTGTGGATAGCCTTAACCCTTATCTTATACTGACCAAAGAAACCCACCCGGGAGCCCCTGCGATGCCCCCGCAGGGGGGCACCTGCGAAACTGCCTACATTTGCATTATCTGGCTGATAATACTGTCAATTGGGGCAATTTTTCTTGTTTGTGTGGAAACTGACTGATGTGATGTTTCATTGACCATTATTTGGAAGAAAAGGCCCATTATCTGGACATCTCTTGCACTGTCGACTCCTTGGACCCTCAACACTAAAGGGAGCAATATGGCAAGCGTGCTTTCAAATTGCTTGGGCCATAATAAATTTATCAACTTTAACATAACTTATCCGCAGCCAAACAACTTTGCATTGCAGCAAATAATCCATGTAAATAACAGATTAGATGATAGATACTACCCAAAATGAATTATATTTCACATATAACCACTACAGAGACTTCTGAGCCAGCGAAAAATTTTAAAAGGACCTGCTGAAATAAAGCATTTATAACTGAGTACAATGACGAGTGACCAGTGACCAGTGTGTGAAAATAACAATTAACTTTGGCATGTTAATTGCAGTGGAACAATAAACAAACTTTCACACATAGGAGCAGCAAGCTAGTTGTGGCTATAACAAATGGATAAATTAGTGACATAGAAGTTGGTGATAGTTTGAAAATTATGTTAATTGAGTCACTTCATTGTTCACCTCATTAAATTTGAAAATGTTAAGCTGAGTGTATTTCATTAGCATTAGCATCTGCATTGTGGTGACTGGGGCTTGAAAATTCCCCCTTGTCCAAAGTGGGGATTTGCCAATGGTTTTGGAATCACAGTGCTAGTCAGACCTGAAATATCTGAAATGTTGGAGTTATCTTGATAACGCATCCAAAGATTTTAAGTTTGCACAACTTAATTATTGCCTTAAAAAATCTCAAAACTAAATTCCATGGCAGAAGAATTGTAGTATATTGAAAAATTTCACTTTTCTAGCATACTTTTCTACGTTGACTGTGTGGACCGAGGCAATTGATGCACAACCGACAGGCCAAAAGATCACCCCATGGCACGCTTTGGACAGCCTCCTCATTTGCATACATTTTTTTTGTGATTTTTTTGGATGCACAAAGAAATGTAGAAGTGAAAATAAGTCAGGAAGGAATACTAATGTGTAAAGAATGTGTGAAGGAATCTAAATGTAGGACTGAAGATATGAAGGAATGTAAATGTCATAAGAATTTGTTGGGGAATGTAAATATAAAAGCTAATTAATGCCTATTGTTATTTTTTGTGCTATTTTGGTGCAATTTGTCGCAAATGAATGTGTTTGTTGCCTTGTTTAGTTAATTTAATGGCATATCAAAATTATTTATAGCCTCATTCATTTATTTATGTATTTATTTTTACCAACTATTGGTCTCTCTGTTAAATCTCTGATTACATTAATATTACAGTAAATTTTTCATCGTGTGTGAACATATCCTGAGTGCAAATGCACAACTGTCCCCTCTTCTAGAGTTAGTCTGGTTTTAATTAAAAACTTCAAGCTATTTGAGAAGGTTTGATTAATTACAGTGCCGAAATTACTCACTGACGCTTCACATCTTTCCAAATGTGCCAACAAAGATTTGATGTTTTATTGGCTTTTTCTCAGGTGAGCTACTATGGTAAGATGTGAACTGTTTTGAAACATTCATTATGAGATGCGTCATTTCTAATGTGATCTGTACCAAAGTCACTGAGGAAAACTGTAGAAACAAATTTCTCTGATAATCATTGTATCAGACCTGGGGCTAATAGAATTGTGCTGGGCCTAATATGGTATCAGATTGGGTGGATGGTCCTTAAGTTAATAACAGACCATGAACTCATGTTCCTGTGGAACATCTTCACCTTCATCAAAGTCAGTGTGGATATAAGTAATAACCTGTGCCTCATCATTCTTACTGTATTCAAAAATATGTAAAATCCTGTTTTTCTCATCTGCAGGTTCAATTGCAAGGTGTTCCTACATCAAATATCACTTCTCCTCAGCCATGATACCCAAAAATCTCTCATACAACATCACCAAGACAATAAGGCAGGACGAGTGGCACTCCCTTCGTAAGTCTCTACTGTCTCTTCTCCTATGTGCCCTTCGTTTATTCATTCAAACTTTAGGGCACTCCTCACTTGCTGAGGAGTGTTTTTATTATAATAGGCATTTTTTTTAAGAACACAGTAAGATAAATAGAAATAAACTTCATTAGCCAGAGGGTTTTCCACTGCTTTGCTTTTTTTTTATTGAATTGGTGTGTGGCAAAGACAAGGGCCTAGAAAAATTCTCAGTGATCAAACCTGCAGGCTGCTTCTGCAATAGCAAATTGACCAGCAGTTGCGTTGAAGAACATTTATCATAAAAAATAAAAAATGCACAGGTACTAGCATAATGTATGTGTGTGCCACGTGTGTGCCACGATAGTGGCCACGTGACTCGTGTGGTGGTTAAAGCCAGCTGAAATTGTTCCAAGGTGCCAGGGGAGGGTTAGTTGCATGCAGGGCGAGTGATGTGCTAAAGCATGTGTGAACATACAAAAATCAACATAAACTCCTGGTTTGGTTTTTAACCAACAACCTATAACACGTACAAGAAAGCCTCACAGAGTAACCCAATATTAATTTACATGTAAAAAAATGTATTAGCTGCGCTTGCTTTTTGCTAGGTTGGCCCAGTGACCATTATCCAGTTCTTGGAAAAGCAACTGTCCTTCTTTGTGCTTAATCCAAGTCCAGAGTCCAGAGCTGCAGATGCGAGTGGTTAAATTCCTCCTTAGTTCCTTAAGTCGGTTACATTGCTGGTGTTGCAGTTAAATTAGCAGCTGATGCTAACTTGAGGCTCATTGGTTGCAGGAAACAGCACAGAAGCATTGTATTAAGTCTGCTGGCATTCAGCTTTTCCACTCTTAAGACATCTTAGGATCTCACGTGGCTACCATGGGAAGAATGAAGAGTTGCAATGGAGGTCAGGGCCAACCTTCCGAGCCAGGACAACTAGTCCAAGGGAGGACTTAGGGTATCCAAGCCCCTGTCCCAACACACTCCCTATCCCTACATTTTGTGCGTGGCGTGAGGGTAGTGGTGTCCCAATTCCTTTGTTCATGTATGGGTAGTGGGCATAATGAGGGGTAGGGCCTATGAATCTACCCCTTCAGACTGAGGGTTCTCAGATGCTGACTTCTTGAGGAAAGGCCAGTGAAAATTTTCCAGAATGCTTTCCATCATCATTTGCATACTGAATCAAACAACAATGGCGGCCCCCAGAGAGCGAGAGGATGTGGCGAGGTCAGAGAAGAAACACCACAAAAAACTTACAGTTTGTGGTTGTCTTCTGACATATGAGTGAAAAGATGATCATTGTGGGAAGCTTAGTTCAAAGGACCCTACTTTGTCTGTGGGAACAAAGGAGCATGTTGTCTTGTCCCTCTCTTGAATGGGCTGTCACCAAACACAAGTGAGGTCCTAAAGGGGTTTAGTATAGAAGGTGGTTTTTGTAGAAGAGGCACGTTTATGCAGACAGCAGGAATATGTATTCTGTTATTGTTTTAATGTGGTTTTTGATTCCTGAGTGGTTGTTGTCCTCTGTGCAACGTGACAATGACCAAAGCAAGCATTTATTAGTGTTAGTGATAATGAACTATATACACGTATCATGAATGTTCATGATACCAAATCTGCAAAGAGGTCATTTAGGCATCAAATTTCTGTTCATACTGATGAACATTCATTCATTCATCTTCTACCACTTATTTTATTTACTATTGTGTGGGTGGGTTATGAGTGTGACTGTGTGAAGGGCAACAAACTCTCCTACACCCAATCTGAACTTCGGGCTGTAGGTTTTACAAATTGGATAGTGATCACAAGCAATAGAAATATAAATACATAGAAAACTTTGTCGGTCGAGTGACCAAAATTCATCTTTGACAGGCTCATATAAAAAACTAACTAACTCCCTGGCCTGTTGTTGGGCCGATGAGAAGGCACTGTTGGCGGAAACACAGGCAAACAGGAGAGGGGCTGCAGAGTGGGCCTGCTAGTCAGACAGACTAGCGGCAGTCTCACAAAGCAGTGATTCCATGCATCTTTCTGACTAACGCCTGTTCCATCAAGACAGATCAATTACAGTTGCTGTTGGCGAGTAACAACACATTTCGGGACTGCTGTGTGATTATATTCTAAGAATCGTGGCTACATCCGCTCATCCACAATGCCGCTGTTAAGCTACCAGATCAGAGCCTACACCACCATGATAGAAATGCATTCTTGGATAAGAGGCGGGAGGGGTACTGTGTATCTACACACACGATGATTGGCGCACAAACAGAAAAACCTTTAGACAGCTAAAGGTGGTAGTCATAACAGCAGTTTACATTCCACCCAGCTAATGCACACATAGCCCTCTTGCTCCTGCATCATCATCATCTCCACGCAGATGTGGGATCTGGAGACTTTAATAGAGACTGTCTATGATCTGTGTTACTAATTCACTTTAATTTATATAACACCATAATGAAGTTACATCAAGGCACTCCACATATCTCCACATATCACGTCCTGCAGCACTTCTACTCCCTCAATAATAACTCCTACATCCTCGTAGTCATCTGTGGGCTCAGTTCCTTCGTGTTGGATGACATAGACCCCCATGTCGAGTTGCAGTCTCTGCTGCTCGTCAGGATCAACATCCTAAAAAAGCGATTTAGAACAAAGTATTTGTGAAAATCTGTTTTAACAGTGCAGTGGTTCCCAACCTTCTCTAGATTATTGCCCACTTGAAAATATTGAAAATGTTTGCGGCCCACCCATCTGACCTCATAACCTGGCTGCCTGGTGGCCTGCATGCATTTTCAGAGCATAGTATAACTACGGAAATGCTTTTTTCCCAGTTTTCAAATAAATTTTTTAACATCAGTCTTACTGCAAATATTTATATTGAGTATCCAATCCAACATATATCACAACATTTTGCAACTTACCAGGAACTCCTTTATGAGGTCATCAGGACTTGTGTTTTCAGGATGCATTCTCTGCGTTTTTCAACAGAGGGATTCTGTGGGACGGAGATACAACTTCAGAATCTACACACACACACTAGTCTCAATGTACATCTTAAGGACACAGGTTTTCATAAGGCTTGGGAGTGCAGTTATTCACAATAACAATGCAGAATCAGGGTACAGGTGATTAGAGTGTTCAATCTAATTCACTTGGAAGTTAAGTCCTCTCTTCTCATTCCCAGGTGGGAATGGGCCAGGTGGACAACCATAACACTTTTAATATTTGCTACCTGCGTTAAATAATCAGTTTAATTTACGGTACTCCAACATTATGGTATCATATGTACTGTTGTCTTTTTGTACCGCGGTCTACCATTGCTACCGGGTTACCATGCAACACTACTTTTTAAATACCTGGCAACTGATCAAATTTGTTTCCATACTTTTCCATACTTGCGTTGCAACCCTGAAAACAAGACTTTCAGCTGAGGTTGCTCATTGAGTCGCACACCTACCATAAGCTAAACACGCAAAGGATCACTAGTACTTTACCTCACTTGTGCTGTGTGATGAAAGGCATCTCCATGACGATTTCCTGTCTTCTATAGGCAAAGGTTCTTTCCATTTTCACTTTGATCTGTGGGTTTTTATCTAAGTTTTTCTGCTTATGCTCCAATACGAGTGCTTGCCTTTGGGCCTCAAGAGTTTCTGTAGTTTCACCCTCTGGATAATTAGGAAGGTAATTTACTTTTCGTGGTTTCTTCACTTGGTTTGGACCTAGGTTTGAGGCACCCCCCTCTTTCTTTCTTTTCATAGAATTTAGGCTCAACTCTGGGTTGCCAGCATTTCACAGTATTTGGCAGTAATTGTTTATTTTAGTGCCCAACCTTATCTTCCACCCGCCGTAACCAGTTCCTTGATTTCCTAAACAAAGATGTTTTGCAACCAGAGCCCGGGCCACTTTTTCCAAGTCTTCGTTTTCAGGGTACATTATGCATTTGACAATTTCTTTCACCAACACGTCAAAGAATGCCTGACCTAACTCTGCTACTTGGATTTGTAGGAGTGCCATCTTTGTGATATCGCAGGGATTTGTGGATGACATTGAAATTGAGGATGAGGGGGAGGTATTAATAAAATGGAAATTGCAACACAAACAAAAAGTATAGCATACTATGTCAGATTCAACCCATTTTCTTGAGTTTTTGGGCCTGTGGATCCCTGACTATAGTGACTCCTTCAGAGAGCAAATGAACAGCTGTTGCCCCCCCAATCCAAATATCTTTAACGCATTTACACATCATATTGCACATTTTTAATACATTTTAAACATCTGTGCCGTTTTTAATTTTTTTTTTTAAGCATTTTAAGATCTTTATACACGTTTTAAACATCTGTGCTGTTTTTTAAAAAATATATATTTCTACACCAGGGACCCCCATACTCTTTGCAGCAAGTATCATGGAATCTTTAACATGAACATCAATTCAAGGTGACCAAAGCCCATGAACACAGAGTACTGGACAGAGAAACAGCACTCTGCTCTCCCTCAGTAAGCCACAGCAGCGCAGAGTGCAATCCGCTGCATCTAATGTACTTAGCCCCTTCACGGAGAGGCCCTTTTCGGCAATTTCCGCCTTCTTTGGTATCACTGCAAATCAAGCTTTATAACTTCAGAAGTACTAATCCCAGAACTATGGCTGATGGCTAAAATGAAAGAAGACATCTGTACCTTTACATCTATTGACTTAAGTCCCTAAAAAATAGGGCCATTGAAAAAAAAACTATATTTTGGGGAAAAATAAAAAACCAGTTAGAATTTTTTTTGTGAAAGCAGTGATATCTCAAAATTATCACTATATCACTATGAAACAGGTTGAATTTTACATATATGGTTCACACACTCCCTGTCCACATGTGTGCCAAATTTGAGGTTGATAGGTATAACCTACTGAGGAACTATAGAATTTTTACCAAACAGTGCCCCTTGGCGATCTCCAGTGCGCCAAACCTATCCAAAATGTACCAATTTGGCTAAAATTTGCACTGCAAGATTTCAGTGATATATACATTTTTTTTAACAGATAACTTTTTGGGGCCAATCACAGACATGACTGATTTTAGGAATACGTTACAAAAGTAAAATTTCATTTGAAAATTGCATTTATAGGGCTGAATATGGTGTCCAAAATCTATCCAAACAGGAATTTGACCTATTTTTGCCTGTTTTATGTTGTTATTCTGAAGCTTTATAACTCCAGGAATAAACCCACAACTATCAGTGGTGGCTTAAATTAACAAAGACCTTCGAATTTAGAATTTATGAAATTTAATGTATTATCTTTTATTATTAATTTAATAATTACATTACAACTTGGGGCAGTAAAAACACGCTTTTAGTCGAAATGTCCATTGTTGACTTGTTGACATGGAGAGGAGAGCCAACAAAGGGACCAGCTGGCTGCAGGCGGCCGTTGCTGACGTTGCCCTCCTTTTCTTCCTTACTGTACAACAGTTGCAGCACCTCCGTCGGTGTAAACACCATATCCCCCATGTTGATGTGTCAGAAGTGTCAAGGATTGTTATACGTCAGAGGAAACCTCATGGTCTCTGCTATTGTAGGGACAGATTGTTTTCATCGTAACTTTGATTGAAAGGAGACGCTGCCTGTGCGTAGCAGATGCGCAGTCTGAAGGACCTTTAAATTAGCGTTAGCACAGAGGGGAAAAAAGACAAAATGTCTGATTAACTGGACACGATGGATAAAATTGAACCGCGGATTATTGTTGGGCACATCTTCGGCTTTAAAATGAGGCCAAGCTTGTGGTTTTATTCAGTGTTTTAGTTAGGGTTTGATCAAAGAATGTTCGTATTTCACTGCGATAGAAAACGACATGCAACTTTTTTTGTTTTTGGTGAGCAGGCTTGTTGAAACCTTTACTGGGAAATAAACTCAATTTTTGCACTTTGGTGTTGTTTCTATGACAGTATACGATTTTTTGGAGGTGAAAGAAACGTGGTAAAGATAGTACACATATGTTTACAGTCCCTTTGTTGTTGACATGATGCCACTTGTCTTGCCGTCGTCTCCTACTGTCCGACACATTTTCAGCAACTATGATAAAACTGGAGCGCCTAGAAACGTCAAAATTTTTGTGCATGTAGCTGAAAGTGTGTTAAAAACGTCTGCGTTGAAATTTTCATTAAACCCTGCCTACTTTTCCTGTATAAAGGAAGCCTTTCATATGTTAATTAGTTTGGGACGCCGGCATCCCAACCACTAGGGGGACTGCACAAAGAAGTTAGAGGCTATTTGTACCTCATACAAACCTACTTTTAAAAAACTGAACAATCCCTTTAATTCCAAGGACATTGATATCCAGGTGAAAACCCTAATCTTAACCAATATCCCCACCCAAAGCCTCATTTATATTGTACAATGGCTAACACAGCTAATATACTAGCCCACACCAGTCTAAAGCAATGACACGTACTCACCACTACTTGAAGCTTCTTGCCTGACACCATGGCAAAGTCGGCCACAATGACACCAAGACTTCACATCTTTGACAGGAGTTCACGTCCTTGACAACACAGAATATGGAATTTTACTGTTGTAAAAGTTGTAAGATGTGTAAACCTGCCAATTCATAATTCTACCTTCACCTGATATTGAATTTAAAATGGCATGTTTACTAAAATTATATTCATACCAAAATATGTTATGTACATAGCAACATTATTTCTATAATAGTATAATAATTAAAATGAACTGAATTATGTACTTAGTTTAGTATATCGTATATTGTTATCGACAAAGTACACAGTATCATAGAAACATAGAAACAATAAATGCTAATTTAGATTTCTGTGTCATCCCATATATTCGGTCCGTCCCACTTCATATTATAAGACACTACTTTTTTTTTACAAAACATACATCTACTGGTCTCGTTTTAGACCCCCGGAAGAACAACTGATGCTATGCAGAAGCTAATGGAGATCTGAATAATGCCCCTGAGCAAGATGGCGGCGGTATAAATCCCACAAGCCTGGATGCAGTATAACGTGTTTAATAGGCAGCTATGCTAGCAACATTAGCATCGTCTTAAATACATTCAGATCACAGATTAACGGCATTATTATATCACGTTTTAACAACACAATGCAACGTTTTAATTCCCATATGTTATGGTGTGTTAGTCAGCATAGTGGATTAATGTTTAAACCGATCTGGAATATACAACTTGTGTATTTTTGATCCATGCATAGTAATGAAATAACCTGGGCTAACTCTTGATAAGACAGAGAAACCTTTTATTTTTCTGGCTGTTGTTGTTTTTTTGTGTTTCTGCATGTTATCTCATGAATACCTGAATTGCAAGGAAGGGCAATTTGAATGCTAGACAATAATTTAGTTATCCCTGACGTCGTCTTTGATGTAAGAGCACTCGTATTTCTGTATATTTATGTAATAGTTATGTATTTTGGAAACACTTTAAAAACTCAATAAAAATAATGTTCAAGCAATAAAACTAGTGCATGCCTTTTCCAACCTCTAGACTAGACTACTGCAATCTGACTATCAGGTAGTCCCAAGAAATCCTTCAGTTGATCCAAAATGCTGCTGCATGAATATTAACAGCAATTAAAAAAATAGATTACATTTATCCTGTGTTAGCTTCTCTTCAATGGCTCAGAGTGAATTTAAAATCCTTCTTCTAACATACAGGGGGTAAAATAAGTATTGAACATGTCACCATTTTTTTTTTTTTTTCAGTAAATATATTTCTAAAGGTAAATTTTCACCAGTTGTCAGTAACCCATCAAACCCACACATGCAAAGAAATCATAAATTATGTGTGATAAAATTTAATGACAGGGAATACGTATTGAACACATGAAGAAATTGAGGTGCAAAAAGGCACCAAAAGCCAAGATAGCAGCTGAAATCTATCAGTAATCAGATAGCAATCCTGCTCATTGTCAGTGCAAATTAATATCAGCTGGTTCAGGCCCAACTAACAACCTATGAAAAGGTGTCTCATTGCCAGTGTGTTACACAAAGACATCTCACGGTGGGTAAAAACAAAGAATTCTCTCAAGACTTTCGCAAACCTCATTGTTTCAAAACATACTGATGGCATTGGTAACAGGGGGATTTCTAAACTTCTAAATGTTCCAGTGAGCACTGTTAGGGCTATAATCTGGAAGTGCAAACATCATTTCACCATAAACCGGTCGCAACCAGGTGATCCTCACAAGATTTCTGACAGAGGAGTCAAAAGCTTTATCAGAAGAGTTTTCCAAGAGCCAAGGACCATTTGTGGAGAGCTTCAGAAAGACCTGGAATTAGCAGCTACAATGTTTCAAAGAAAGCAAGTAATTCACTCAACAGCCATGGCCTGTAAGCACACTCACCACGCAAGACTGCATTGCTGAAGAAAAAACATGTTGAAACTCGTTTAAAGTTTGATGCCCAACATTTAAAAAGCCTGTGAAATAGTCTGGTCAGATGAGACCAAAATTTAACTCTGTGGATGTCATAATACACACCATGTTTGGAGGCCAAATGGCACAGCACATCACCCCAAAAACAGCATACCAACAGTGAAGTTTGGAGGTGGGAGCATCATGGTGTGAGGCTGTGGCAATGGAAACTTCATGAATATTATATGATTCATTTGGTTAAGTTTCATAACTACAACGCCTTCTTTCCTGGAGGAATGATATTTGAATGGCTTTGCACCAAAGGGTTGCGACTGGAACTTTAGAGCCAGACTCTAATGAGATGAGTGGGGGTCAGGTAGGTTTTGATTTGTGGGGCATGAATTGCAATTTATTGTCTGAGAAAGCAGGATCAGTGTCCAGGATGGCACTTAGCAGAGATCTGGAAAATCTCTGTTGGGGGCAACAGTCTCTAGAATCTCCACCCCCTCTTTTCGGACCTCACAACATCCTTAACATTACACCATGTGCTTTTAGCACACATTTTCATTTGGTCTTGAAGAAAAGCAAGATAAATATGAAGCTTACCTTGCAAACTTTCAATTTTCTGATTGAACAGCAGCCAACCCACCACAAAACGTGTATTAAAATCATAGATTTGTCCAAAAAACTTTTAAAATGACAAAGTGGAGCTGCTATATAATTAATTTACCTTTCTGTTTGTTGTTGTTTAATGTACCATGCTAATGTTTTCTCAGATTTTTCCCCTTCATACCTTCATTCATAGTATGATTGTATGAGTTTCAATAGGTTGGCAGCTGCTTTATTAGCTGATAATTCATTATACTGAGATCTAAGAGCAAGGAATTCTGTATGCTTATCTGGTAAACTAGATTTATTTTGATATTGATCAGTTTCAGGTTTTTTTTAATTTTTCTTCTCATTTCTTCCTCATTTAAAGTTGTGCTGTCTTTTGTTTTGAATTTGTGAAACACATGGTTTGACCCCTAATGAAGACTTTAAATGCCTCCCACCTTTTACTAGCTGGTGTTTCAGAAGTGTTGGATTCAAAATATGTCAATTTGTTTAAGGAATCTACAAATGTAGGGTTCACTCTGGTTGGAAGTACCATTTTGGGGGGTCTCTTCATCTTCATATACCAAGGATATTGCTGCATGGTCAAATAAATCTATGCTGCTATATTGGCACTCTTTGATTATGGAAACAAATAATTCTGAAACTAGGAAATAAACCATATATCCAATAAATTTAGCTCTTTTAAAAAATGGTGTTGTCTTCCTTGATGCAGGTGTTATCAAAGTGTTATCTATGGCTTGATTGATCCAGTGTAAAATTGAAGTCACCAGTCACTACATACAACTATAAAACCAGAAAAAAATAAAGGGAAAAAAAGAGGGACCCACCTCCCCACCCCCCTTTGCATGTACCATGTATCCATGGAAACCCCTCCTCTCCTTAACTTTTCAACCGCTTATGAAAGGTTGGTCCGCACATGAGACCGCTTGCCTCTCTCTAACTCATTTTTTAACTCTAACTGCTTGTATACAACAACACTAACCATATACTGTAAACTTCTTAGTTTAATACAACCTTGTGTTCAGGTTGCTAAAGTGGCATCCTTCACTAACTGAGAAAGCATGAACATCAGTGCAAACTGTCACATACCTGTTGTTAATCAGTGAGGATGGGGAAATTTCTCAAGTAACTACTCAGTTGTTGCAGGTCACCTAGGGTTCATGATGTGTTGGACATCCCTCTCATTAGTCCACACATTTGGATGAACAAACATCAGTGATTAGTCTTTTCTTATAGTTCATTTTAAATCCAGTCCTTCATGATACAGATAAACAAATAATGTGGCCAAAAAAATTAAATAAACAATCCACCCCATCCTCAGGTCCATTTTATTCCATTAAAGAGACTGGAGAAAGTTGTCCGCTTCAGCCACAGTTTGGAAAAGGTGAGATCTGTCAATATGCATCACCAGGAGCTGCACTGGGAAGACAATCTTGTGTTTATTGATCCCCTTGTCACGCAGTTTCTTTCACACCACATCATAGCTGCACTTCAATTTTGTGCACTCCAGCAGAAAGATACGCATGGAGGTGAACTTGCTCGTTGTCATAAAAGATTTTCCTTTAATTTTATGCTGCCCTCAGCACTCTCTCGTCTCTTAAATTCAAGAATTTCATTATGAGAGTCCTTGGATGTCCCATGCTTGAGTTAGAAGGAAGGGTGCCAAATCTCTGCGTCCCAGAGCCTCTGGCAACCACCTCTCCAGAAAAGATGCAGCATCTAAGCCCTCTGCTTTTTCTGGCAGCCCCACCAATCTCATGTTGTTGCATCTGCTTCTGCATTCCAAGTCATCAACTTTGTCAGCAGTATTTTGCACAGTGTTTTCCAGTGTGCTGTTTTTGGTTAGTAGCTCATAAACATTATCTTCAGCATCCAAAATCCATTGCTCAGCATGTGCAATGTGCCCCGTGCATTCCTGCACCTGCTTTTCTGCATTGATAATTAGTTGCACATCGTCAATTTCTTGTGAAGACTTTTCAAGGAAATTATGGCTTTCACAATATCTTGATTAGTTTCCATCAAAAAAATGTTTGCCTGGGCTCAAACTAAAGAAAGAGAGTCAAAAGAAAACAAATACATTGTGCCACTGTGGGTCTGGGACCGTCAGCAATGGCTTTATGGAGCAGCTGGTCTATTGTGTTTCTGCATTCTGCATTCTCCCTGTCCTCTGCAGATACCTGATAAACATGTGTTTAAGAATGTGTGTCATGTTTCCACTCTTCAGTGTCCTACCCAGGTGTCATAACATTCACCTCTCTCATCCTGTTTCTTCAGACTTGCGGAGGATGACAGCAGGTTTCATGGGCATGGCAGTAGCCATCATTCTTTTTGGTTGGATTATCGGTGTACTTGGCTGCTGCTGGGGCCGAGGTCTTATGCAGTATGTTGCTGGTCTCCTTTTTCTCATGGGAGGTGAGTCTCACATACGCACTGACATTATGGTCTATAAATGAGAGATAAGATAAGATAAGATAGCCTTGATTATCATGATACAGCGTATGTTCAGCAGAATTTTGGGGGCAGCGCTGAAGGTGCATTAAAAGAGATAAGAGCGAAAACATTTAACAAACTGCACAGGGATAAAACAAAGAGCAACTAGTGCTCATAAATAATGATAAATACTTAAATAAAAGCAGAATATTATAATTGTACTTGGGTGAGGTAGATTTGACAGTTAATTGTATTGCATACATGTAATGCAATTGTATTACTATTTACTGGATTGTTTTCAGTTGCGGGTGTTCAATGTGTCAACAAACCAAGGGTAGAAGCAGTTTTTAAGTCTGTTTCTTCCCTGTTTTTGAGGCTCCTGTACCTCTTTCCAGAGGGCAGCAGGTGGTGTCCAGGTTGGAATATGTTGCTGGGCTACATTTTCATTAAAAGCAGGTTCTTAGTGCAAGGTGGAACTGTAGCCAAATTGATTACAATTATAAGTCACTATGCAGCCCAATTTTATGAATGATCGTGGCAAATTGAGGGGGTTTTCCTCTGTCAGTGAAATGTAGTTGAATTAATACGTTCCACAAACTGGCACATATTGAAGTCTCTGCACATGATCCATACCTTTTCCTCTTTTGGAGGCAAATTGTGAGCTTCAGAAACCTGTTGTGATATCACATCCATGGTAATTTATAGCATGTGATTTAACCAAAATTGGTAATATGACTTGTACACTAATTTGTATACACAGTACTGCACACAGTTTTTATGTGGTATGGAAATGCAATATTGTGTTACTGCACCTTCTCCAAAAATTACAGATATATCATCATGGAAATGTTCCTAAAATCACAGTTTTTTACGTGCCTATGTACAGGACAGAACGCATGAGATGCAAAGTGTACATTACTGAGGGTCCTTGAGGTTATGGTACATTGTAAAAAATTGTAAAAAAGTATGGCAGCATACTTACATACAGCAAAAGTTGCCAAACACTTACCGTCAAATGACACTCAAAAACCTTTTTTTTTTTTACTTTTTAGACTTAAAAAAAAAAACAAAACATATTTACTGATATTTACTGTGAACATTGTATGTTTTGTCAGTCGAACTGTTGTAAAATGAAAAAAATAAAATAAAATAGAAGTTTAAAATTAGAATGCTAAGCAAATGTATAAATTTGCCCAGAAAAATGAAAAACATTGGCAATCTAATATGGCTATCTAATCCATCCACAAGCACTCTTCATCAAAATACAGACATCTGGATGTAAAGCGGATAAAAAGTTATGTAAAATTACATTTAAATTACCCTTCTTTAACACCCTTTAATGGTATCTTGATTAAGTACCCATTAATGATATACCTCTCTCCTTTTCTCTCTCAACCCAATCGATCAAGGCAGATGGCCGTCTATATCTATATCTACATACATTTCTAAGTAATGCATGTGCTTTACTTTATAGACACATCATTTAACAGTAATTACAAGTAATTTTTTAATATATTTGCATGCTTCTCCTATTAATGTATTTTGTTAAGTTCATGTAAACAGTCTTTGATAGTAATTAAAAATGACTAACCAATATATCTAAATACCTTTCCCATTAATGTATGGGCTTTACTATATAAACATTACTTGACAGTCATTGGAAGCAATTCCCCATTACATCTACAGGCATTTCACAATGTATGGGGCTGTGAATGTACAAAAACCAGTAGGTCTATGTAAATGTACCTTTATTTCAACTTCTTTTATATTCATTAAATCTATAGATTTTTCTGCTGGCATTTTACATTATTGTCCAATCAATTCAATGCAGATTGACATTTGAGATGTGTAAGATTTCAAGATGTATAATAACCACAGTGTATCATAAAATTACCTTTTACTGCTTGCTTTACAAAGTAACTAACCAATAAACAGCCATATCAAATTATAATGTGGGTCTGAAACTGATCAACCCAATAAGAGCTAAAACAATACTTTGCTAGAATGTCTTTATTTATTTCTCATTCAGATTACTTCAACAGATATCAAATGGAAGCAACAATAGTTTTGTAAATTGCATTAGTACAGTGTCTGAAATGTTGAATTTTAGTAAAAGGGCAACTACAGCCAATTTAGGAATTCATATGTTATTCCAATCGTCTAAGATGGTTCAAATTGTGAGTGAACATGAACAAATCTCCCAAATCCATAAATTTTCTAAAATTCTAATTTGTGATGTCATCTGATAATATCTGCACCATTTCCAAAACAATGAATTGAGAAAGATGTGATAGATGACACTGACAGCATCCAGGGGGGATGCTTACATTTTCAAATTACATCATACACAAACAATACACAAAAACATACATATTTTTAGTTGTTCTATTATATTCTAAGTGAATTACAACTGTGTTCTCGTCTGACCGACCACTACCTCATTACATTTGAGTTTACTTTAATTGGCTGCACAGTATTGAGGAATAAATTCAGTAATAGAAGATGTTTATCTGAAGATGCTGTGGCTAAATTTAAAGAGAACATTGGGTCATCATTCCCAACAATGCCATATCTAAATTCAAATGAGGATTTCTCCCATGCACGGGTTGATGACCTTATGATTAGCACTATGGCCACACTTTGTTCAAATCTTGATGATGCCGCCCCTCTAAAAAAGAAAATAATCAAACATAGGAGGCTGGTTCCCTGGTATAGTTCCCAAATGTGTGTCTTAAAGCAGACGTCAAGAAAATTAGAAAGAAATTCGCGTTCCAGTAAGTCGGAAGAGTAAAGGTCTCCGCAGTGCTAGAAGATCATATTACTCAGCACAAATAGAAGAAAACAAGAACAACCCCAGGTTTCTCTTCAGCACTGTAGCCAGGCTGACAGAGAGCCATAGCTCAGTTGAACCAGTGATCCTCTTAGCTCTAAGCAGCGATGATTTTATGGCGTTTTTTAACAAATAAAATTCTCACAATCAGAGAAAGAATTCATCAGCTCTTGCCTACATTAGACAATAATCTCCTACTAAATATAACAACTCCCAAATCAACTGCAACGCCTATTGTACATCTGGAATCATTCTCACCTCTGAATCTCTCAGAGCTAGATTCTATAGTCTCATCATCCAAATCATCAACCTGTCTATTAGACCCAGTACCAACGAGCCTCTTTAAAGAGATTTTTTAATTAATTGAGCCGTTAATTTTAGATCTGATTCATTTGACCTTATCTCTGGGTTATATACCTCAGACTCTTAACACCGCAGTCATCAAACCCCAGCTTAAAAAGCCTAATCTTGATCCAGATGTTTTGGCAAACTATAGACCCATATCAAACCTTCCATTCATTTCTAAAATCATTAATAAAGCCGTAGCAAATCAATTACACTACCACCTGAATGGGAACGGTTTGCTTGAGGAGTTTCAGTCAGGATTTAGAGCCCATCATAGCACAGAAACAGCGCTGGTTTAAGTCTCCAAGGAGATTCTAATGGCTTCAGACAATGGATAAACCTCCATACTTCTCCTCTTAGATCTTAGTGCTGCATTGGACACCATAGAACATAATATTTTACTACAGAAATTGGGATTAAAGGACATGCGCTAAGGTGGTTCAAATCCCATTTATCAGATAGACATCAGTTTGTTCATGCTAACAACAGCTCATCCTTATTGTAATCAGTTATGGATTCCAACAAGGTTCGGTACGTGGACCAATCCTCTTTATGCTTCATCTGCTTCCTCTAGGCAACATTATGAGGAAACACAGCATCAACTTTCACTGCTATGCACATGACACCTTAATAAAGCCAAATGAAGTCAGTCAGATAGTCAAACTGCAGACATGTCTTGGAGACATAAGAGTCTGGATGACCCAAAATGTTTTACTTCTCAACTCTGACGAAACTAAAGTTATTGTACTTGGCCCTAAGCACCTCAGAGAAACACTATCTAATCATTGAATCAGTCTGGATGGCATTACTTTGGCTTCCAGTTCCACAGTTAGAAATCTTGGAGTAACCTTTGACCAGGACATGTCCCTCACATAAAACAAGTCAGTAGGGCAGCTTTCTTCCACCTGCAAAACATTTGGAAAATCAGAAACATCC
Organism: Echeneis naucrates; assembly: GCF_900963305.1. Taxonomy (NCBI): domain Eukaryota; kingdom Metazoa; phylum Chordata; class Actinopteri; order Carangiformes; family Echeneidae; genus Echeneis; species Echeneis naucrates. Next base: position 16,175,262 of record NC_042533.1, read on the forward strand.
TCTCTCAGGATGATGCAGAAAAACTAGTCCACGCATTTGTAACTTCTAGGCTGGACTTGTCAGGCACCAGACTAATGGAGGACTCAGGCGCAGAGATTGAACAGAACAAGACAGGCTTTATTTAATTCTGTTGCAGGATTCACCTATTAACAAAGTGACAAATAAAAGGCTATAAAACCTCCTACGGCTCTGAAAATTACGGCACTTGACAAGCACTAATAAACAGGCTAAAAAAATTTTTAAAAATTATGATCACTCGTAACGGAGGAAATATCTACACACACAATCTCAAATATCTAAACTGACTGACCAAACAAAAGACGCTCCAATTGGAGGAAAACCTAATCTAATAAAACAAAGCTAAACTAAAAATCACTCCTCAATGCAGGAGGCAAACTAATCTGAGGCAAAAGAACAAGAAACAAAAAAAAAAAAAGAAAAAAAAAATCACTCCAAAGGAGAAAACTAAACGGTGGCTTTGAAAACCTAAGACTAACAAGACTGAGCTATGAAAACTACAAACCAAAATCATTTGTGAGAGGAAATCTTCAGACAAGGCAGATTCTAGGACAATAAGGGTGACTGTGGACATTTGGCTGGGGGTGAACACACAAGATGAAACACTCTGGCACAAGACAATGGGAGACACAGATTATAAGACACATGAGGGCAATGGGAAACAGGTGGACACAATCAGGGAAGACAATCCGACTGGTGACACATGAGGAAGGGCAAGTGGCCTGAAATGAGAGGAGATTTACTTATCAAAATAAAACAGGAAATGACAAGACAAGACAAAAACCCAACTTGACCTCACCGCGGTGTGACAGGACTACTGTAACTCATTAAAGGACTTGAGTTGATTCAGAACACTGCTGCACGAATATTAACACAAACTAGGAAAGAGATCACATCTCTCCTGTGTTAGTGGCTCTTCATTGGCTGCCAGTAAAATACTCTTAATGGCCAAGCTCCATCATATCTCAGAGAGCTCATAGTCCCTTACTCTCCTAGTAGGCTACTCCTCTCTCTTGATGGAGGTTTACTTGTGGTTCCTAGAGTAAATCTTTTCAGTTATCAGGCTCCTCTTCTATGGAACCAACTTCCAGTATCAGTCCGGGGGCGGACTCTAGCAATTTTCAAGATCAGGTTTAAAACTGTTTTGCATGACATGAGCTTATAGTTAAAAAGTCCATCTACTCTTTAGCTATGCTGCTTTAGGCTTAGACTGCTGGGGGAAGGACTGAGCATCTCTCTCTCTCTCCCCCTCCCTCCGCATGCACTGACAATAACCACGCTTCTTAAAAATCACTGTTTCTCCCAGTTCTAAGCATGTGTACTGCATTTACTAACCATGCTTTCCCAAAGTCTCTGTCTGTCTCCCAGCTCCTCTCCTCTCTCTCCCTGTCGTCAGCCTGCAGGTGGTGACTCATCGCCATCCTATGTTCCTGCAACGCCTGCTGCTCCCTTATCTTCATAAATTCTACACTACAGCTCATCTCCATGAACTTCATGCAGCATCATGTTCCTGCCTACACCTGTTTGAATATACCCCTGTCCTGCTCTCATTCTCATCCATCACAACACCCACCCCACCCATGCCTCTCTCGCTCTCTCTCTCTCTCTCTCTCTCTCTCTCTCTCTACCTCTCTCAACTCAACCGGTCAAGGCAGATGGCTGCCCCCCCGAGCCTGGTTTCTGAAGTTATAGCTAATGTTGATTTGTCACTATCTTACTTTCAATCTCTGCTGCCCATAGTGTTACGTTAGCTCAACTCATTCAGTTGATATCTCTCTTTATATGAAACATCACGTGAAAATAAACTAAATTATTATCTTACCTTGAGTTAAAGCTGAATGCGAATCACCATCCTTGACTCAACAGGTTTGGAAAACTACTTGCGTTACTTTATCAAGAGAAAATGACTCTTTGTAGTCTCTCTGCTTCCAACAGAGATAAAGGAAGCGTGCAGATTCAAACAACTGAATATTGCGCAGTCAGGATTCACGCTGGGCAGACACCCCCCAGAACTCAAAAATATCATTGGCCGAGATCGTCTCCGTACAGTGTGATTCATTTAATTATTGTACAACATTCAGTTGTCTGAATCTGTATGTGCTTGATTATTCTAGCTTTAATTTTTTTTTTTTTTTCAATTACTTTGCCTTCAGGCTTCCAGTACTGTACAGTACATTTATAGTATAAACCAATAATATGTACCAGGAACTACCTTGATGGGGAATGAATGAATGGATAATCCTATGAATTTACAAAATAATACTTCATAAAAACAAGCCTTTAATTAAATTAGGTTATTTTAATGTATTTTTGCAATATTTTAAATTTTTTTGTGCAAGTTTATATATGTTTTATAATGACAGTTTTTGTTTATTCTACAACAGTTGAACTGTAAAACTACAGACAATGTCTACAGTAAATATCTATTTAAAAAACAATTCTCTGTAGAATAACTAAAGGTTTGTTACTGTCATTTAACAGTAACTGTTTGGCAATTTAGGTCAGGGAAGCCATCTGACTGAAGAAGGGGTATGTTATCCTGGGGGACTCCAGAAGCAGTTGCAGGGTACCGACAGGCCCAAAGGGCTACAGCCTTGGCAGTGGCTGAGGCAAAGCAGCAGGTGTGGAGGCTTGGAGAGAACTCTTCAACATTGCGTGGGGGTTGGGGGCAATGCCAAAGTAGTGGTAGACCAGGGTGGTGGTCCCACTTTTTAGAAAGGGGAACCATAGGGTGTGGGCCAACTATGGAAGCATAACACTACTCAGCCTCCCTGGGAAAGTTTACTCCAAGGTGCTCGAAAGGAGGGTCAGGCCGATTGTTGAATCTCTGATTGAAGATGAACAATGCGGGTTCTGTCCTGGTCATGGAACAACGGATCAGCTCTTCCCCCTCGCAAAGATCCTGGAGGGAGCCTGGGAATATACCCATCCAGTCTACATGTGCTTTTTGGACCTGGAGAAGGCATATAACCCCAGGTTGTATTGTGGGGGGTGCTGTGGGGGGTCACTTTTAAGGGCCATCCAATCTCTGTACGCCCAAAGCCAGAGCTGTATTCGGGTGTTCGGCAGTAAGTCAGACTTGTTGAAGTGAGGGTGGGCCTCCGCCAGGGCTTCGCCAGGTCACCGATCCTCACTCATCAACTCTCACTGGACAGGTTTGCAGCTGAGTGTGAAGCGGCTGGGATGAGGATTAGCACCTTTAAATGAGGAGAGGAGATGGTTCTCAGCAGGAAACTGGTGGACTGTCCACTCTGAGTTGGGAATGAGTCCTTACCCCAAGGGAAGGAGTTTAAGTAACTTGGGGTCTTGTTCACGAGTGGGGGGGCTTTGGAGTGTGAGAATTGGAGCAGCAGGAGCGGTACTGCAGTTGCTGTGTTGCACCCCTGTCACAAAAAGAGAGCTGAGCTGGACAGCGACCGACCTTCAGGTTAATCTTTTTTCCTACTCTGACCTATGGTCATGAGAACTGGATCACGACCGAAAGAACGAGATCGCGAACTGTCTGAAATTAGCTTCCTCAGAGGGGTGGCTGGCTTCCTTTAGAGATAGGGTGAGGAGCTCGGTCATCCGAGAGGAGCTCAGAGTAGAGCTGCTGCTCCTTTTCATCGAGAGGAGCCAGTTGAGGTGGTTTGGGCATCTGGTTAGGATGCCTCATGGGCACCTCACTTGGGAAGTGTTGCAGGCACATCCAGCGGGGAGGAGGAGGAGGCCCCGGGGCAGACCGAGGACCAGGTGGAGAGATTATATCTCCGCTCTGGCCTGGGAATGCCTCAGGATCCCCCAGTCAGAGCTGGTGGATGTGACCAGGGAAAGGAAAGTGTGGGGTTCCCTGTTGAAACTGCTACCCCCGCGACCTGACCCTGGATAAGGGGATGAAGATGGGTGGACGGATATTTGGCAACTTTGGCTGCCAGACTTTTTACAGTTTTTTTCCAAATTACTATTTTTTTTTACATTAAATTTAAAGTTTTGCTATAAAATAACAGAAGGTTGCCTTAATTTTACATAGGATGTGTATTTTTACATTGAATTCAATGTAATTTAATATTTATTTATGATTTCTTTTTATTTTATTATAATAAAATGTATTATAATTTTATTATATATATTTATTTTATTATAAATAAATATATTTTTTTATTAATATTAAAGTAACAGATTAAAGCCTTTATTTCATGGTTAATATTCTTAATAAAAATAATTTACTGTATTTTTATACCAGTCACCCTGTGACTTTGACTCAGGTTAGTTTCCTTTAAGATCTTTAGGAATTGGAAAAGGTTGTGGTCTTAAATATGGAAGAGGTCAGTGCTCCCTTAAAACATGACAAAGGAGGTGTACGCCACCATCTCTCCAAGTCAAAATCAGGTAACATAAGTGGTACAGGAATAACCTCTGGGGATTATTCTCTGCAAGACTGAATTTTTGCAGCTCTTTCATTATACCAATGACAAATGATAATCTCTCTTTTTGTTCTTCAGCAGTTTCAACATCTTGTTTTGTCATTGCAGGGACCTTCTGCATCATTTCCCTCTGTACCTGTGTAGCTGGGATCAACTTTGAGCTTTCCCGTTACCCGCGGTATTTGTATGGCTTGCCTGATGATATAGGTCATGGGTATGGTTGGTCCATGTTCTGCGCCTGGGGAGGTCTTGGCCTCACACTCATCGCTGGCTTCTTCTGCACTCTGGCTCCGTCTGTTCAGCCAATACCACGATCTACCTGCCCCAAGACCCGACAGGAGAATGGCACTGTCTGCTAAATGTAGTAGCCAACAAAGAAAGAAACAGAAAAACTCCAGTCTCTCCTGGTTCCAGATTTTTCTTGGTTTGTGTGTTTTAAATTGTTTGTCTTGATCATCCTCCATCTATAAATAAGAGAAAAACCATAAAAACTAATGAAATATAAAAAATGTGAAGTTGTGCTTTTTCTGTTGTTGTGGAGCAAATTATGAAATGGACCTAACCAAGCCATGTAGAAGTGCCAGCAAAGGAATACTTGTTTTCCTAAAACTGAGTGGCTGTAGACAAAAAACATATTTGACCTCCCAAAGGGGATTTATTGGGTTGCCATGAACTGCTTCTAGCTGTTATTGACTAGTTTATTTCATAGCATGGGTTTCGCAGTTTTGGAGTCAAATTATTAAAATCGTGTTTCTCATGGATTTGTCCTTTTGGAGCTTCTTGTGGGATCATTCACAAGAAACTTGACCAAACATGAAGACATGCTATGTACTGGGCTGGGATCATGCTTACTTTAGCCATTTGTTAACTGACGTTTTCAGCTTCAGCAGGTCCCACAATTAAGTGTGTAGATCCATGACCTCCACTGATCTACAGTATTGTACAGAATATTTCAAAGAAGTGACAACCAGGAACTGATTTGCCAAACAATTTTCATTCTTGAGTAGGTGCTTTCCAGTCTGTCTAATGATCCCATAGGTATTTTCCATTTTATTTGGGTGCCTCGCTTTGATTTCGTATGTTTTCCTTTTTACTGAAAATGTTTTCATTTTAAGAAACTTTTGACCGAGTCTATAATCAGAGCAAAGGTTGTGTTTTTTTGATTCTTACATTCTAGTCAGGAGATAAATGACTGGACGTGACTGTGCATATGCATGGGAAGGATCTATTTTTACTTGGAAAAGATTTAGTACAATATAGAGCCCAGCCTATGGATGAATGATAGGAGTTTTTGTGAACAGGCAGATGTAGTGGGGAAATGCATTATCATGTTTAACTCCAGTGAATTTGAAAGATGACAGTGATGATCTTTCTTCAGGACTTGGCAGCATGCTGTGCTTCTTGACTTCAATAATGGCATCATGAGAACAAACAGTGGCGTTTCTTCCTGCAGATCTGCAAAGCTACAAACTTTTTCATGCATATGATTTTTCCTCCAACTCCCTTTTTTTTTTTTTTTTACTATAATCAGGACCCACAGGACTCAATCCTTGTATCTCTAACCCCTCTTGAACCTTGTTAACCTCTTTGACCTAGTTATTTGTGGTTGACATTAAGAAGATATCACCTCAATCTGTCAGCAACATTGAGCATTCTGCATTGGCAGGGTTCCTTTAAGACACCTGATGGCTGAACCCATCAGAGGGTAGGTGTGAAAACACACATTGGTCACCAATTTTTATATATTAGGCATGATGGTCGTGCAGCAAAACACAATGCAATTCACTGTCATCAGATAGAGAACTCCCGTTAACCAGAGGGTTAGGGTTAGCATGTGAGTATCAACAAAACAAAATAATTTACTGTGTGATTGAAGTCATTAAAACCCTTTGTTGAAAATGACAAACCCAATCCATGCACAGGACCTGAATCTCTTAAAGAATGAGAACACACCCTCATACAACCTGGATTTTATTGTTGTATTGCAGTCATGATTTAGTTTCTTGAGTATCCTGGGTAATCTTATTTTGTATTCACATCACTTTCTAGTTAAAGTAAATATAATCAGCCTTTAGCCAAATATTTCAGTTGACAGACATTTAAATACACTTGAGTACTCTGATCCCTGCCATTCTAGCCTAAGACATGGAATGTGCATGTGATGCACAGTTCAGATTTGCAGGTTTACACAGAAAAATTCTCTAGGGAAGCCCCTTAAAAAACAAATCAGGACATGAGGGTTGTACTTGATACTGCTTAGGGACCACATGGGCATAACATTACATGTGATTATGTTTTCATCTTATGCTCTGGTGAGGAAACCAATTTCTCGAATGGTAGAACCACAGGCAGGAAACGTGGCATGTGCCAGTTCTGTCCTACCAAAAATTAGCACAACATTACATGTGTTAATGTTGTCATTTTACACCCTGGTGAGGAAACCCAGCTTCTCAGATGGTACAAACCAGGCAGGTGCCAGTTTTGTCCCACCCAAAATTGTTACAAGCAAGAATGACCTGTGCTCAATGCTGCAACTATCTGGGAACTCCAGTACACAGTCCAAATACATGCATGTCTCGGCTGATTGGTGACTCCTAAGTGATCGTAGGTGTGAGAGCTAATCCTGCTTTAAACTAGTGACCTGTCCGGTGTGTACTGCACCCTTGGAATGTTGGGATTGGTTCCAGCACAAACTGTTTCATGTTCTGATCAATGTTCTCATTACAAAACTAAAAATTTGTTATTTAACATATTTTTTTTATGTTATGTAAGGGTTAATACCTACATTTCATGTACATTGCATGTTTATAAGAAGTAAAAATTCTAGAGGCCTTTGACTCTTATCACTGCTTTATTGAGCAAACTAAATGAAATGAGACCATAATAGTAATTTGTTAATGTTTATACATATATACACACATGCATATTTTTTGTACTGTTTGACATAGTGAAGGAGATTTCTCTTCACAGTTAACATCCAGGAGTAGCGCAGACTGACAGAATAAACAATCATTCACCCAACATCAACTAGCAAGGCACTAATGAATAAAGAGCTAACAAACACCAGGAGAGACAAACTGCAGCTGAAGAGGTTTTAGGAAAATGATACTACAACTTCCGTTAAGGACCGAAATTTCTAACAGATCTCATCCATCAACCTTTAACAACCAGTATTGTGTGTGTTGAATAAACAAAACAAGAGAAATAAAGGAAATGTTCAACTGTGGAATGTAAAATCACAACAAAATAAATTTAATCAATGTGTTTACAAATTATGTTGGTTGTCATGCATGTTGCTCGATGAAATGAGCAAAGCGAGAAAACAGCAAAAAGGTTTGTCCTTACTAAGACCAGAAAATTGAAAAGTAGAAAAAAATATACCAAAAAGTCCCCCCCATCTTAAATAGAAGATATAAATGATCATAAATGAGTCCACACAAATGAGTGTGACAACAAACACTGTTACAACTGCCTCATGGGCCGCCACAAGAGAGGAGATTTACACGTTCAGAGAAATGAAGAAACTTCTGCGACAAAAAAAAAAAAAATAAAAATAAAAAAAGACCACAGGGTGAAAGACAACTTTCACCCTGCTCTATGTGCCATATAGATAATATCCAACTAGGCCAGTGAGCGGTGGTAGCTATCATGTCTTTGGGGTCATCAGGTGGGAACCTCCTTTCACGGGTGTTT